>NW_004524578.1:34433478-34487022 GCF_000260255.1 Octodon degus
AGGCACTTCTGCCGCTGAGCTATACCTCTGGTCCAAGTCACATATAATCTTAAAGAAACTGAATTGCCTGAAAATAGAGTCAGGAGAACATAATACATAGTAGCTAATATTTCATGTTTAATTCCTTTCCCTTTAAAATGTATTAAATTGTCCCAATTGAGTAATTTTTCTCTTATTCAGTTGGCCAAACACTGCACTAAATGCTAAAATCCCCAGTAGACATCATGAGACTGCAAGTTCAGGCCGCTTTAACCAGGGTCGCACACCTGCTAGTGTCCTCTCATTTGTCCCACACGGCACCTCCTGAGGTGTACAGCCCTCATCTGATCTGTGACAGCCTACAGAAGAGCCTGTACTCCCCCTTCCCTGGGGCAAGGGCTGCAGCCATCCACAAACAGCATCTTATTTTATCCATTGCTGTGATACATTTGATCCATTCAAATCACCATACTTTTTTGTTAAATTCACACCATTCAAAGAAAAATGGCAAGTTTAGTCTCTTTCTTAGTGAGATATAAGTTGGTTTTCTGTTCCTTATTGCTTTTAAAGAAGTTTTAAAGTAGAATTGGGTTTTGGAGTTCTGTTTTGTTCTGTCCAAGCGTTCTTGTCCCATTCAGCCACACACAGTTGGGATGAATTTCACAAGAATTTCAGGGATGCACATTCCATATTCCATCCTGGGTGTTTTCCTCCATGTCTTAGTTACTTTTTGTTGCTGGCACAAAATACTCGATATTCTTAAGTTTAGGGAAGAAATGCTTATTGTGATTCACAGTTCACATTCACAGTTTCAGTCCATAGTCAGGTGGCTCCAGGGCAAGAAGAATAGAGAGGGGCATGGCACAGGAGAAAGTGTTCCTGGCGTGGCAGCCAGGAATCAGGGCAGGGATCAAGAGAGGAGGAGGGACTTATACCCTTTCAGGCCATGTCCACAGTGACCTACCTCTTCCCACCAGAATTTAACTTCCAACATTACAAAACCCAGCTATAAACCCACCAGTGGACTAATCCAATAACACATGCATGATCCAATCACTTTCCAAGGCCCCACCTAAGAAAGCATGAGGTTTTGGGGGGACATCTAGATATAAACCAATAATACTGCACAATAATGTTTAAGAAACAGACTCTAGGCTATATTTCAAAGCAGGGAGAGAGAGAGAGAGAGAGAGAGAGAGAGAGAGAGAGAGAGAGAGAGACTTCAATTGTCAGCCTGCTCATATCCCTCTGTGCTAACTTGCTAAAACTGGCTCAAGTTTTGTAAGGGTTGGATTTATACAATGAAGTGGCTCACTCACCACATCAGTCTCTTCTTCCAACTAATCTTTCTTCTGCAAAATGTTAGAGGGTACATGTTAGCCTCTGTTTTTAGGGGACTACAATGTGCACTTAGCTTAAGTGGCTGATGTTTTTTCACTATGGATCCAATTTGCACTGACTGTAGGGGGCACTTTGTTCTAGAAGGTTGCCTGAAATGGTCATTGTTGTCTCATGTGACATTTTCTGTTTTCTTGTTGAACAGCAAATATGCCAGAAGATTATCACGATCAGTTTGATGATGTCATGGATTTTATTCAAGCCACCATTAAAAGACTGAAAAGGTCACCAGATAAACAAATGGCAGTGCTTCCTAGAAGAGAGCGGAATCGGCAAGCTGCAGCTGCCAACCCAGAGAATTCCAGAGGAAAAGGTCGAAGAGGCCAGAGGGGCAAAAATCGGGGCTGTGTCTTGACAGCAATACATTTAAATGTCACTGACTTGGGTTTGGGCTATGAAACCAAGGAAGAACTGATTTTTCGGTACTGCAGTGGCTCTTGCGATGCAGCTGAGACAATGTATGACAAAATACTAAAAAACTTATCCAGAAGTAGAAGGCTAGTGAGTGACAAAGTAGGGCAGGCCTGTTGCAGACCCATTGCCTTTGATGACGACTTGTCATTTTTAGATGATAACCTGGTTTACCATATTCTAAGAAAGCATTCCGCTAAAAGGTGTGGATGTATCTGACTCCAGCTCCAGAGACTGCTGTGTATTGCATTCCTGCTACAGTGCAAAGAAAGGGACCAAGGTTCCCAGGAAATGTTTGCCCGGAAGGGAAGATGAGGACCAAGGAGGCAGAGGCGGAGGAGGCAGAGAGGAAGAAGAAGGCAGCCATCATGGGAGCCTGGTAGAGGGAGGTCCAGCTGTACCGAACTGGATGGGCAAGAGAAAACAGCCATCTGGGTTCTCCAGGACAGCAGCGATGTCACCAGAAGCTCAGGGCTGGTGTCCCTGGTTGGCTGTTGTCATCATTTCTGATACAGTCCACTGTCACCAACCACAATTGCAGTCGCGGATGCACTCAAAGAACCAAACCAGTGTATCTCCTGTGGTTCGTTCTCACGTGTCTGAGGACACCAGGGAAACAGTGAGCTCGGTGTCACTCTTTGTCATTACATTCTACTGCTGAAAGTAAGAATGGTTTATTTTTCTGTCACTCAATGGATTCATATCCTGGAAAGGAGGGTGGGGAAAAACAGCGGAGACACAACCTAAAAGCCGAGGCCTGAGGTTGACTACAACCAGCGTTTAGGGGAATGATTGAAGATTAATTTTGAACATGATATGTGGGGTAGGAAGAAGTTGGCTAGGAGCCAAAAACCAAACCCCAAAAAAGCTGTCTTCATGATGAAAAACAAACCTGAAGGTATTTCCTTTATGTCCTCAGAAACAGGAAGCGATTGTGGTTTTCGACAGCATTCTCCTAGGAGAGCAAGCAGAGAAGGTCCCAGCTGCCCCGGGCCAGGGAGACCCACCCCAGGGCCTTCGGTTTACAGAGACAGATGTTACATACCCAGCTCCGTTGATGCATGGTCACCAGTGACCAGAGAAGCTACTCGATGCAATGCATCTATTTCAGATACAGAAATATAGAGAAGATATTTATTGAGATTTAAGTTATTGTTATTTATTACCATTCACTAATGAATTTCTCTTTTTTCCCCCTTATTTATTAAAGTTTCTTTTCAAAGGTGCCAAAGTATACATGCTCGCAAAATGCAAAGAAAGGTAACAAAAGGAAATTTTAATTGGGAACAAGGGTCCATGCTTTCCAAAGTATTAAAAAGGTTTTCTCTAGGCAAAAATCACTAACTTTACCTTTTTCAGAAAATCCCTCATTCATTCTCCCAGAGTTCAGTCTTTCTCCCTATTTGTACTTTTTTAAGCATGTCGAAAGGAGCGCCTCCAGGTCAGCCACTTTCTGGGAGCAGTGTGCAGGAACCATCAGCTGGGCTTCATTTCTTCACTGCCCCAGCACTGAACAGATAATGCCATGTGCTCCACTCTGTGTTGTATTTAAGCTCCTGTTCCCCTCCACGTGTATCTGCTTGTAATATGCATAACCGTATACATAAAAGGTAGATAGTCCTGGATTTAATGTTGACCTACAAGCAAAGTGAAGAACCCCGCCAGGCAGCCAAGGTTTTTGCCCTGACCTATGGTGTCTCTTCCTTCATCACTGCCATCCACCACTGCTTTCCCTAGAAACACGATGTTACAGTGTAGCCCACACCATACCAATGTCTTGTCACCTACAAGCCCCTTGGCTGTTACCTGGGGTCAACTCTTATAGCTCCTGCTCACCTGGAGGCTTCCTGGGAGAAGATGGCTAAGAAGGATGGGCAAGGGAGAGGCACATGGCCCAACCACAGTGTAAACATGCAAGGCCTCGCTCCCAGAACAGGCTACCTCTTTGATGTAAGAGCCATGGGAAAGACACACAGGATGGGAGCAACTGCCTCCTCTGTGGGCCCATGGGAATTTGTCTGGCAGTCAACCTATGGGTGATAACAAGGCCCTGTGCTAGAGCTTATTACATATGTTACAAAAGGGCTTTTTATCCAGGAACTAATCTATCACTACCTAAGTGGCTATTGGCCACAAAAGTAGTACACATTTAGCACTTATAACCTACTGGCCTCCCTCAAATAATTATGTTACTTTACAAAGCAACCAAGAAGTAGTTACCAGACATCTTCCCTACACATCACCCCCAAAGCCCCAAGTTCTCCACTGTTCTGTCCCTCTGTCCTTTCTGCTACCCTCGAATGACAAGGAAATAAAGGAAAAGGGTTTCTCTCATCCACTCCCGCTCAGAACAGTGATATCCCAGCCAATAGCACAATTTGTATGTTGCCTCAAATTCAGAGAACACTGGCAGCTGTGGTCACTGACGCTCGCCCCCAGGCTTCAGCCTCAGTCCCAGTTCCCCAGAGTCCTTGGCCAGAGGGGCTGCAGGATTCAGTGGGTGGCGACAACTTGTTCCCAGAGTCACCTACATATCCTAAACAAGTTCTAAGGAGAGCAGATTGCTCCACGAAATCCACAAAAGGGTAAAGTTTGTGATTTTTTTCTTTATCATTGTGATTACCATCGGATATAGGAGAGTACACTTCTTTGGAAGTTCTGACTTCTCTGATCTGTCTTGGTCGTTTGTGTTATACAACCAAAGTTCTCTACAGACTTTATTTTTGTACAATATCATTTTGTAACTTTTTACAAATAAAAATTCATTTCTATGGCTCTCTGCACTTCTGTACATCCTCATGTTCCAGCAGGCTGGTGGCTGGGCCAGGCAGTTATCCATAAGAATTTGTTATGAACTGTCTCCACCAACACCACACACCCCTTCGTGGGTCAACACCCATATCTGTCAACTCTCAGCAACTAGTCAGACGGGGAAGAGGCTAAGTTGTCCTTCACTTCCTCAACAATCACTTATGGTGTTTCTATACTAGGTCAGGCACTGTTTAAGATGTTAGGGACCTACAGGTTACTGAAAGAACAACATCTTAGCCTTCGTGGAGTTGCTATTTTATTTGGAGGGTGACGGGCAATAGTCAAGGTTGTGTTGACCTCAGTGATGGCAAGTGCTATGGAGAACACAAACAGGCTACATAAGTAAAAAACAAAGGGAGAGCTTGCTTTATTCAGAGGTGACATTGAGGCTAAACTTAGGATTCAGGGCCAATAAGTCAGAAGATCCCACCCAGCTAGGGAAAGCAGCTCCAGCAAAACCCTGAGGTGACAAGAGCTTAGATGACGCCACCACTGGCCACTCATCTGGGTGCATGGTACACACACTGCCTCTGCATGACACTGTGACAGTATCCTTGGAACTGCGCATATGGTAGTTGTGGCTTAGCGTGTTCTGGTGTGAACAGAGTGGACGTGTGAGTGCCCTGGGTTGAGGGAGGGGAACGTATTTCCTCCTCATATACACATACGCCGATCTGGTATGGCGCTCCTCTAGCTCCTCTCCTCATTTACCAGTCAAGACTGCCAGCGGACAGCACTTAATACGGTGCTTGGTCTGCAGGGCCTGCAATGTTCCTCCTCCCCATGCGCTGTCCCTTACCTCGAGACTCAGTGAACCCCTGAGGGAAAACATAGGGCCTCAGGTGTGTGGAGTCCTCCCGGGGGGCTGCCTGGCAAGGCTTGAGGGCAGTGCTGAGGACAGTTGCATTTTTTTTTTCTGAACCAAAATATCCGGAAAGGGAACACACCAATGAGAAACTTGCCACTTTCCTTTTCTCCCTTGAGAGCTGGTCTCCAAAAGCATGTTCCTGGGATTATGGTGGGATATTCCTCAGAACGAAAGGAGCAGTGCAGGGTGATTTTTGGAAAACACTGAGTTAAATAACATTATCTCATTTTTTAAGTTTAAAAAGAAAAAAAACACTGTTCTGTAGAAATTATCAGAGCCTTGACCAATGAGCAGTTTGTACAGCCCACGGGAAATGTAATGTGCGCAATTCCAAAACTGAAGTTGACCTGGAGACAGTTCAGTGTTTCATTTTCTCTCTCACTTCACCTGGTGACTGCCCTGGAAACAGCTTCAGGCCCTGTTGCCTGTGCCTTTAAGCTATAGGGTGAGCTGAACCCCGAGAGATAATTAAGGGGCAGAAACCCCTGACAGCCAACACACACCCACATGTGCGCAAGGATCCTCCGCGGGTATCTGGGCATTGTGGTTTCTTGCTCGCCATGAATAACAAAACAACCAGTTGCAAACTTAGGAAATTTTACTCAACTGAGAAAGGCAAATCCATAGCAATCAAAAAGGAAAGTTTTACCAGGCTTCCCAAAAATTCTTCAAGGCTTGAGTCATTTCAAACTGCCTGCCTCGTCCTGGGGCGTGCTGTTACTCACAGCCTCAAAGGAAGGCTGCCCTCCAGCGCACCCAGCTCCAGATGCTTGGAGTGCTGGGAAAGCACCAGAAAGAAGCCTGGCCCCGGGCTCCTGCAGGCTTGGGGCTCCTGTGGGCTCGGGGCTCCCACGGCTTGCACCACAACAACTCATGCTGGTTTTCCTGTGTTAAGGAGTCATGGGGGCTGTGGTGAGCACTGGGGGAAGTCAATTGAAAATAACATTTTTGAAAAACTATACACTCCCAAGACGGAGATAGACAATCAGAATTTCCATAGCCTATATTGTTTGATCGATCTTATCTGCCTATATTTGGTAACCTGAGCAACTACTTAGAAGATAACAACATGCAATCTAATAACCTTTGTTAATTTCCTATTAACTTGTTTTGAAATTCTGTATCATTTTTACTGGTTTTTTTTTTTTTTTTTTTTTTTTTTAAAAAAAAAAAAAAAAAATCAGCAAGACCCGCTCTCACACGTGGCCCTGCTTCAGCTGCACTTGAATTGTTCCCCAGCACCGGCCTAAGACTCCCCTCATTCACACTGTCAGCCCTCACACAAAGGCAGGGAGAAACAGGGCTCAGCTATGGACCTCTGGCTTTCTTGCTCAGCTATTGCAATGTCAAGTGCAACGTGTCTTACCAAGAAACAGCTTTGTTAACAGACGTGATCCTATCATTCCATGCAATGGTTAACTCATCTTTAGTATCAGCCGCATGATATCCTGACTGAAATTAAAACCAAATGCTGCCCAGTCATCCTTGAAAATAAATACATACTTGGAGAAATAAAGGGAAAGTACACAGTTACTCATGTACGACAACTTCCCAGACTGTGGCAGGTAAGTATAATGATGACTGCAGTGGGGAGGATGCTTGGTGACGAGTGTGTAGAAAATGCTAGCATACTTCAGAGGGGGACAGCAGGTGGGAAGGAAAACTGGCAGGAAGATGACTCAGAAAACACAGGGGCGGGGTTGCCCGCTACAACACGAGATGTCCAGGGAAATTTAAATTTTAGATAAACATGCATGATGTCTTAGTACAAACATGTGTCCTGCAATATTTGGGATGTGTGAGACATGAGACACACTCACGCCAAAATATTTGTGATCTCTCAGAAGTTCAAATTAATTTGGTATCCTGTAGTTTAATTTGCTGCATCTGGCAAGAGAAAGTGATACGTGGCTGGACTCTGAGGAGGTGAAGGAATGTGTCAGGGTGGATTGGGGCAGAGTGGGGCAGAGACGGCCTGGGCTCAGGGACAGACATTTCTGGCAGAAGGGACACTGTGAATCAAAGTGTCAGAAGGGCACTGGGTCCTCAAGGAACAGTGGGTCACATAGTGGGCTCGGGGTGAACTTAGCCACTGTACGTAGCAGATAATCAAGGCTTGTAGTATCCCAGAAATGTTCTATTTTAAGCTCTACTTTATCTTTAATTGACATATAACTGTACAAAAGTATGTTGTACAATGTAATGTTTCAATACATGTATGCACTGTGTAACGACTAGAGCAGTTAGTGTATCCATCACCTCAATATTGATTGCTTTTTAGTTATTATAAAATATTTATTGCAAAACATTCAAAAATCATCTGTTAATTATTTTGAAATATACAGTACCTAATATTGACTGCAGTCAGCCTGCTGTCTGTGTTCATTCCTCCAAACTTGATACCCATTTGCTATCTTTAAATCAGAAGAAAAATTAAACAATAAATAATACAGGAAATGAATCCAGTCTGCACTATATTCAGATGCATCGCAACACAGTCATAAGTATTAATTTTTTCATGGAGAAGGACACAAAAACAAAAGCACATAAGCCCGTGAAGGTCATCACGCAGTCCTGGGAGAGCTGATAACAGCAAACTTGTGACATTCCCTCTTCCTGTCCTAGTTTTCCTTTTCCTGCTCCTCATTAAAGCCAAATTCATCCTTAAAATGAAAAAAAGAAACTTTTTTACTATCCTTCAACTCAGATTGTCTTCCCAAGCTATTTGCACTTATTTCCTGCTAAGAAAACATAAAACTAGAGGCAGGCCATCAATAATAGTCCAGTGCTCCCAAATGTTGAAAAATGAATCAAGCGTTCCAGAGCAGGCTGGTCATCAGTGGAACAGCAACAGAGGGACGAGGCAGGCAGGCAGTGGACGGGACGGACAGACTGTGAGGGAGGCTGTGAGAAGACTTGGGCCTCCAGGAAGTCAGAGCTCCAGGGAAGCTGGATGAGGACAAACAAGGGTGAGGCTGGGAACATACACAATAGGCTTTTTCTTAGGAGATGCATTAAAGTTGCCTAGATAAAGAGTCATAATGCACACATTGTTCCATGCCTGAGTTATTCAGGATCTTATTCATTCAGTTAATTATTGAGCACTTGTCTCCTATCAGACAAAGTTCTAGAGATACAAAGACAAAGCTCTCCAGGATCCCAGACTAGAGGGACAGAAACAGAGGACGGTATGCACAGCATGTCACAGGGGCTTGCACATCCCTTTCCAGTAATAAATCTAGCTTAGAAGGGGCCAGCCAAATAGCTCAGTGGATTAAAGCACTTGCAAGCGGGCACAGGGGCTAGGGGCCATGCTGGCTCCATGCCCAGGGCGTGCTGAGATGGCAATTGAGACTGGGTGTGGTAACACGTGCCTATAATCCCAACTTTTGAGAGGCTGTGAACAGGCAGATCACTACGAGTCCAATCTAGTAGTGAGACCCTGAACACCTTGTAGACCCTTCCCTAGAATACAAAAATAAATAAATAAATAAATCCAGCTGAGGGGGTGAGGAGTGGTAAAAGCTCTCAGGGATGTCTTCCTAGAGGTGGCCACATCAATTATTAGAAGATGCATAGGAGGATCCCAGAGGGAAGCCAGGCAGAAGGGACTACAAGAGTGCAGTCTCAGAGACTGGAAAGGCCTGGTGTCCTGTTGGCCTGGGAGGTGTAGATGGGAACAAACAGCTATGGGATACAAGCTGATGTGCTGTGTGGTGGTAGAAGGAAGGAGGGAAGCTGTGTCTCCAGCAGTACAGGCAGAAGAGACATGGGTGGTGAAAGGCAGGACACTGATGTGGCTGCTCCTCTAACCCCAAATCAGCAGCCAGCTGAGGGAAGGATCACTCTGGATCTCCTCTCCTGGCCTCCCCAACAAACTCTGTGCCTCCAACCCCATTCTCAGCTCACCTCTCAAGGCCTTGTCTGTTTCTTTCATTCTCCTATATGATCCCCAACCCTAGGGACATTTGCTATTCATAGGGGCACTCAAGGTACTAAAAAGGCATCCAGACCAGCACTCCCTGACCTTCCCAACTGAACCCCAGCAGGCATTCACAGAAGCAAAACTTCCTTGATTCTAAAACTTGGGAAAATTGTTTAGACTTTAGCTCTTTTACAGGAAATGACAACTCACAAGGCTCTGAGAATGTCTGCAGAAGAAAAATCTTATTAATCTTGCTCAACACATTGCATAACCTCATTTGATCAAGGGACATAGTCTACTAGAAGTGTTCTGCTGGCCACAACATAGGAATGCTGTTCTAGAACCAAGGAAGGAATTTCTAGTGGCAGAATTACAGAACCCAAAGACATTATTTTCAGGCAAGGGAATCCTTCCTGCCCACCATTTGTGTGAAAGTACCCTTTGCCTGAAGGATCTGATAAATAGCCACCACATTTTCTTACATGCATCACTGGGACTGGGACTGAGCCATTGCTCTCCCAAGTTTGAGCTGAGACTGTGACCCTCCTTCGCTGGCATCAGTCTTCATCCACCATCTACCCTAACCCCGCTCGGCTAACTCTGCCGTAGCTCATAACTGTGGCCATCACTAGAGCTGTTCATAAAGTATGGTAGATCCCCTCCACTTTTGTGTGTGTGTGTGTGTGTGTGTGTGTGTGTGTGTGTGTGTGTGTGTGGTAGGTTGGTACTTTGGGGCTCCCTTGTGGTTTACTGAGGCTGATGACTGACAAAGAGCATGAGCAGAACTGACTCATGCCTCTCTCTAGACAAGCACTCCATTGCCTTCATGGGACTCTCCAAGTTCTTTCTTTCCCTTTGAGACAAAGATAGCAACCTTCAAAGTCATGGTTATTCCATCAAATTTAACCATGGTGAACTGAACCATTTTACAACTCACGACAGACATGGTGCAAGGAATGAGAAGCCTGTATTATGCTGAGCCACTGACAATTGGAGCTTATTACTGCAGCATGCTATGATACAGATTTAGGATTTCATTATGAATTAGACAGGAGGCCATGAGAAAGTGTTAAGAAGAAGTGGTAGACAGTAAGTAAACAGTAGTTGGGTGTGTTTTTAAAGAATTATTCTTGTTGCTTAGCTGAGGATATACTCTACAAAGATGCTTTGTAGTGGGATAACAGTAGAAGCAGGGAGACCAGCTGGGAGGCTACAGAGAGAATTATGCTGATAGTGAGCATGCCATGCCTTGGCCTGTGGTGCAGTGATGGTGGTGCTGACAGGACTTGCTCAAGGACTGGGTGTGAGGACAGCAAGAGAAGAGTTAAGGTATGATATAAAAAAAGCATGGGTCTGGAGCCAGTGCAATGACATCTTTTACAAGGCAGAGCTGCACCTGCCTCACACAGGCCGAGGTTGGGATCTATCCTGGACATTCTCTGTTGAGAAGGTAAGAAGATAGATGTTCCCTCCTGACATCCTCGCTCTGGGGAAGGCAGGAGCCAGTGCAGGGGCACAGATCAGGGAGACTGCCAGGCCCCACGCTCTGGAATGCCATTAAAAGTGTGCATGCCAGGCGGGTTGGCTCATGTTCTGGGATGAATCTACCGCTGCTCTCTCTGACAATGTTTAGCATGAAATAAAAAGTATGGCTTTCAAATGATGCCACGAGGAAGATTTCTTGAGCAAATATGGCTAAAGCCTCTTGCAGAATGTTCTCAGAGACTGGGACTCCAATCACCTCCAGCTTTTTCTTTTCTAAATCTGGTCTTTCCCAGCCCTGCACTAAGGTTCATCTGGACAATTGATTGGGCTCTTAACAATTGATGTTGCCCAACACACCATCCAGATTGCCTACGAGAGTGCCACAATTTGTTTCAAGAAAAATCTTTCTTCTAGTTGTTCTCGTTGTTTCACTCCTCAAATTGCTAAAAAACAAACAAACAAACAAACAAACAAAAATAAAAAACACTGTTTCAGTCCCTCTGAACTTTACCCTCAATGACTGTGAATGTCCCCAAGACATCAAAGTCCATGTTGATCTCTTGGCACTTTCTTACTGTTGTATCCTTGCTTGAGCCTCTTCTTCTGCCTAGCTGACTGTCCCCCCCTCTTCAAAGCTCCAATTTCTCCCCTGTTATTATTTATAATTTTCTTCACTATGACCCTATTGACAAAGCTCTTCCTGTGGTGGTCAGGCTG
Organism: Octodon degus; assembly: GCF_000260255.1. NCBI lineage: Eukaryota > Metazoa > Chordata > Mammalia > Rodentia > Octodontidae > Octodon > Octodon degus. Next base: position 34,445,073 of record NW_004524578.1, read on the forward strand.
ATGCCACAGACATTTTTGCTTACAGAGATTTCTTGCAGGGAAGATACATACACCAATCCCACATTGTCTGCTATGTTGAGGTCTCATTGGTTGCAGATGCTTCAAAAGCACATATGTAAGACTTTGGGTTACAAGTTACAGGAACTCAAGGCAAGGTGTTTAAACAATGAAAGAGAATCAATTAGTTTATCCAATTGAAAAGTCCTGGAATGGATGTAGCTTCAGAAAAAGTGATGGTCGATTGATGTCATGAAGTATATTCCCCCCACTCCCATCTCACTGTTTCCTCTGTGTTGGCTCCATCCTCATAATATCTTTCCCTCATGTCAGTGAGGACATGCAGTGGAAGTGACTAGCTTAGATCCCCCTCTCTGAGCTATCCCAGTAGAAAAAGTGAGTTTCTTATTTTAGAGTTTCCGTAAAAATCTTGGGCAGATGCCATTTGTTCTACTAGAGTAAAATCCTGATCGCTACTGGTGAAGAGGATGGACAGTGCTGTCCTGGTGTAGGGTGCATCCCCTCCTCTGGTGCACACAGGCGTACTAGCCACATGTATGCTGTATGGACCATGAATGTGGGAGACAAAATTTTGGGTGCTACGACCTAAAGAAGGGATTAGGAATGTCACACAAGCAGAACAACAGATGTCCACAAGAGTCACTTTTGTGTAATAGCAAAAACAAATTAACACCTCTTTTTTCATACCAGTTTTGACAACCATCTGCTCAAAGAAATTAATGTTCCCATTTTGGATGACTGGTCTGACAATAATAGCAAGTTTACATAACAATTCAAATACAGCAGCAGAGAAGAAAGCATACTTAGAAGAAATATGAATATTAACATCTTAAATTTTTTAGCCAATAAGAGTACATAGTTTCTAGATGTACAAGTGGAGAGATGAATGGAGAAGTGAATGAATGAAGTATTTTATTAGATTTTGTCATTTATCAGATTAAAATCCCATTAGGGAACCCCATTATAAAGATAACTCAAAGAGGGCTCAATAAATAAAAAAATCACACCTCAGAAGTTTAAATAAGAGCCTGATAATCACACACAAATAGCACTTCTGAATTCATACATGATATCTGCCATAGTAATAGCTTTTTCAAGCAGTCCTACCAATGGATGTCACAATTAGTGGGCACATGTTTGAGGAGGAAAGGATGGTTGCATAGCGTCAACGAATCTTACCCCAAGAGATTTATTAATTACAAAAGGTAAAATCATAACTACATATTTATTGTCTTGTTTTCCAATTTTTTTAAATGTTTTTGGTTCCTACAGGCTCTCACTATACAGCTTAGACTCATAGTAATCCTCCTGTTTTCAGCCTCCCCAGCACTGGGATCATAGGCATATGCCACTATGTGTAGTGTAGGCCACTACACCTGGACTCTGTGGCCAGCTCAGCCCACCCTCGGGGTGGGGCTGGTGTGGCATGTGATGCCTGGGATTGAACCGCGGTCCCTGTGCTTTGTGTAAGCTTGCCTAAGCAGGCACTCTAGTCCACTGACTATCTCACCGGCCCCTTATTGCCTTTTTTTGAGACAAGGTTTGCTATGAAGTTCAGGCTGACCTTGAATTCACTTTGTAGCCCAGGCTGGCCTTGAAATCACAGTGATCCTCCTGCCTCAGCCTCACAAGTGCTGGGGTTACAAGTGTGCACCACCATACCAGCTTTATAACAGATGTTATAAAGTTATAAAATCATAATTTTATAGTGGAGAAACCCAGACAACACCATCTTGACCAAGTAAGTAATCATGTCTAAGATTACCAGTAACAAGATGTGTTGATGTCATGTTTACTTGATGCAGAGAAGGCTACAACATCAGTCCTGTGTAATTTCTGCAGAAAAATCCCAGACCTCAATCTAGTCTTCAGAAAACATCAGACAGACTTGATCTGAAAAATATTTCATAAAATAACTTACCAGCACTAAAGTACATGAAAAACAAAGCCAGAGAGAAGAAATATTCCCAAATTGGAGGAAACTCAAAAAGCATGGTAACTAAATCACATAGCATCTTGAAAGGATCCTGGAACAGGAAAAGAGTATGTCATAGTCCTTGAGATGCTCTGACAAAATACCACAACTTTTGTAGTTAATAAGCAATAGAAATTTTTTGCATATAGTTCTGGGGAAACAAAATCAAGAAGAAAAGTCCTCGATCAATGCACTGCAGACAGATGTCTGGTGAGGAGCTACTTCCTGGTTTGCAGACCACACTGCTGCTCCCTCGCTGTGTCCTTACATGATAGAAGAGGCACCACAACTGTGACTTCATTCTTCAATGAAGAATGAAGAATCCATTCCCATGATCTTTTATATCCCTGAGGGCCCCATCTCCTAATAGGCTCACCTTAGAGCTTGGGAACTCAAAATATGAATTTGGGGGCACACAGAAAGGTGCCATGGCAAACATTAATGGAAAAACTGAGGAAATTGTAGTAAAGACTGTGCCTTAGTCAGTAGCATTGTATCATCTGGGATGTTTTTGTTTGTTTGTTAGTTCTCTTGCTTGTTTTGTGGTACTGGGAATTCAGCCTGGGGCCTTCACACTGAGCTGCATGCCCTACCCTTCTTTTTTAATATTTTATTTTGAGACAGGGTCTTATTATGACACTAAATTGCCCAGGCTAGGCTTGAACTTGCAGTCCTCCTGCTTCCAAGTCCCAGAGTCCTGGAATCTTCTGGTTTTGATCACTACATCATTATTGTGGAAGATGTTAACAGTAACATCTAACGAGGCTAGTGAATGGCATAGAGGAACTCTCTTATCATTTTTCTATTTTTATGTCAGTCTAAAATTATTTCCAGCAGGAGAGTTAGCTCAATGGTATAAGTGCTTGCCTTACAAGTGCAAGGTCCCAAGTTCAATCCCCAGTACTGAAACCAAAAAAAAAGAAAAAAAAAAGCAAGCTGAATTAAAAGCTAAAAATAGGGACTGAGGAGATAGCTCAGTTGAATAAGCACTTGCCTGGCTAGTGCAATGACCTGAGTTCAATCCCCGGCTCTGCAAAATAAATAAATAAATAAATAAATAAATACATACATACATACAGCTAAAAAATAAAACCATTATGTGGGTCCTATGTAAATAGATAAACCAGTTGCTAATACAATACAAAAGTCTATTGGACTTAGTGCCTAGATCATAGATACAAATAAATCTTCTTAGGTTTGGTGGAAACAGGGAGCAACATGGCTTTGGTACCTACAATATCTTTAGAAATGACTTTAGGATTCATGTGCTTTCAACTGAACCTTGCAAACATAATCAAAGGACAAAAAGACTTCCATAGGGGATCCCAAATAAAGAAACACAGAAATATGAACAAATCAATGTGGTATGTTCTGAAGATTATCCAAACTTCTTTCTCAAACCAGGTAGATAGCTCAGTAGAATAAACACTTGCCTGGCAAGTGCAGGGTCCTGAGTTCAATCCCTGGTACCAAAAAAACAAAAACAAAAACAAAAAAAACTTCTTTCTCAAAAAAAGAAATGTACTTTGGGCTCCAATTTAAAATTCTAACTGGACTATTTTATATTATTTTGCTGAATTCATGCACCTACAATATTCAAATGGCAATGGAATACCCATCTCTGGCAAAACTAAATGAAAAAGGGGGATATAAATGAAGGACCATCTTGTATCTGTATATACAAAATAGTTAGGATAGATATACAGCTACTTTCTCTTAATTCAATGAGAAGTAAGATTTGTACTAATAGTGTTTGGACAGGATATCATGTCTGCATCTTGTACTATGAATAACTACTATGAAGACAACAATATGCAATGTATTAATTATTGTAACTGTCCTACTATCCTGTTTTGAAACTGTCTCATTGCTATTTGTTTCTCAATAAAATTAATAAAAAATAAATAAATAATAAAATTCTAGAGTTTCAGACTTGGTGTAGAAGTGGAAGGACATGGGATTGGCTACGGCACATGAAATAATGAGAAAATCAATACATTTCAGGAGAAATAAGTTGAAATAATAATTACTTGTGTTACTTGTTGTGAAATAATAATTATTTTTCACTTACTAAGATAAATACTCAAGACAACCAACTTATAAAGAGAAAAATGATTTTGCTCCATAGTTTTAGAGGCTCTTGTCCATGATTGCTTGCGCCCATTGTTTAGAGTCCATGGAAAGTCATCATAGTAGGAGCACATAGCACAGCAAATCTCATGTCCAGAAAGTGGGAAGGGATGGGCAAGAAGGAAGAGAAAGAAGTAGAGAGGAAGAAGTGGAGAAAGATGAGAAGAAAGAAGAAAGAAAGACCAACCTCTTTTGAGGGCACTCTCCCGGTGACCTGAAGACCTCTCATTAGGCCTCACCTCTTAAAAGTTCCACCATCTTCTAATAAGACCAAAGACTGATGGCCAGGTTTTCCACATCCAGGCATTTAAGGGCCATTCCAGATCCAAGTTATAGTAGTAATGGACAATTTATATGTTTAGAAAAACATAAAATAAAGTAAGTCCAAAAGTTAAAGCCAGGGCAACTAGGTTAGGAGAGAGCTTTTAAGAGCACCAAATTGATTTAGACTAGGATCTTCTAGAGTAAGTATTTATTGGAGAAGCAAAGAATGACATGGGGTCCCTGTGGTTTCCTCAGCTATTAATGTCAATGAGACATCTTCAATGTGTATATAAGACACTAGGAGTCTTATTCAAATGTAGATTCTGATTAGCAGGTCTGAGATGGAGACTGAGATTCTGCATTCCTAAAAGTGTCCAGATGCTGCCCAAGCTCCTGGCCCTCAAATCATGCTTTGGTTAACAAGAATACAGACCACTGGAGATGTAAGTGGAGGAAAGACATAGTGTAAACAAAAATTGAGGAATGCTCATTTGGGAATACGTTTAACAAGGACATATTCATCTTGAACATGTCTTGCCCTGAGTATGAGTCTGAGTTATCATATGAAGAGTTAACACTAGAAGCTGAAAACTTGGTGTACAAAGCCCTGCAGGACAGATAAAACCAGGTGGAAGAGAAGATAGTGGCTGCTGTCTGGAAACAACCCAGAGGGAAGACGTGGTATGTAGGGAGTCCTTTTCAGTTCTTGTATTGGTCCAGGAAGTTTATATTTGTAATTCCATGGAAAAGTTATTGGAATCTCATAAAGTTAATTTCAATCTGCCACTTCTAGTGCAACCCACAACAAGAATAAAGACACTAAGACATATTTATAGTTATGGGGAACCAAGAGGTCCTAAATCCAACCATGTTGATAGCTATCTGGCACAAAGGCCTTGACCCAGGACTGAACCCAAATTTTATTCAGTAATGAAGGAGTAGCTTGAGGTTGAATGACTGAGAATTGCAGGAAGTAGGTGAGTACTGTGAGCTGGGCTAGGTAGGTGGCCTGCATTTACCTCTGTGACATGCAGAGAGAAGGATATACAGAAAACAATTTTCATTATACTATTGAGATAGTATCTAATGTTTTAGGGTCCAGTGCTTCAGCTCTGATGTATAATTTTCAAGCCTCAGGAAGTCATAGCCTCCATTTTGAGGCTCAATCCCTGCTGACAGCATGGAATATTGGCTCTTTGTCCTATCTTGACCTGGCTCATATTAAAGAGCAGCAGGTGTGATTTATCAGGGAAACACATGTGTCATCTTTAAAGACTACCACTAGAACTTGGCTAGACAAAGATGTATTGCTTAAAGCCAACTGAATGGATAAGGAAAAAATCCTAGCTGGCTCTGTACATAACAATACAAAGAAATAGGGTCAGGCTCAGCCAAAAGGAGATGACTGCTCTTCTTTTAAGGAGAGTTCCTCAGGTAATCCTTCACAGTGGTGGGTGCATTTGTAAGTAGTGTACTGAGCAAAGTTCTCTGAACACAGTTGGGTAATGGCCCAGAGTTCTCTTGGAAGCAGCAGAGGCCTGGCCAAATGAAGATTCCTGATTAACATCTCTACTGTCACAATGTCCTTGGCCTGGCCTATTTGACCACAACATTGGATAGCAGAGCTTTGACAATTTGTTTCTCCTGTCATCATGCCAGACCTCTTTCAGTTCCATGTCAAATATTTTCATTTTCTGGGAAAAGATGCTTCACATCACACCAAAATACCAATAATAATAATAATAATAATAATAATAATTATTATTATTATTATTATAACTACACCAAAATGTATGTAAATATGCAGGAGCTTGCAGGAAAAAAGAAAGAGCTGATCTATTGACTTCACCTACTGACATGGTCATTTCTCCTCTTTTCCTCTGAAGGATGGTGTGTGTCCTGCTTCGTGCTCTATCAGATAAATCAGGAATACTCTTTCTAGCAATGTACAAAATGGGTATTTTAATTTTCTGTGGTTATAGGAAAGCAGATCTTTTCCTTCAGTCAGGTCAAATTCTATTCTCCCAAATAAGAAAAGTGAGTGACTCTTTCCTGTTTAGTCACGTGGTGACCCAGACATATTCCCTGCTTGCAAGATGAACCTCATCTACTGGAAAAAAAGGATGCACTGGTGATTATTCACAGGGAACACTGAAGCCAGAACCAAAAGTTTCTGGAATCCAAGTGAGACAATACTGTATGGACTCAGTTTTAACACTTCCAGTTACAATGTTTAGGAGCAGAAAACTGGAGACTTTCCTGAATGCAGAAACTTTCTATTTCCAGTGCCCATAATAAGGAGGTTTATTACATAGATATTTGCATGACAAATGGATGGCTCATCGTATTTTGTGTAAATTTAGTGTATTAATTTTGAAAAAAATGTAGTAATACAAAATTCAAACTGACAGGAAGCAAATAAAACTTGAGTATCTTGTCTCCTTCAAATTCTCATCCTGCTACATTGCTGAAGTTGGTGATTAAATCTACAAGACTCTTAGTGAAGTTTTTGGGCTCCTCTATGTAGAGTATCATGTCATCTGCAAATAATGATACTTTTACTTCTTCTTTGCCAATCCTTATTCCTTTTATTTCTCTCTTTTGTCTAATTGCTCTAGATGATGTTCTAGAACTATATTGAATAGGAGTGGAGACAATGGATAACCTTGTCTTGTTCCTGATTTTAAAGTGAAGTCCTTATGGTGTTTTTTTTTTTACAGTAAACTAGAAGATTTAATAAACCAAAGTAGCCACATTATCATGCTTAATACTAAAGGCCAGGTAACTACAGTCCTACCATTCCTAGAAGGGCAATCCAGAATAACAATGATAGCTTTATTAGCTGTCACATTTATTCTTTTTTTTCCTGAGAATTCTTTTTTTAGTTCATTTTTATATTTATTTTTTATTGAGAAATAAATATGAATGAGACAGTTTCACAGCTGATTAATAGGACAGTTTTGATAGTCAATACACTGTACATTGTTATTTTCTTAGTGGTTATCCACAGTACAAGAAGCAGACAGGATATTCTGTCCAAACACTGTTAGCATACCTCTTTCTTCTCATTGAGTTAAGTGAAAGTAGCTGTAAATCTATCCTATTTTGTATATATAAATTCAAAATGATCTTCCCTTTGTATCTTTTTCTTTAAATTTTTATTTTTATTTTTGTCCTGTCAGAGGTGAATATTTTGTTGGCATCTAAATACTATAGGTGTTTGAATTCAACTAAACATCTAATACTGTCTAGCAGTCTATACTATTAGTGGGTTATCCTCACAAGTTATTGACTTGAGCCTTTTACAGCTCATCATATTAATATGGATTTACTTTATATACCTCATTTTTGTACTTTTCTGCTGGATGGTTAAGACCAAGATATAGCAAGACCTATATAACAAGAAATGAACCTTTTGTATCTGATAAGGTCAGCCAAGTACTCTCAGGATTTATCCTGTAGCCCTGTACCGCAGTGAAGGCCTTCTGTTTCTGCCCATTTAGTATGATATTGGCTGGTGTTTTCACAGATGGCTTTTATCAGTTGAGGTATAGACAATCTATTCCAGTTCTCTGCAGGGTTTTATCATGAATGAATGTCAAAAGCTTTTTCTCCATCTATTGAGATGATCATGTGACTTTTGTTCTTGGTTCTATTGATGTGGTGTGTTACATTTATGGATTTGTGTATGCTGAACCATCCCTGCATTCCTGGAATGAATCCCACTTGGTCATGATGTATAATCTTCTTGATGATTTTCTGCATTCTGCTTGCTAGTATTTTATTGAGGATTTTTGCTTCTATATTCATTAGAGAGATTGGCCTAGAGTTCTCTTTTTTAATTGATGTTTCTCTGGTTTTGGAATCAGTAATATTTGCCTCCAGGAATGAGTTTGGGAGAATTTCTTCTATTCTGATTGCATTGAAGAGTTTGAAAAAAGTTGGCCTTAACTCTTCTCTAAATTTCTTGTAGAATTCTGCTGTGAGTACATTGAAACCTGGGCTTTTCTTTGTTGATAGATTTTTTATTACATTTCCAGTTTTATTTCTCATTATTGTTTTTTTCAGAGTTTATATATCTTCTTGACTCAGCTTTGTCATTTCATATGTATCTAGGAAACTGCATTTCCTCTGTGTTTTCCATCCTGTGAGAGTAAAGATTTTGAAAGTAGGTACTGATGGTCTTCTGAATTTCTCTAGGGTCTGTAGTGATTTTGCCCTTTTCATTCTTCATTGCATGAATTTAGGTTTTTGATTTTTTTATTAGGTTGGCTAGGGGGTTAGCAATTATATTTATCCTTTCAAAGAACCAACTCTTTGATTCATTTATTCTTTGTATTGTTTTCTTTGTCTCCAATGCATTAATTTCTGTGCTAATCTTTACAATTTCCAGCCTTATTTGGGCTTTGAGCTTGATTTGCTCTTCTAAAGGGAATGAACTTATCCAAAAGGAAAGAGTTACTGAGTTGAAGAGAAAGACAGGAGAGGGAGTAAGGGAAGGAGATTTATCTATATATATAAGCTGGTTGGTTTGGACTACTATACTGTGCATTTCTACTGGTCTATAGAAAGCAGCAGTTAATAATTTGTCTTAGCTCCCTTTTTTCAATTGTACTTTTTCTCTTCTTAATTTCTTATACATTTCTTTCTTCTTCCATTTTTACATGCATATATCTGGTAAGATGAATAACTGATTGAAAGATAACACTACATATTAACAACAAATACTGTGAAATTAATATTACTTTGTTAACTGAAATTCTGTATCACTTGTAATTTTTTTGTTTTAATTCTAATTCACACTCTCTTTAAAAAAAAAAACCTTCTCATCCTTTCTCACTTGTCTTTTTCCTTGCCTTAGTTCTTTTTTTCAATTTTTTCCTTATTAGTACATGTTTTCAGTACTTAATGATTATATGCCTTGTGGAGAATTGGTGCATACAAGTAACACATCGTGATTCTTTTATCCCTTGCTCCTTCTCTCCCTACCTGCCCTCCATCTCTTAGTTCCCCTCACAAAAAGATCTACTTCCCTATTTGTCAATATCATTATCTATTACTTTCCTCTTTATTTATATTTTGGGCTTATCATAAATCAGACACACAACTTTCCTTCTTTTTAATTGAAATGAAATTCACATGCTTGCTCACAGTTACTCCCTTCCCCCATGTGATGCCTTTCATCCTTTTTTGATGCAGCAAGGGGCCCTCTCCAGACACCACTGCTGTGCTCTTGGGCTTTCCAGCCTACAGGGCTGTGAGCTAAACAAGTCTCAATCCAGTGCAAATGACCTGGACTTTTCTTTTTCTTTACATACTGGAGATGTAAGGAATATATAAATGGCTCCATTTCTTGGCCACTGTGAAGATTATGTTCATTAACTTGAACCCATTTTTTTTAACTTTGGGGAATCGAGGTTGTGTAACTTCATGAAAGAGTGAGCTTTGTATTCTCTTTTGAAAATAAGATGTGCTCTGCCACAGGGGGCTTGTTGACCATAGGAGCCGAGAGCCAGTCCTCATGGATGCAGGTGTGGTCAATGCCCTCCCAAGCAGCAGGAGCCTTAGCTAATGAATTTCCTGCCTCTGGGACCTGTATCAAGGCTCACTCAGATGTTCTCTGTCCCTCCCCATCAGACATTCGATTCCTCTGTCTCTTTGTCTGCCTGAGGCATGGACAGAAGGAGCTTGCCTGAGGCATGGACAGAAGTGATTTCTCACTGGAAATTAACTAATCTGCCTTCTGCTTTCATCTCAGTCTTGGGGGGCCTAGGAAGGATGTGCTGCCCCTGGACTTGCCCTTGATCTGCAGATAAAATGCAGTAACAGAGCCTACCAGCTGAGGCACAGCTCCTGGACCTGGTAAATTCCTCAGAGCATGATTTCTGCCCAACAGGCTCCTGGGCTGCAGCTCCTGTTTACATTTCCCCAGGAATGACCTGGGCACTTCTATTTTTTGTGCAACTGTTTCTCTCTACTTTGACCTCCTGGCACTCCTTCCTACAACTGTTCCTCTCTTCTCCTGGGTCTGCTATGAAATTGTAATTTCAATGTCAATAATGAAAAAGTATTCTAAATTATTGTTTCCTTGTTAATATTTAGGGATGAAGTTTTTAGACTTCAACCTCCAGACTAGAAAAAAAAAAAAAAAAAAAAGGCACTCATGAAATGACAGTGTTCACACCTCAGTTAAATAAGTAGCTAAAAGCACCTTTTCTAGATGTATTTTGCAGAGGCAAAACTTTAAAAGACAAAAGTTCCTAAATGCCTTTAAGAACAAAGCCACTTGCCAATTGGCAATCAGATTAACCCATAGACATTTTCTTACTTTTTTTTTCATCTTTCATATTCAAATACAGAGATAGGAAACATAATTTTTGCATAAAAGTACTGATGCTGCTGGGGGCCTGGGAGCTGCAGGGACTTTTCCTGATCCTTGTTCCCATACAACACCTGAACGAGGACATAGACACACAAATGGGCATGACACGTGTGGATACAAACATGCAATTAGGAGGTGGTCACTGATACGTGATGCTAAGGTACAATCCACATCAACATGCAAACCAGCCCCCTTTTAATTCCTAACTCTATTTTAACTCTTTGTATTTTTTATTATTATTATTATTATTATTATTATTTACCCAACAGGTGTCTTTTTATGACATTTATCTTCTCAGGTCACTCCAGGCTACCTCTGATTGCCATTAGAAGACACGCTTGTGCATCTCAGCACAATGAAAGGAGAACTGCATGAAGTGAGGGGTATACTATGTGCCCTGCTCAATGTCACACACCCTACAGTCAGCCCTCCATATCCTTGGTTTTTCTATCTAGGACCTCAGACTGCCTCAGACAGGAAATATGTTTTTTAATTTCAGGAATTTCCAAAAAGCAAAACTTGAATTTGGCACATGCTAGGCAGAATCCATGGGAACAAATGTCGTGTAGACACACTGCGCTACAGCCTCCTGCTCTGTAGCCCTCTAGTGTCTCTCCAGCACTATTTGAGCACTGCTCACCTGAAGTCACAGCTGTGTGCTCATGGAGGCCAGCAATGGTCCCATTTGTACTGAACAGGTAGATTCTTTATTTTCTTGTCATTGTTCCCATATACTGTACTACATATTATTTACGTTGTATGGGATGTTTTAAATAATCTGGAGGTAATTTGAAGCACACAGGCAGATACGTGTAGATCATATGCAAGTGCTACATCATTTTATGTAAAAACTTGCACATGTGCAGATATGAATATCCACAGGGGAGTCCTGGAACCCCCTGTGGATACCAAGGGACAACTGCACATGTACTACAGCATCATGTTGTGCCCATAAACATGTGCAATTATTATTCATCAATTTAAAAAGTAAAAATAGTATTTATAGAGTGTACACGAATCTCCCTGCATCTCAGAAGCAGAATCGAGTTTAATCTTGAACTAATTTGGAGGAATGCAATAAGTATTCATGCTTTTCAAAGGGAAACTTAAGACCCAAAGAGGCTCCCACAAGCTGGCTAAGGCCACCAAACTGTAAGCAGCAGGGAAGAACTTCAACCCCACTCATTCTGATTCTTAAGTGCCTACAATGTCCCACTACAATGTCGCTCTGGCTTGAGGCCATTTCATTTAGCAGAGGGAGGAGCAGGTTTCAGAGGTTACATGTGCCTAAAAGCCAGAGGGGCTTGAAGCAGGTCTTTTGGTTTTCTTTTTCATTATCCTTTTGTGTTCATGAGAGCATGGTAGTAACACATAATCATGATGGGTTTTTTGTTTTGGGGTTGTTGTTTTTTGGCAGAACTGGGGATTAAACTCAGGCCCCTGTACTTGCCAGGTAAGACCTTATTCTACTGAGACATCTCCCTGACCCTGACATACTAGTGATGTTCGTTTGAGTCATTGGTACCTACATCTACAACACTGTGATCATTTTCAATCTCTTTACCTCACTTTCCCTTTTCTCCCCTCCCTCAAGCCCCTTCCTCATCTACAATAATCTACCTTCCAGTTTCCTGTCATCTCCTTTATTTTATTCATTAGCTCATTAATATTTTAGGTCTCTCATATGAAAGAAAATATGCAATATTTAGCTCTGCATCTGATTTATTTCACTTTATGATGGTCTCAAGTTCCATCCATTTTGCTACAAATGGTATGATTTTACTTTTCTTTATGGCTGAATAATATTCTCTTGTGTATTTGTATCACATTTTGCTTCTTTTTTAAAAAAATTTTTGATACAGGGTCTCCCTACACAGTTCAGACTCAGTGATCCTCCTTTCTTAGCCTCCTTAGTGCTGGGATAACAGGCGTGTACCACTATGTCCAGTTCTGTAGCCAGTATGGTGTGCTCAAGGTTCCAAGGTCATGTGCCACATTTTCTTTATCCATTCATCAACTGATGGGTGTCTAGGGTCTTTCCAGGTCTTAGTTATATGGATTTCACTGATGAAGCAGGTATATTCTTTGCTCTCAGATGTAGCTCCTTCATAAATGTATTTCCCATTGGAAATAGAAATGTCCAAGAATTTATTTGTAAGAGGATGAGGGCAATAAGTGGGAGAAATAGTCACACCAGGACCAGAAGCTCTATGTAATCATTTATTCCTATTTTTTAAAATTCTTTTTTCTTTTTTCTTTTTGTCCTCATATTCTGTAGGGATTTAAAGTTTAACATATCAATACTTGATGGAAAATACCTGTTCATGTTATGTCTAAGATGATTGATATTCAGACAGATAGTGAGGTTAAGCTCAATTGCCTATGTTGTAGGGTAATAATATAATTAAGCTTCTCTTCTGGAGAACAACTTAAGTTTGCAGAGCAATAATTAGAGAAAAAGAAGGGCTACAAGGACAGTCAACATTTTGGCCCTAGCCATTCAAGGTCAGTGAGGACTCAGAACATAGGAGAACCTGTACTGTAACACCCTGTAACTCAGTGGTGTCCCAAATTTTCTGATCAAGGAGATTATAGGGCCACAGAGGAAAGTGCTTGACGATGTACAGTGTGATTAAGAAGAGTCACCTAAAGAGAAAGAAAACATTCTCTTGGGCTTTCACAGAGAACAAATTGGTCAAGTAATGGCCGTGATTCATCCACATGGCTGATGCTGACAAAAGATCTACAAACTGTGGTACAAGGTTTAAGGGTAAGTCCTGAGGGAATTTGATTGACATTTTCAGATACAGAAGTTAAATTTTTTTGTTTTATAGGTCTTGCTTTATCTTAGTCTTAACCATCCAACAGAAAAGTATAAAAATGAGGTATAAAAAGTAAAGCCATATTAATATACTGAACTGTAAAAGGCTCAAGTCAACAACTTCTAACATTGCCAGTCATGTGGATAACCCACTACTATTATAGACTACTGAACTATATTGGATTACTCTGCTGAATTCATGAACCTACAATATATGAATGGCAATGGAATACATATCTCTGACAAAAGTAAACAAAAAAGGGGGATATGAATGAAGGACCATTTTGTAGTAAAATATATATATATATATGTACATACAAAATAGCATAGATATACAACTATTTTCTCTTAGTTCAATGAGAAGAAAGTTTTGAACTAAAAGTATTAGGACAAGAGACCATGTCTGCATCTTGTACTATGAATAACTACTACGAAGACAAAAATGTGCAATGTATTAATTTTTGTAACTGTCCTGCTAACCTGTTTTGAAGCCTTCTTTTTCAACAAAATTATTTTTAAAAATAAATAAACTGAAATCCAAATTTTATAAAAGGACCAGAAAGCTCAAGCTTCGATGCTTCTACACAGAAACGACCTGACTTAAATCTTCCACATTTTCTGCAAATAAGTTAAATAACTTCCTTCTCAAGGATGCTATGAGGATCAATAAGGCAATAGACATGAAAATGATACACTTTATGCAAATAATATGCATAAATATAGTTTTGTGTACGTATGCCTGATAAAAGAACATTTGGAAGATATTTCAGATCTGCTCTTTGATATAATGCTTGACATCACTTGATCTCAGGTTTCCCATCCCCACATTATAAAATGTGGCTCTAGGGTTCACTGACCCCTTGGTAGCACTGACATTCAGCAAACTGATGACTTTCCTTGGCTCCTACCTAGCTTTTAAATGACTTTAGGGGCCGGGGAGATGGCTCAGTGGAATAAGAACTTCCCCGGCAAGTGCAAGGGCCTGAGTTCAATCTCTGGTTACGCCAAAAAAATAAATAAATAAAAAATAAATAAATGACCTAGATCATCAGCAGGGACTAAGAGGTATCTGGAGAAGTCGGGAGGTATTCTGGGCAGAAGGAGCACCTAGTGAAAGGGTCTTATAAAGAGAAGAGTTCTTTGCATTGCTTAAAAAAGCGGATTTGACTGGACTGTTGGTCACAAAGAGAAGACTTCCCAGATCAGGTTTCAAATTTAACCTGGTAAATCATTCAAGGTCTTACAGGTTATACGAGCCAAGTTTTCAAAGTGTGACTTAAGAAAAACAACATAAAGGAGAAGATGCTTATTTTGGCTCATGGGTTCAAAGGTATCTGTCCCTGGTTGGCTGGTTTGAGGCAGACTATAATGGCATTGGGGAAGGAAAAGAGGCCAAGACAAAGGATCCAGGGACTAGATACCCTTCTCATGGTCCTACCTTTATGACCCACTCCCTTCAAATTGGTCTCCCCTCCTAAGTTGTCATCATCTCCAACTAATGCCATAAAGTTATGATATCATCACTGGATTAATACATTGAGCCAGGGAGATAGCTCAGTAGAATAAACACTTACCTGGAAAGTGCGAGGCCCTGAGTTCAATCTCTGGTTCAAAAAAAAGAAAGGAAGGAAGGAAGGAAAGAAAGAAGGAAAGAAGGAAGGAAGGAAGGAAGGAAGGAAGGAAGGAAGGAAGGAAGAAAGAAAGAAAGAAAGAAAGAAAGAAAGAAAGAAAGAAAGAAAGAAAGAAAGAAAGAAAGAAGAAAGAAAACTAAATTAATATATTGATGAAGTCAGAACCCTTAAAATCCTCACCTTCAGAAAGCTCTACCTCTGAACACATGAGACCTTTGAGAGGCATTTTAAATCTAAACCATAATAAGGGTAATTAAGAATTTGACTTAACAAGAGTACAGGGAGGCCACTGGAAGTTTTAAGCTACAGAATGTGTCCCAGGTGATTGTCCAGACATATCCCAATGGCAGCAGCCAATCTGTTAGAAGATGGTAGGAGTGGGTGCTATGACACTGGTCAAGGAGGTAGTACAGTTACTGAGGAGTGAGGCTGGAGTGGTGGCTGTGGAGAAACAGGAACATGGGAAGAGCTCAGAAATGCTTACAAGTTTAAAGCTGTGGCACCAGTGGGTATGAGAGGGTGAGAAGGAAGGCCAGTTCTGCACTGTCTGCTATAATTCGTATGGTTTGAACTTGTCCCCAGCATTCATTTGTTGGTGCTTAATCTCCAAGGCCACTAGGGTTGAGAAGTGGGATCTATAAGAAATGATCAGGTCTTGTGGGCTCTGCCCCCAAAGGGATGAAAGCCATCATTGCAGGAGTGGGTTGGTTATTACAGGGTAGGTTAGTTATTGAAGAGCAGGCTCCTGATGAAAGGACATCAGGCCCCCTACCTCTCTCTCTCCCTTCCTCACCACCCTCTTGCATTCTTTCTGGGATTACACAGTAAGAAGGCCCTCACCAAAGACTGGAACTTTGATATTGGACTTTTTGGCCTCCAAAAGAAATACATTTTTTTTGCTTATAAAGGACCTAGTCAGTGATATTCTGATATGACCACACAAAACAAAGACAGCTGGGGTTGCAAGTACCATGAACCCCAATTTCCAGGTGAACAAAAAAGTCTCTGAAAGCTGACTGACTGGGTAGTAGCAGCTCTGGAAGTGCTGACACGTAAGCCATAATTATCGCAGGTACATACCAAGTGATTCATCCCGAGTGTTCTCATTACTTCACGGAAAATTCACTGTCTGACTTCACATGTATCAAATTCCAGCCACACCATAGCAAAGGCCATAAGATGAGAAGGGACCAGAGGAAGAAGTGACATCATGAGCCAAATAGAATCGCTATTCAAACGTGCACTGTGTGCTCCTTACACAATCACCTAATTATAGTTCCTGAGGAAGCGCCGTACAATAACACACTGTACAGAAGCCAGTGAATAATTGTCAGTGGGCCAGATGGTACTTTTAATCTGGGCTGATATTTGGAAGATAATGTGTGACAAGCTCAATGAGGTTTTTGTGGTGGGGCTCTTGGTTGAACAGGTCATAAATCTTTCATGTCTAAAAGAAAGCTATCTCGCTTGTGCATTGAACAGGCCACTCCCAACTCCAGAACTAGCACAATTAAAACTATGCCTAACCTTAGAGTTTCTCTCCTCACATCCCTAAGAGAAGAAACAAAAAGGTCACACAGTTCACATAAATATGTGTGTATCTTACACGCAACAGGACTTCTACATGCCGCTACTTCTCCGACTGCACTGATTCAGGATGATTGGCACAATGAACATTGATTTCTTTCCAAATATTCTGATTTCAGTAATCATAGTTGAGTAACTTCCCCGAAGTCTCATAATTAGAAGTCTCATAATTAGAAGCTGAGTCTGTTTGAGCACAGGGCCAGGGTTTCCCAGGCCTCTGAGCTGCCTTTTGTTCCCACCCCACCTTCACTCACATGAGCGTGGCTTAACACATGGTGGAATCAATAAAGCATATGAAAAATCCAAGCTGGAATTAAAATGAATGTCAGATAGTACAAATTGTCTAGTTTGATTTATCCAGAATGGCTAAGGCTGAGACTACAGGGTCACATTTATGTTGGAGTTATATCTAACATAAATCAACGCCAATTTCCAAACTCTTAAATAATTCGATGAGTAATATTTTGCTGGTTACATTTGCCTCACTCTCTCCTTGAATGATGCCTTCTTTGCTCATGGTACCTCAAGCTCCCTGAGGTCTTGCAGGCTCTAGATCCTTGAAGGCAATAGTTGTGGAAAATGCTTCTGACCCACCCTGCATTTTCCCTCCCTTCAGCTGATAAGCATTTAGTGACTGTTTATTTCTGCCAGATATGTAACTAGACGTCAACCTGACAGTCATCGCCATCATGTGGTCCACATTCTCCATGGGAAGAGAGGCCTGCGAGCCCCAAATAGGATGTCACTTTCCTCTAAAGAAAGAGGAAGTTACTGTCTTTGCCTGAAAAAAAAAAAAAAAAAACTTTTAGATTTTGCCTTTTCCTCAATTTCACTCCCTCCACAGAAGAGCCAGTACAGCAAGAGATGGGTTTGTGCAGCTGAGCAAAAGAAGAGAGTAGGGCAGTCGTGCACAGAACCCTGCAGTGACTGAGTCCCATTTAGCTCCACTTCAGATGGACACAGGAGAGACGAGCCCAGCTTCCTCAGAGCTAACAGACTATGGCCAGGCGCAACCTCTTCTCCTTACCTCACCCCTCTCTCTCAGTGTATCACTTTCTTTCATCCTATCCTTAGCTCCTGCCACCCAGAAATTTTTCTCCAGATGGGAGGGCTGGCAACCAGCTTCCCTCCCTTGTGTAATCAAATATCTCACCCTGAAGATATGCTCACACTCCCTGGCCCTGCTTAGCCCTCCAGTCTACAGCCAGCCAGTGGGCCATGGCCACCAGCTTCCGCTTAGGGCAGGACGGGCATCATCCTGGACACAGGTGGCTTCTTGGAGGAGAGATGACAGGCTCCTCTGAGGTTGGCCTTCAGGTCACACCAGATGGCTCTCCATGAAGAAAAGGAAACAGGCTGGTCTTCAAAAGGACAAATAGGTTTTATTAAAATTATTATTAATTACCACTACCATTATTTTGGCTATATTACAAAACTGACACTGACTACAAAAAAAAAATATGTCGCTGGAATGGCATTCCATAAATGAAAAAAAAATCACATTATTTTAACGTGTTGAAGCTGTAAAAATAAAAAATAATTTCCTGTCTCCCCTAGGTTATAAAATTTTACATAATGCTCTCCAGATTGACCACATTCAGCGCCACGCTATGGAAAAGTAAACACTTCTGAAAATAAAACAGCTTTTATAATTAAAGGTTTTGGAGGAAAAATCAACCTGAACCCTAAAGCCATCTAAGGTTGAATTTATCCCCTGCCTATTGGGCCTCCCATGCATTCTCAGCTCCAGGACTCAGGAATGGTCCAGCTCAGGGATCACACGCAGACCTCATCCCCTAAAGCAGGGGTGATGCTGAGAATATCTATCATCCACTGTGGCTCAGGTTGAGTCTAAGCAAAAGTTGGATGTTGTTGGACTTGGCACCAGAGCAAGCACCTGCAGTCCTGTAGTTCCAGGTGGATCTGCCTTACAGTTGATTGTAGGGATGTAGGTGGGATGCCCCAGGTGAATGGCTTGGCACATGGGAGGCACTCAGGAGTTCTGAAAGTTATTTACCAGTCACAACAGAAATAGTTCACCTATTTCGCAGCTGGTACAGCAGTGCCAGTACACAGCCACTAAACATCAGGGACCAGGCAAGAACCAAAATGAGGGAAACAAGCTAGATGACAATGGATGGAATCCTAAGGGGACAGCCGTGCCTCTAGCCAGTGCTGCTAGACCTTCTGATATTTTTCATGAAAAGCTAAAAATCTGTATCTCATTTTGGCAAGTAGTACATATTTGAAAAAAAGAATACCACATAAACCAAACCAAATAGGTTAGCTGGAGAGCATTTTATGAACTCTGTTGAACAGTGTAAGCTTAGTGGCCAAGGGGGTCAGGGCTACCTGGACCCATTCATTGTCAGCCCAGAAATATGAATCCACCAAGTTGTTCCAAGAGCCCATGCTCCTCCACCGCAGGCCCCACTCTGCCCCCCATCAGCTGGTGCTCTAGGTCAGGTTTCCTCATTTCTCACCTACTTCAGCACAAACTCGAAATGGGAGCTCTCTTGCTATTGCAGGGAAGTCTTTTTGTCTTGTTTATTTCTGTGTCTGCAGAGCCTAGCATAGGACTTGACAGTTATTGTAGTCAGGGTTTGCAAGGGAACTGATTTAGAACAGGACACATAATTTCTAGAATTATTTTATAGTATTCACCCAAACAGTTAAATGCAGAATAGTGCAAAAGATCCGCCCATGCACTAGAGACCCAAGAATACAGCTGAGGAACTGGATCCCATAGCAATGTCCTGCACAAGTCCAGCTGAAGACCTGGAGCCCATAGTAATGTCCTGCATGAGTCCAGCTGGAGGACTAGCGCCCAGGACAATGTCTCATGCAAGTCTGTAACAAGGATCTGCACTGAGAAGGCCCAAAGGTCAGTGGAAAGTCTGTGATCCTCAAGGTGCAGACCAGAGCTCCCCCAAAGAGAACCACAGCCATCCTCAGCAACAACGAGGACACAAGCACTTTAGGGGATGAGAACAGCTGAATTCATACCAGGAAAACCAGCATGACAGGCTTCTCCAGGAGAATCAATAGCACACCCTCTTCCCCTCAAGTTCTCCTTTTATGCTGCTGCCAACAATCCTCAGGTGGGCCTTCCACACCTGGCACCACACTGATTCAGTTCAGCTGGATGCTACAAGTTGAGCATTAGTTAATCCACCCCAACAGTTAACAAGTGAAAAAAAAAAAAAAAAAGGAGGGAAAAAACGGTTTTAGATTTTAGATTTCATACCCTTTAGCATCATTTCAAGTAGCAGCACACAAATGGTGACACTGCTACACAGCTTCATTTTAGAACATGCTTATCCTAAGGAAGAAATAAATAAGAATTTGGCATCTAAATAGTTCATGTTGTAAGAAGCGGGGTATCATGGCCCATACCAGTAGTTCTAGCACTCATGGAAGATGAGCTATGCTGCAAAACCTTGTCTAAATAAAAATAAAAATCAAAGGATCTCATGTCCTAAAAAAGAGTAGCAAATTATAAGGTGAAACAAAAGCATCTGTAACAGCAATTGCTGCCCTATGGGCTGTTTTAGTCCATAGCTTATTAGTACATGTATATATTAGTAATGTTCACACATAATGTCTATTCTCATTGTGGAAACTTGGTACATAACACATCTTAATTCCTTTTTTTAAAATCCCCTTTCCTTCCTTCCCTCACCCTTCACCATCCTCTCCCTTTGTTTTTTTTTTTTTTTCGTGGGGGGTTGTTTTGGTGCATTCCTCAGGTGGACTTGGTGCATGCACATGACACATCCCTAGTCCTCTTGTTCTTCATTCCTCACCCTTCCCTCCCTCCCTCTTTCTCCATCTCTTGATCCCGCTTCCCTTTGACAATGATCTATCTCCTACTTTGAACACAGAGAATTAAGGATAGTTTTAATCATAAGATTTTTAAATCCATAGCTCCAATGCTTTAGTAATTTTTTCAGAAATTAGATTTAAAATTTTAGAAAGCAAGTTAACAGTCATTTATTCTGTAATAGTTCATTTCCAAAGATCTATGTGTTTTTCGGGTCTCAGGAGTTTTTCATAAAAAGACATTGTCCTTGTTTCACAGTGATCTACAGTGATTGTACTGTATACTTACAGTACAGTGATTGTACTGTACATACAATCACAGCGATTGTACTTAACAGTACTAAACTATATACTCTTAAAATGGTTAAGATGGTACATTTTGTATGGTGTTTACCACAACCAAAAATAACAAATATATATAAAATAATAGAGGGTGGTCCTCAGCCACCCTCTTGCTTCAGAGGTCCTTACCATGAGGGAAGTTGGTACCCACACAAAGTAAAGAAAAATAAAGAGAAATCAAGATGGGGCCACAGCCTTAGTTCTGGTATCCTATGGCTCAGCATCAGGACACTTCGCTCAGTTGTTTCTGGTCAGTTGTTTCTCTCTAGTTTTTATCACCCCGCTGCATAGGGATGTTTACTGAATCAGTATTTCTTGAGTGCCTACAAATGAGGCTCTAAGGGTATCGCTAAAGCATTGTCTCTGCTGCTGACTTGCTTTAAGTCCAGATCCTAATGAATATCCTTCCAATATACTTGGAGTTGGAGGTAGATTAGGTGCCTGCCAAGATCTAGCCTCTCTATGATTCTTTGGTCCTTAGCAAAATTCCTATGCATTGTCATAAGCTCAGGGTGGCCCCAAACTTCCCTGTAGCTAGAGATGTCTACCTTATTCCCGTGTACTTCCAAATATGAGAGCACCCAATGCCACCTTACCAGCTTTCCTGAAGCCACAGTACAAAAGCAGCAAGGAAAGGTGATAGGCATCTATATAAGCCTGGTGGGCAATAAAATATACACACACCTTTGCCCTCGTGTGTTACCCAAGCCATGAACCTTCTGCTTTTGGTACTCTGGAAATTCACCAAGAGGCAGTTCTTCTTATTCTTGGGCTGAGTCCTAGGGAAGGCATTTATTCATCTGTATCCCTAGCAATTCCAGTCATGGGAGGAACTGAATTAACAAATATTAGGCCTAAAAAATGTAGAGTAAGAGATCTCATGCTATGGATAAAGACTCAGAGATTCCAATAGATTAGTAACTTTCCTGAGATTATTATAAATTATTTGCAAAGCCTTCAAGCTCAGTAAGGAGTTCCTTGTGAGCCCAGCAGATCAATGTCTATTTGGGTTGACTTGGGAGGCAAAAGACTATTAACTAGGAGCAGCTGAAATGTCTCAAAGATGGAATGTTCTGCCAACTGGAGCACAGATGGCCCTTAGGGGAAAATAAAGAAGCTCTCTGAGGATAATGAGATAAAAGTTAATTATTCAACCAAACTGTCTCCATGCCTTGCTACCTGCCTTTCTAACCTACAACAAACCCCTGTGTTCAGCTGCAGAACTCTATGTCTTTGTTGTTTCTCAATAAAGCTTGGACTTGGAGTCAGTTTGGTACTTTATTTCAGGGAGGCTCCCTCACAGTTTTCAAGGAAATTCTCTGGAGCTGGGGAGATGGCTCGGTGGCCTAAGTGCCTGCCTGGAAAGCACAGAAACCGAGGTTTGGTCCCTAGCAATGCATGCCATGCCAGCCCCAGAACCCCAGGCATGCTGGGACAGCCACCAAAACCATGCATCGTGGCATACACTTGTAATCCCAGTGGTGGGGAGGCTGAGACACAAGAATCACTATGAGTCTGAGCTACATAGTGAGAACCTATAGCAAATAAATCAATAAATATTTTTTAAAATTTTAAAAAAGAAATCCTCTGTCTCTTGTGTCTCTCTGTCAGGGTTTGCTGGCCCGAATCTGCTAACTCAAGTCTCCCGACTCCTATCATAATCTGTGTCAAACATGAGATACCTTCGTTAAGAGAATTTGATAGGGGGTCAGCCAAATAGCTCAGCACCTGCTTCAGCAGAGCACCGCATCCACGGTTCGCTTCCTGGCCTGCCGTGCCGGCTCCACCCCTGGGGCATGCTGAGACAACAATTGAGACTGGGCATGGTGGCACGTGCCTGTAATTCCAGTGCTTGAGAGGCTGAAAACAGGAGAATCAACAAGTCCAATCTACATAGTGAGACCCTGTACAGCCTGTAGACCCTGTCCTAAATTCATAAAAAATTTAAAAAAAGATAAATTAGGCTATCCAATGAAAGCTGAGGAAGAATCTGGTCACATGAAAGCCTTAAAAGTTTTTTTGGTTAAATAGCTGACATCTTCACAGAGTAGAGACTTCCCTCGCAAGCAGGACTGTGAGGTAAATGAAGATCATTCCGAGGAGGTATCTGGCAGTGCCCCCACCCCGTTCACTTATCTCAAAAATGAATGAAGGAAAACAAAAACAATATAGAGTTATCAAAGCTAAAATGTTACCTTTCCAAAAGAGATCTGTGATTTTGGACAACTGGTCCCCAAGGCCATGAGATTGGGTGTTTCCCAACACTTAATAAGATTGGTGGTGAAATAAATGAATGTGGTTGTTTGACGTTGTGTAATTAATTAAATGGGCCCATGTTCTGGAAGGTCCTTGTGGCTAGGGAACCAGGATTTTCCATGAGCAAAGCTTCATACTCTGAAACTGTGCCTGGGTCACAGATTGATTAAAATGCCAGACAGATTCTTGGAGTTTACTGATGCAGATTCAGGTTCTATGTCACATTAAATTTGAAAGCCTCCCACCTTCTGAGCTTTGGAGCAGCATCAAAGAAGACCCACCATCATCAGAAAAAATAGTGTTCTCTCTCCCAACCCAAAGCTGAGTGAGGCAAGGATTTCTCCCCAATCCCAATGGCATCTTACAGCACATGAATGCAGGCACAGATATGAGAATTCTACCATCTTCTACCGAGCCAGATATTTGCAAAATGGTTGATGTTATCTTTCTTTTTATTTTGGCTTTCAAAATAGTTCTTTTGAATAAAAAAGTTACACTAAAAAAAAAGTTTTGTGGTTATTTAAAATGGCTTTTTGGTAACTATGTACATAAGGTAGTAGTGGCAACTTCTGTACCACATAATCAATATCAATACCTAGGGACATGAAACCCCATGGATATAATACAAAGAATAGAGAACCTCCCAGAAAGGCCACAACCCTCATGTCTGATAGCAGATAGTACAAGATTTAGTTTTGTGAGCACTTGGGCATCAAGAAATAGAAAATGTAAGAGCTAGACTCGAGAGATTCCTTATAGTTTAAAAGCCACAACTCAACTTGTTGGCCAGGCCACACTAATTCTCAAATGGCCAGTTCGAAAAACAAGTCCTCAATCAGTGAGGTGATGCTGGACATCACTGTGTACTCCAAAATTCATTTCTATGTCTCTGTTTCTTCATGAGTGAAATAATTTTTTGTGCAATTCTAATGCTTTTAGAGTGAAAAATCAAAAAGATAGAAGTGACTGTTAAATGATATCTGAGTTGAATATGCCTTTCATCAATATTACTTCTGTGATTATACAGCATTTTGCCTTTTAAGAGCTCAAAGTAAGGGGTACTCTATTTATCCAGAGGCTGTGGGACTGTGATCTCACAATTGATACCCTGCTTAGGTCTCCTCAGACCACGCAATCATTCTCTTGATTTAGACTATTGCCATCAGCATCTCATGGGCACCTGAGGCATCAAGTGTCACAGATTTATTCAAATTTAAAATCCGAAGCAAAGTGAGTACTTTATGTTGTCTTAGGCAATATTTCATGCAGCAGTGTCCATGATCAAATTTCAGAGTCACTCCTGAGTGCTGCCCCAGCAGGTTATTCAAGCTAAATGCTTGGGGCCCAGGATGTTGCATTCCTAAAGATTGCTCCCAGATGACTGATACAGGCCAATGTTTTGGAATATTTTTCTCCTCAAGTTGGATCAAACTTTCATGTTGGGACTCCCCACTGAAAGGCTGGCTCCATAGCGTGTCCTTACCCACAGAGCCTCCCTCTAGGCAACATTCTTTCACTAACATGTAAGACACCACAAGCCATCAGGATGGACCATAGGAAGAAGGGTATCACTGATGGCATTTTGCATTTCACGAGGGGAACAGCCCAACTTTCATTTTCTAAAGAATGACTGCTTCAACAAAAAGCTTAGTGAGAAATTAGAAATGCAGCCATGACCACAATTATGTGCCACCAAAACAGATGCTGTCCATGTGCATGACTTTCACCCCAGTCATGGCTTTGTCTTTTGTGGGGTCTCTGGTCTACATTCTTCAAAGAACAGATCACTTCCCCTATATTTGAGATATTTATGAACAATGCCCATAAAAATGCCACCTTACGGGTGTAGAAGCTCTTGATCTCAGGGTCAGCTTATCCACACCTGCTAGTTTAAGTCTAGTTTAAGTCCCTGTGCCTTGGTTTCTTTAGAAGCAAAACAGAAACTCTCATGGCCCTGTCTCTGAAGGGAGTGGCCTGGATCAAGAGGAAGGATTTGAAAAAGCTAAGTGGTACGTAGGAGGACACTCAGCCCACACTCACACGTCCTTGTGGGAATTAGACTCTCCGGGATTTGGGTGAAATTCAAAATGGGCAAGTTATTCCACCTGCTGTGGCTCATACCCTGGGTCTTGCCAGCATATCCAGGGAATAGAACTGAAAGAGAGACAGCGAGACAGCTGCCCCTTCTTGTCCTACAAGAGGACGACTGGTCTTTCAAAGCCTGGCTTTGTACTGCTTGGATCCTTCATTACATTGCAATTCAACAGCCCTGTGTCCCCACTCAGTTAGTGCTTTCAGTCACCACCAATGCAGAACAGTGTTGGAGGGGATACAGGACACTGCATCGGCAAAGAGAGTGAAGTCAACTATCTCATGAAATAAGCCAACGCCATCAGTGGAACCAGCAGGATACACCCCTTCCTGTCTTCTGCACTTGCTCCTCAGGTGGTCCTGGGAGGTTTCTTCCCTTTTTCCTTCTGAAATAGCCTCCAAATTGTAAGTGATTTAAAATATGTGCAAAAGAAAGAGATTTGAGTGACCTGTGCTTAGAATCCTTAAGCATCTGAAATCTTTAATGAGGTCTCTGAATAATTTGCATTCTTCAATATCTATTTTTAAAAGAGAAATCTGAATTTTAAGTAGATGTCATGAAAAGACTCCAATATGACTAATTATGGCTGAGAAAATCATCAAGATAAAATGAAGAGGCAGATTTCAGTTTCTTTGGTCTATGTTTGAAAGACAAAAGACCATCAGACCATCCAGATCTTCTCTGAAGGCCTTTCAAAGAGAGGTACCTCATGCTGAAAGAAGTCCAGAATGACTGGCAAATTCATTTTAGTTAGGCCAAATTTATGTTTTAGGAAAGTAATTTATATAGACTTTATTGGCCCTCTATGTAACTATAATAACTGCCACTAATTATGTACTGCATCTTGGCCTATGGGTAAGTCTTTTCCTTAGACTAGCTATCTCATTTAATCTTGGCAGCAGCCCCATGAGGGAAGTATTACTATCTCAGTTTTAGAGATGGGGTCTATTCATCAGCTAGGTTGCCATAACTAAGTATCAATGGCTGGGTTCTTACACAAAAGAAATGTATTTTATCACTGGTATGGAGGCTGGAAGCCCAGGGTTTATTTTCTTCTGAGGCCTCCTTCTCAGTACATTCCCACACGGCCTTTTCCCATATGCAGGCCCATCTCTGCTGTCTTCTTTTGTGCATGAATTTCTCCTTCTTATAAGGACACTAAGCAGAATAGTTTAGGGCCCACCTTAACAGTTGCATTTTAACTTAATCGCCTTCTTAAAGGCCTGTATTAAGCAGTTTTTTATCCCTAACCTGAAGTATCTAGAATAATCAACTTATAAAGAAAATGGATTTATTTTGGCTCACAGTTTTGGAGGTCTTAATCCGTGACCAACAGGGCCTATTGTTTTTGGGTCTCTAGTGAGAAAGTGTACTGTGTCAGGAACACTGTGATAGAGCAAAACTGAGAACATCATGGATATGACACAAAAACAGAATGAGGAAGGACCAGGGTCCCAGATTCCTTTTCAAAGTCATGCTCCCAGTTGCCTAAAGGTCCCACCTTTAGGTCCCATCACATGAAGAATCTACCACTTCCCAGTATGGCACTCTAAGGACCAAGCCTCTATTTAACATGTGCAGTTTTGAAAGACCTTCAAGGTCCAAATGATAGCAAAGCCTTACCTTCAAATACACTCACATTTTGAGGTACTGGGGTCAGGGATACAACATAAGGATTTGGAGGGGACAAAATTCAGCCTGTGACAAGGATATTGAGGCTTAAAGAATGAAATAAACATCCTGAGGTCACACAATACCTGGAAGTGCTGGTATACCAACCTCAGCCTGTGTCTTGGTGGGACCCTCAAGTAGAGCAGTGCTAGAGGGACCTTGATTATCAAAGGCTACTGCTGGCTAACAGTGAGGCCCATTATAAGTGGCTGATCAGAAGGCCTCAATTTCCTCATCTATAGAATAAATGACAGCATGGCGATCTCTAATGTTCTGCCCAATCCCTAATTACAGCTTTGTTTCTTGCCATTATTCTAGAGGTCTTCTGCCTTTGTGGAATATGTTTGGCCATAACTTATGACTTAAAGGATACTTGGTCCTTGATCTGCTTGGCCTCCCGGTGACGCACAGTTCTTGGGGGTAAATACAGTGTGAGTGGCATGTGTCTGCTTTGCCCTAGCACAGGTTATGATGCAATTCCTAGGGCATATTGAGGCAGAGGTGGGGGATCACTTGTCAGACATCTTCAAGAGATAAAAGCAATAATATTGGCTTTTTGTACTGTTCTGTCTTTTTTATTTCCATTTCTATGATTTTGCAGAAAGAGAAAAAAATGGAAAACTGACCACACATAAATTAAAAGAATAATGTTGATTGTTGTTGACTGGAATGGCCAAGATCTTGGAAGCTGAGAGAAATTCATCACAGGTTAAGGCCTTATATAAAGCCTTGAAGCCACAAACCTTGACTCACAAAGTCTCATCTTCAGGCCACATGGTTAAGCAAAAGAGAAAGTCATTATGTGTGACTTTCTTGGGGTTCAGCCAGCCTAGGATCTGGGTAGAAGAAAGAACTTGGCCACTGAACCAACCAACAAGAGAAAGGCTCAGAGGCCCATCCCTAGTGTCCAGAAGAGGCCATGGACACTGGCTGTATAATGGGCCCTGCCCAGGCAAGGGTTGAATTTCAAGTAAGGTCATATACATCTGAGGTGAAGAAATAGATCCCTAATATGTTCTTCAGGACATTCTTGTTTCAGATCAAACACATGCCTCAGTACAGCATTTCTAAGAGTATCCCGAATCAGAATTTAAAAAGCCTACATAGCTCTGCTACGGTGCCACTAAACGGAGATGCAGTAACAGGAATATTTGTGGTGCTTTATTGCTGTCAGAGTGCTTTACCCTGTGATCCTCCTCACATGCCCAGAGTCACAGAAGCTTCAAAGAGATTATGTAACTTGTCCAACCCGGGATTTGAACTGAAGTCTTCTACCTCTAAAGCTTTTCTCTATGTTATGTACCTCTGAGTAATGTGATTTTTCCCCTAAAGAACAGCTTGACTTTTTTTTTCTCTCTGTATTTTTAGGGCAGGGTCCACAGGGTCTCACTGTGTAGACTGGGCTCGTAGTGATTCTACTGTATACAGCCTCCCAAGTACTGGGATTACAGGCATGCGCCACCACTCCCAGTCTCAATGGCAGTCTCAGCGCACCCCAGGGGCAGGGCCAGCATGGCAGGCCGGGAATTGAACCCCGGCCACTGCACTCTGCCAAAGCTGGGACTTTAGTCCACTGAGCTATCAGGCTGGCCCTTTGTTTTAAAAAACAAAATTAGGGGAATAAAAAAGCCTCTGTACTTAGAGGCAAGATTGCTGCAGGGCATTCGTCATGATTGAGTAGCTATTTTTCATAAACAAGAAGCAGTAGAGTCAAAGGGAAAGGCCATACGGTAACCAATGAAATAAACACAATACTTCTTAATACTGGGGAGAAACAAGGGCAATATCAAAATAGCATTATGAGAAATGCAGAAGACAACTTTCCCATTATTCTAAATCTGGAAAGGTTTCAGATGCTGTCACAGCCAGCACCATGTGGGCCATTGTGTGGCCCATGGACAAGAGTGAGGCTGATGGGACCTCAATGCGGGGTCCCGTGGGTTCCATAGGAAGCTGTGACCGCCAGTCCAAACCCCCACCCCACACAACCTTAGCCAAGTCTTGGATAACTTCCACACTGGATAAAACCTTTTCAATGCACAGAATCAGATTCTATTAGTCACACATCCTCCTGGCTCCCATGATGACTCCTAATTATAAGAGTGACACAGACTTAAGCTTTTTTAAAAAAATTATTATGATTGGTGTTCTATAGAAGTCATGAACAATTTTTAAGAAGCGCCTCCTTACCCTATCATGTTTCTCTGACAGTTGTTAAAGTACGTAGTAAGTATATCAACAGCTTGAGCATCGGCAAGGATTTCAGATCAACCAACCAAGGAACTTAGCAGTTTTCTGATCTTATTCTCAATACAAGGATACAGTCACTCTGATAGTAAACCTATCCAGCCAATTCCTCAGAACATGCTTTGCAAAATCAGCAGTGATTAGCAGATTAGGTAGCTTTGGCATGAAGCTGTGCTACCTCATCTGTGACAGCCCAGAAGTCAGCTTTGATACTGGCAACACCACATCTAGAATGACAAGAATGGTGTCCAGTGATTGGCAAGTGTGACAAGTGACATATTCCTTGATATATATTCTTAAGACATCTTCTATCTGTTTCTGTTGGAATCTTCCTTTGATTACAAGTTGGTTATTGCCATCTTAGAAGCACATGCACCCAATTCTCCTGATAAAAACACAAGGAGATGTCTGGGTTGACGATGTAGTAGTATACAGCTATCTTTCAAGTTGACAAAAGAGGTTTCCTTGGTCTACTCAAACAGCTTGTGGAGGTTTTATGATGCATTTTCTTTTCTCTTCTGCTACTATGTCTGGATTCTTTTTTCTTATGATGTGAACACTCGATTCAGCAATTCTTCATAGGTGTAGTCTCTCCAAGCCTGCCCAAGCTAGGACTATCTGATTACTGAATGAGATACTAGAGTATTTTCTGCTGTCTTCGTCTTTTAAACTTTGTCTTGTTCTAATATTTCATCCTTGTATGGGAACTTGACTTTTCCCCTTCTCTGCCAGGCATGATATCAAGGTCACCCTCTGGTTCAGCAGGCTTGGATGTCACTTTCAACCTTAAGAGCTTTTTATACCATTTTAAGCTTCATCAATATCAACTATCTTTTCTGATTTTCTTTTCTTTTGGTTAAAAAAAAATTCAAGTCATCTGGATCATCAGAAGCATTTCTTTCTATTGTCCTCTTTAGCAGGTTCCATATCTTTGTTCCTGGTTGGCTGTGGCTCCTTCTTCTTCTGAAGGATTCTGTTTTCTTATTCTTCTTTTTTCCTCTTCCTCCTCCTCCCCCTCCTCCTCCTCCTCTTCACCTTCTTCTTCATCTTCCTGCCTCTGCTTCTTCTTCCTCCTCCTCCTTTTCCTCCTCCTCCTCCTCCTTCTTCCTTCTTCTTCCTTCTTCTTCTTCTTTTCTTCTTATTTCTGAGGGCTGGGTTTCTTCTGTCTGGGTACCCTCTTCCTCATCTAACATAAAGGGCCTCTTCTCCTTCCCCTCCTCTCCTCCTCCTTCTCATTCTTCTCATAGTAAGATCAAAATCTCATCTCACCCCTGGACATAGCTGCAGCTCCAGTGGGCTTGGCATGGATGGGAAGTGAGATGGGTCAGCCTCAGGCACTGGTGTCAGCAAAGTTCCTTCCTATACCCTTTTGAGCACTACACTAGGCTCTTGCATCAGTGATAGAGTACAACACCTCACCTTCCTCTGTAAGTTTTTTTTTTGTAGGTCATAATTTTTTAAATTTTTATTCATTTTAATGAGAAAAAAAGATAAAATAGCAATGAAACAGTTTCAAAACAGGTTAGTAGGACAGTTACAATAATTAATACATCACATATTGTTATCTTTGTAGTAGTTATTCAGAGGACAAGATATAGACATATCTCGTCTAAATACTATTAATACAAACCTCTGCTGTGACATCCTGTAACTAAGTGGTGTCCTAAATGTTCTGATCAAGGAGATTATGAGGCCACAAAGGTAGGTGATCGACAATACATAATGCATCTAAGGGGAGTCACCTAGAGAGAAAAAATTCTCTCAGGCTTTCACAGAGAGCAAATTGGTTAAGCAATGGCCATGACTCATCCACATGGCTGACACTGACAAAAGATCCACAAGGTGCTGTGTATGGTTCCAGGGTAAATCCTGAGGGGATTTGACTGACCTTATCAGATAGCAAAAGTTACATTTTTAGTTATATAGGTCTTTCTGTAAGTTTTTTTTTTTTAAGGTTGTCTTTCATGTATATTCACCGAACACTAACAATGAATAACTACAAGAGGTAACAACTATACTAGCATTTCATAGTTTACAAAACTGTGTTTGTGTTTACCTTTGTCTCTTTCTCCACCCTCACCTTATTTGAACTATGAAACATTCTTCTAGATATTGACTAGGTGGCCAATATTATCCCCATTCTAAAGATGAAAAAAAATTGAGACTCATAAATTAAGTGACTTTCCTAAGATCAAATAATTACTACATGGCAAAGGAAAAACATGAATCCCAATTCTGACTTCATATTCCATGCTGCTTCCAAGATACCAGCCATGCCATGTAAGATGCGTTGATTAATGTTGTAACTATAATTTCATCATATGTTTACCTTCTGCATGGCTGACAAACTTCAGAGATCCGAAGAGCAGCACTAGACATCTGGCCCCAACAACTCTGTTAGACAGATATTAGGAGGAATCTGGTTGCTGTCAGCCAGCCACGCATGCTTCAAAGGACTTATAAACAACAAAACCATCTTCAGTTACTCAAACATAGATGTCCTAAAATAAGAAAGGTAATGAAGACATCTCTCTCATAGGTTCACAACTTCATGGATACTTTGGATTAGGAAGTTACCACGCTGGATGTTTCTCTGCCCTCAAGGTAGGAAGGAGGAGAAGGCCTGATAGGAGGATAAGGCCAAGTGTGGGAGCTGCAGTATCTCGAGAGACCCCTTCCATGCAAGATGACCAAGTAGGAAACAGGGAAGGAGACAGATATTCCAAATATAAGATGAAGTAGCTGAATTGAAAGTTGTATTAATATTGCTGTATAACAAATTCATTCAAAATTTAGTGAATTTAAAAGTAATCATAACTAAATGCATGAAGGCATAGGAAAGAGAATTCAGAACTTTGATGTTGGACATTGACAGTTTTATTTTCTTTTTCTAAGTCCTTGGTGAACTATGGCGATAGGTAGCCTTGAGAAGCCCTGCCAGGGTTCAAGTGTTCTTTATATCTTGGTGTTAAGTGTTAATTTTTTAGAACTTTCTTAAGAAATCACAAACTATATGGCTTAAAAAACAGAAATTTAGGGCCGGGGAGATGGCTCAGTGGAATAAGCGCTTCCCTGGCAAGTGCAAGAGCCTGAGTTCAATTCCCGGTTCCACAAAAACAAAAACAAAACAAAACAAAAACCCAGAAATTTATTCTCTTGGATTTCTTGAGCTAGATGTCTAAAATCAAGATTTTGGCAGGACCCTGCTCCCAATGGGAAAAAAATGCTTGTTGCCTCTTTCTTGTTTCTGGTGGCTGCTGATCATTCTGGAAGTTCTTTGGCTTGTAGCTATATCTGCTCCTCATTCTGCTTTCATTTCAGTCCTTTCCCCTGGGTGTCTCTATGTATCTTTGTCTTCACATAGGATTCTTACAATGATACCATCCATTGTAGTTAGGGCCCTCTATAATC
Source organism: Octodon degus (assembly GCF_000260255.1). Classification (NCBI taxonomy): domain Eukaryota; kingdom Metazoa; phylum Chordata; class Mammalia; order Rodentia; family Octodontidae; genus Octodon; species Octodon degus. Next base: position 34,477,722 of record NW_004524578.1, read on the forward strand.
TGGTATTTTAATTTAAATAATATCTGCAAATACAATCATTTTGAGGTTTGGGGTGGAAATGTATTTGTGGGAAGAAGACATGGTTCAGCATACTGTATTAGCAATACTACCCAGCACCATCTCTGTCCTATTCAATTGGGCATCCACTGATAAAGTATCTACTAAAATTACAATGATTCTAACTTTCAAATATGAGTCATTCTTTTTGGTCCTCCATAATTCCATTGGTAATCAACACTAAGACAATAACTCTACCAGCCAGGGAGATAGCTCAGTAGAATAAGTACCTGCCTGACTAACTCTAACATACCACAAAAAGAAACTTCAGCAACAGAGCTGCTCAAAGTAGCATTGTGTGTATACTACCAACTTGGGGGAAAAAAAAATCTGCATTTCCAGCAATGGAGGAATGATTAAATATGGATAATACATGTACATCATGAACTACCTACTAAATAGACACTAAAATTATATGCGGTTTATAGGCGAATGAAAAAAAATATGCTTCTTTAGCAAGTGAAAAATACTGTTGTTCATAAATATTATAATAATATTAACTATATTTTAAGAAAAGGATAAACTAAATCTTGAAACTCTACATAAAAGGAAAACATTCAAAGACAATTCAACAAAATATTACCCATTTGTACTTGAATGGTTGGATGACTTTTTTTAAATCTCTAAAAGTTCCAGTTATATATGTATCACAATAAAAAGAACAATTTAGTTGCTTTAAATGACAATGATCATTTATGTTTCTCACAAGGACTGGCTTACTTGCCTTCATTTGGCAACAGCTGATGTGACTCAATTGGAAGAAAGGGGCTGTTTCCCAAAGTAGCTCAATGGCATGCTTGTTCTGTAAGCTGAGAGAAGCTTAGTTGGAATTGTTAGCCAGGTGAACTTACTTCTTCTTCACGTGGCTGCTTGTGCTTCCTTGCAACATGGCAGCTGTTTCCAGATTAAAATATCCCGAGAGAAAGGAAGTGCAAATCTCTTAAGGCTGAGACTTAGTAAATAGCATGCCACCATTTCTGAGTGTTCTATTGATTGAACCACCATGGAGCTGGGAATAATGTCAAAGAATTTGTGGCCAAATCTTTAATCTATCATTTGTAATAACAGATTTTTGTTAATGAGCATTCTTACAAGTAGGGATATGTAAAGTACTTTATAAGATGCTACTGAGAAAAAACTTTGAAAACACTGAAAAACCCAACTATAAATTCTTTGAAAAATTGAAAAATACTTAGAATAGCAATTTTTTTTCTGCTCTGCTTCAAAGCATCTTCTTCAGTTATATACCCCTAGACACACACACACACACACACACACACACACACACACACACACACTTTCAGGCACTTCTCTATGATCTGGCCTGTGTGTGGAATAAAGTTTAAGTACCCATCACTAGACTTTTCGATTGTCCCATTTCAGACAATATATTTTTCAAAAGGTGTGTGTTAATAACCCTCCTGTTTCCTCATCTTCTCACACACACAGAAAGACTAAATGAACAAGGCACATCACCTCTGCATGGATATTGTCTTAGACTGTCTTCAGACCTTTAATCAGGCATTTGGCTGACACACAGGTTATTAAATGTTGAAGGACTCACAGCTGCCTGATAGTTATATAGATCCCTAACTTTTCTCAAGCTGACTCAATTCTCATATTTGTTGTGAAGATCACATAAAAAAGTGTTCACACTTGGATGCCACTTTCATGTGATAATGAAGGTGAAAACTTTTTTTTTTTTTTTTGGTACTGCAGATTTAACTCAGGATCTTGAGCTTGCCAGGCTGGCACTTATGTTGCTGAGCTATCTTCCAGGCCTTGAACTCTTGTTATTTTTAAATCTTTGTTACAGGTCTCACTAAGCAGCTTAGACTCACAGTGATCCTCATGTTTCGGCCTCCCCAGCGCTGGGATTACAGATGTGCACCACCATGCCCAGTTTTGGTGGCCTGCATGATATATGGTACCAGGGATCAAACGTTGGTCTTTGCCCCTGCCAGGCAGGCACTTAGACCATCAAGTGAACTCTTACTTTTAAGGGATCAGAAAGCAAGCAATTTTTCAAGGAATACCTACTAAGGTCTGAAGCAGTATGAGTGACTGTGTAAGATTAAATGGGGCCAGTGTATTAAAGACTAGAATGCTCAATATAGTATTTAATACACTACATGTAGTTTGGTATTGTTAGATGTGTATGAATGCAAGAATTATATCCTGGTTTTCACATAAATGACACAATTTTAAACAGTCTATTTGATAGATAGAAGAGCTATAAGATATTCCCAATAGCCTACATTCTACTAGAGATCCTTTCTACAGAAAAATGTCCATGAACTTAAGCAAATTGTGCTGTATAAGATTTGAGACGTTTTGTAGATAACACTAAGTTTAAAATCTCCATGATAAAGATACCTAAAAACTTTGATAATCAAAGGTTACCTTCATGGTACCAAGGCAATGGCACTAAGTTCAAAACTGAAATATCCTTATATATGTTGCCAATCCTCTTGGGGAAAAAAAAAATCTTTATGAAACTCTCCATAGTGAGAGGTCATCTCAAACACGAAAAGGCCTACTTATGTTGTGGGCAACAGTGAAAGAATTATTCTCGTATTAAGTTTGCCTTTCTTCACCCTTACATCATAGCAGACTCCGCCAAGACCACTGCGATCAAGTTTTTATTCCTCCTTTCCCTAATCCTTCACTGCAACTTTTGGCTGTCCAAACAAATACTTCCATCTGGTGCAATGTTTATGTGAAGATTGGGGGAAGTGAAAGACTTTCAGTAAATTTTATCCACAAAGCAATGAATTTATAAATTCTAAGCAGCTGGAACAAAATATTGCTCTGTAATTGATTCTGAAAGAAGTGTATTTCAACAGGAGTAGGAAACTTGGGGCACTTTGCTAGTTACTGCTGTTTAGACTTTAGGCAGACTGTTGAATCCCCTTTTGCCTCATCTGTATAGTGGGTTTAGCAATTTTACCTACTCAGGTTTTTGTGAGGGTTAAATCAGCTAATACAAGCAAAGAGCTTAGAACAGCACAGATCATATAGCAGGCACCTAGCAGGTGAGTCACAGCGGAAGAGGAATGGGCTGAAGGTGCAGTGAGGAGAAAGGACAGAGAAGAGCAAACATTGATGGAAAATGCCCACTGCTACCTCAGAATCTGGATGTAAGAGAGCTGTGTGAGTGGTTATTACAGACTTAGGAAGTGGGTGAAGGGAAGGCACTAGGTCCAACCTATAGATCCAGGGGGTTCTGACCTACCTTTTGGATCATCACTCCTTTTTACAGTTACTTAATCAAAACAAATGAGAACAGGGAGGCAGAAGGCAAATCCTGAGACCACCTAACATGAAAACTTAACCCTAGTCTGTATGAGCCAGTTCACAGAAGGAACCCAGGGTCTTTGTGCTAAGCTATATCCTCAGCCCATTTCTATTTTATTTTATTTTGGGGCAGAATCTCACTAAGTTGCTGAGTTGCCCAATATGGGCTCAAGCCTGAGATCCTCCCTCCTTGGGCAGTGGGATTATAGGTCTGAGCCACCAGGCCCAGCCTTGACTCATTCTTACTTTGGACAAAGTGCCAGCTTTTGTTTCCTTTTCTACTCACAAAAAGATCTTTTAGAGTAATTTTTATTGTCTTCTATTCTATAGTCTTTACATTTACAAAACATTTCTATACTTTCCTAATACTGATAAAAATCAGGCAAAGTACTATTAGCCTTATTTGAAAATAACAAATATTTTGGGTACATTTACTGTGCGCAAAACCATACTAAGTGCTCCACAACAAGCACCTTATTTAGTCTTTCTGAGGCTGTAAGAAAGAAGCTAGATAACTCTCCCAACATGACTCAGACAGCACAGGGCAGCATCAGGACTTGAACCCACATCAGCCAGACTTCAAATCCTGCTCCTTCACCAACTCCTAACCGCTACATTTGCTGCTGAAAGATAATCAGATACACATTCTTCTTTCCAAGTATGAGATGCATTCGTGTGAACTCAGCCTCATTATTCACAGTCATGTAAACAACTGCTGTGACATTATACAGAAATATTAAGCTTTTTGATCTCTATTTCCATGTTGTGTTCCTAGAACTGCTGCAAACAGATGTACGACTCAATGCACATTTTTCCCTAAGGTTACGGGAATCTGTATAAGACCAGCAATTGTTGAATAAAGTTTCCAAATACCTAAAGTACTTGGTAATAGGCTAAGAATCTGTTTCTTGTTTACTTGTGATAGTTTTAATACTTGTAGGTAAGAAAGTGTAAGCACAGTTACAGTAAAGAATATCAATGTTTTAAGTGGCTCAATAATGGGAAGGACAAACCTAGTCATAAAAATGCACTTTTTTATTTTATAAGCATTAAGCAGAAAAAAAAAAAAAAAAAAAAACAGTGCTCCATGTCCCTCCCCCTCATGCAAACAGCTCTCAAATGAGATTCTTCAAATTTTACGTTTTTTCCATTCTGGTTCATTCTTTGCTTCCTCGTCATCAGATTCAACTTGGGCAAACATGGTTTTGGGCTGAGTCCTAAAAGAAAAGTTAAAAAAGAGAAGGAAAGTTTTAGTCAACAAGTATTTGCTATATTAGGGTTTGCTTCTTTCCTCAAGAGGGAATAAATCTGAAGAATTGATCATGTCTCTTCTATCAAATATAAATAACTAAACTCCTTACTATGAAAAGAATAATTATGTCCAGAAAGGGAGCCAAAGATTCTTTTGAAGGTTCTCCCTCTGTGACAATGTAACATATCCTACCCTTAAATAAATTACAAATGTATCAAATTCAATGGCCCTACCCTTTACCTCCACCTAGGTAAACTGGAATCATTTGGAAGAACAAGTTGAACCTATAAGTAATTCTTATTTATAGTTTTCTAAGTTCTTTGTAGGCTCAAGTAATCCAAATACATGTGATTGTTGTACATAAAGTAGGACAATTAAAATAGCTAGCTTTCCTATCAGAGAATGTAAAGTAATGGATAACATATAAACTAACACAACCCACTAAAACCAAACCAAACCAAATAAACATTCCCTTCATCCCCATGCCCAAAGCAATACATGAAAATGCCAAATGTTTTAGGATAGGTTACTGAACATGGTTATACACTGTCATACAGGGTCACTGCTGAAATAGTACCACAGCACATCCAGCACTCTTCTCATGACACCCTCCTGTGTTTCAGAAATGTACCTGCTTCAATGACATTTCTTTCTACACTATTCATATGGAAAATAATGCCAAGAAAATGTAAATTGGTACAATATGCTCCTTTTCTCTCCTGCTGCTATTTCTTTCTAAAAACTATTGCAATCTGAAGAGGCAGCATTATATCTGAAGAATATACAACTTATCTTGGCACACAACTTCATTTAGAGTTCAATTCACTGTAATTCCAGAAGGGTAAAGAAAATGGCAATAATAAGAATTCCTTTTATCTGTCAATGGAAGCAGGGTTGAAACTTTATACTACTTCTGACTGCTTCTTTACCATTCTGGGGAAGAATAAACCATCCACAACTCATTCTGATGTCTGACATGAATCATGTTCCAGAATTCCTCATGCATTAAGCTGTTCTTAATTCCTGTCTCTCTAGTTACCTCACACATCTATCTAGAACACAAGCTGTCCCCACATACAATTCAGTTGGTTAAACTTGTGTCACTTCAAGACTGTCATGACATCTACACACAGGTCATAGCTCTAACATTTCAACAAGCAGCTGCAGCCTTTCGCTGGCCCTGAGTTGTTGAATTACTAGAAAGCGGGACCACTGGCTTTCAAATGTGCTGCAACAAAGCCAGTGGTGCTTGTTACATATTTATGTTCTGGCAAAGATTCAGGCCACATCGTTATAGAGAAACTTGTTTAGCAACAAATTTGTCTGGCTTTAAAAAAATTTGTTGAGTTAGATATTTAATCTCTAAGGGAAAAAAAGGAGCATATGCTTCTAAGGCTACCTGGCAATATCTCATACGACACCAGATCATCCATGCTGGTTGCAGTGAGATTTAAGTACTAAGAAGCTGCAAGGCTGCTTTTTGGATATAAAGAAAATGAAATCTAATGGCAGACCACAGGAAGAAAACTTAGGGCTTAAAAAGGTTATTTTATCTAATGGGTTACTTTCTTTTTATTTTTTTAAAATGGGTTACTTTCTAAAACTCTATTTTCAAAAGTATCTATAATAGGTCGGTAGGTAATACAAAAGGGCACAGGACCACAGAACCACTTAATAGCAAATAGAAAAGGTGCAATGGTTGTAAAGCAGCCAAAGAAAATGTTTGGTGGGATGGAAATGTTCTCTAATCTTGACTGAAGCAGTGACTGTACAAATGTATGTATTTTTCAAAACCTGAAATGGATGCATTTTATGTCATAGTGAATGTAAATTGTGCCTCAATAGTCAATTTGTAAAGAAAATGTAAACAAAACAAATGAATAGAAGCTTAAGAGCCAAGAAATGAAAAGATATGTAAGCATACAACTACTGAATTTCCTAACAGCCAAAATAAAAGACAAAAGGAAAATATTAGTTTTCAAAGGAGACTGTCTTTCTAATTTCCTGGCATGGAGCTCAGAGAATTCACTGAATGTTTTACATAAGGGTAATTTAGACTGTCAGTTTAATCATTAGAACACAACAATTTCCTTTCGACTTTACCAAAAATTTAAATTTAGGGGAAATCAAACTGACTAGAAATGGGATAGCTAAAAATCATGGTCCTTCTTATAAACCTCTAGTACATTTATTTTAATTCCACTTTTGAACTAATCACTATGTTGCAGGCAAAATCCCCATAGTACATGTACGAAATGTCAAATACTGACACTTCAATTTCAAGTTGCCATAGTCTTTTTCCTCAAATTGCCATAATCGAGGCATAAATTCATGTTCAATTTTTTTTTTCACCATTTGCTTCATTTCTCCATCCCTCCCTTCATTCATTTTTTCTTTCCATGGGCCAGGTACGGAACAACTGAGCTTAGAAACTAGGTTCCTACTAATTCATGATGTTGACAGAACTGTATATCCATGTGCAATGAATGAAGCTGGATCCTTATATTATATCACATAAAATATTACCTTATTAAAGTGAGATAAAGCTCTAAGCATAAAAACCAAAAGTTCAAAACTCCTAGGAGAAAAAGTTTGATACTGACTTTGACAATAATTTCTTGGTGATGACATCAAAACACATCCAACAAAAGAAAATGCAAATAAACTGGATTAGAATAGAACTTAAAACTTCATTTCAAAGGACACAATAAACACACTAAACATGGGATGGGAGAAAATATATGCTAATTATATAGCTATTAAGGAATTAATATTCAGAATACATACAGAACTCCTATAACAACAATAACAAAAAAAGAACTGCATTTAAAATGCACAAAGGACTTGAACAGACATTTCTCCAAAGATAGTAAAAGTACCCACAAACACATAAAAAGAGGCCCAACATCACTCATAATTAAGGAAATGCAGAACAAAACCATAATGACATATGACACCACAACCATCATTTAGCTACTATTAAAAGTAAGGCCGGAATATGGAGAAAAATTGGTACTACCACACAGTGTTGGTAGAAATATAAAACGGCATAACCACCACAGGGATTCCTCAAAAAATTAAAAATAGAATCACCACAATCCAGCAATTGCACTTGTGGATATGATATATACATAAGATAATTAAAAGCACAATCTTTTTTTGTTGTTGTTGTTGGGTTTTTTTTGTTTTTTTTTTAAAGACAGGGTCTCACTATATAGGCTAGTTTCAAATGAATGGCAATCCTTCTGCCTCAGCCTCCTAATTACTGGGATTACAGGTGTGTACCACAATGCCTAGCTATAAGCACAATCTTGAAGGGATATTTGCACATTTGTGTTCATAACAGCATTATTCATAATATGGTACATACATAAGTGAAAATCAATCACCCTGAAAAAAAATTGAAATTCTTTTTTTTTCTAAAGATAAGAAAAAAACAAATAAAAATGATACAGAATTTCAACACAAGATAGAAAATTAACAATGGTTACTCTATTGCATATTTTTATCTTCAAAATAGTTGCTCAGATTAAAAGGATGGCATTCTAACACATTACAAAATGATAAAACTTAAAGGCATTTTGCTAAGTAAAATCAGCCACCCACAAAAAAAGACAAATACTGTATGATTCCACTCATGCAAGATATCTAGAATAGCCAGAATCACAAATATAGAAAACAGAGTGGTGGGTGCCAGCAACTGTGTGTATATAGGTATGGGCTTGGGGATTGGTGTTCAATGGATATATAGAGTTTTAGTTTTATAATATGAAGAGCTTTGGAGATCAGCTATAAAACAATGTGAAAAGATTTAATACTTCCTAAAAAAATTAAGGTAATACATTTTGTTATATCTGCTTTATCAAAATTAAGCATTAAAAGCAACCCTAAGCTATTGAGTTTGGAAGTTAGGAAGAATGAAGCCTCTTCCTAGGACACAATGAGACCTTGGGAAACCTCAGCCTCTGTCCTGGGGCTGGGCCTACTGCAGCCTTTCTCAAACAATCTGTGACCACATCAGTGTTTATTTTCTTATTTCTCCTCCCTTGTAGACAAGTAGACTTCAAAAAACACAGTTAAAAGGCTATATATGAATATTTTTATTACATCCAACAGGCACATCAAACTGCAGTAAGATTTTCCATGTACTTTTCTCAGTTCCTACAGTGCTAGCATCTGCCACGGTTGGTGGTCCACAGTGGACAATGCTTATACAGAGCTCCATCCCCCCTCTTTTTTTTCTTAAATGTATTTAGTACAGGGTCTACGGGTCTCACTACATAGATTGGACTTGTAGTGATTCTCCTGTTTTCAGCCTTCCATGAGCTGGGATTATAGGTGCACGCCCACCATGCCCAGTTGCAATTGCCATCTTAGTGCATCCAGGGGGCAGGGCCAGCATAGCATGCGGGGATCAAACCTTGGCCACTGCACCTTTTTTTTTTTTTTTTTCCATCCCTTTCCTAACTCGGGAAGGCAAAGAGAAAAGCTGGACTCTGAAACAAGGCCGTGATGCAACAATCTGTTAACATAAAGACATGACAGGCTTCCTCTACTGTGGGAAAACATTTGTCATTAGAAGTTGGCCCCATATGAAGCTAGTAAAGATGTGTAATGACCTGGATATATATAAAAAAAGAAGAAGAAGAAGAAGAAGAAGAAGAAGAAGAAGAAGAAGAAGAAGAAGAAGAAGAA
>NW_004524578.1:34487191-34511485 GCF_000260255.1 Octodon degus
TTTTTTTTTTTAAGGTCTCTTTTAAGGAGTGACTTTTAATTCTTAAGTTATGCATGGAGAGATGATAGGAAGTGTGGCCCATAGGAAAAAAATTTCTCTCATTCCAATCCACCTTGCTCTCAAAATCAACGTTTGTAAAGCACATCTGAGAACTTTTAATAAAAGCTATATGTTGTGTGCTGAATAAAAACTAAGTTCTTTAAAAAGATTATTCAATTTTGGCCCACTGAGCATCTCCACCGAGCCTAACAAATGCCAGGGTTTTGTGGGAGCTCAGTGAGAGTCAAAGCTTTAAACTTTACAGCTATTCTCTCTTTTCAGCAGTCTTTATCTTTGGATTTAATTCTAGCAGTTACTCCTTTGAAAAAGTCTAAAAATCCATGCATGAGAAAGATTTTAAAACTTCAATATAGGACTATCTGGGACATTTTCATTGTATTTCTTTAGTCACCATTTTACCAAGATAATGAGGAACAGAGATGATTAAGCAAAGTTAAGAATAGAACTGGGAGATTTCTTCTCAGGGAAGTGGCCTAAGTTTAATTTGCCCTTAGGAAAGGAAACTAAGTCAACAATATCAAGCAAAAGTAAAATGGTACATACAAAAAGGTATTTTTTTTTTTCTGATTTTTGGGAAGGGTCTACAGGGGGTATTCAGGGTCTCACTACTAGCTCGGACTCATACTGGCTCTGTTTAGAGCCTCCCAAGAGGTGGGATTATAGGCACGTGCCACCATGCCCAGTCTCAATTGCCATCTCAGTGTGCCCTGCGGCAGGGCTGGCACAGCAGGCCTGGGAATCAAACCCCTGGCCCCTGCAACTGGTTGTAGGTGCTTTAATTCGCTAAGCCATTTGATTGGCCCCAAAAAGATAAAATACTAACAAATTTGAAATTTTATAAAGGCTGACATAGATTCTTGCTTTTAAAACCAATAAGAAACAATAAGAATGGCCATCAATAAACCCTCTCAATCTATTAATCTCTATCATCCCTGGCCACAAACATAGGTTCTTTGCTGAGTTGCTAGAAGAAATGGAATTTGTAGGCTGATTTTTCCATAGACTCTACTGGGATGCTTGTAAAGAAAGAGTAGAATAAACCAAACCAAAAAGACAACAAAGACATGGTAGTAGATACATGGATCCATAAACAAAGTGCAGATTTCTCTCTATTTCCCCAAACAAAGCCGATGGAGGAATTGACTTGAAGAAAATGGAGATAAAGGGAATGTTTCTTTTAGCCAAATATATAATCACTGTGTGTGACCAACACATTAATAGGAATATGGTTAACTTCACTGGTGGACCAGCAGAGGATCTACTTTATTGAAATCAGCTTTATCCAGATTGTTTATTTTACCGGTTATGTCACACACTTACCCATTTTTGTAAGTATTAATTTAAAACCCAAACTTACGGAGCAGCTGGTGGGAAATGTGTTCTTCAGTTTGATTAACTCCTTTAGGGAACAGTAAACATTTCCACTTGACTAGGTTAGATTTTAATATAGCTATTGGTACTGACCATTTAAAGAACTAATCAGAGAAGGCAGAAGGATTTTGTTTTGACTTGGATTAGCTCTAGCAAACTCTGCATTTGCTCATAGAGAATGTGATTTCATGAAGCAAGAGTAGAAGGAACTGAAGCACATGTCTTTCTCAAACCTATAAATCCCGATTACATAGTTCTTTGTCCTGAATCATTTCCCCCTCATATCATTTTCAAAAACTGATTCCCAGGGTTGTTTCTAGCAACTGTGTGCTACTGAAAAATGACAAAGACTGAGTTCCACCTTTCATGTTTCTATCCAGAGAAATTTTGTGTCAAGCAACCAGTGATAAGCAAAGATCCTCCATGCAACCTTCTAAAAGGGCACTTGAGGGGTGTATTGTTTATGTGAGAGGAAGTGTTAACAGAACCTGTCTTTTTCTCCTCCAAGCTCTAAGTTATGCCTTGTACACTCCTCCTCTAGCACTTAGGTAAAAGTGAAGTCATCATTATATTTAATTATAGTCTTTTTCTGATTTTGATTCATTCAAGAATCATAAAGTGAGTTCCAGGGTAATAGAACACGTATGAGGGGAAATTGCTTGTTTAATTTAATCATCAGTATTCAAGTATAAACCACAAGCATTTTTGGCTCAGTGCCCATTGTTTATTATAAAGGAAAACCTCAAAGCCAAAGTCAATTACAGCCATGACTTGACAATCTGACACACTTGTTGACCCTGTTAGAGTGAATATGGCCCGGATGAACTCTGACCTCAACAGTACAATTGCAGAATTATTGGGATTAAATAAAAGGCTTGACCAAAAGACTGCACTTCAAATGGCTCCTTCTTTCTGATGAAGAACTAATCAAAGACTTTATAAAATATTAGGAACACATAAGAAAATAGGCAGTAAAATGTTTCTAGATAATGAATTTCCTATTTTCCTCAGTACATGAATACTTTTCTTGGGAAAATAAACACATATCAGACTAATAAGTAGTACATCTTAACTCATAATGTTATATGTGGGAGTTCAAAGACTCTGAGAGACATATGTAAAACCTGTGGCAACTGTAGAACAGAAAAAAAAAAAAAGGATAAGAGAAAAGCCAGAAAGAACCCTATAAAACTACCATGAGCTACATTATTGAATGGGTAAACAAGGTAGAATGATAAAAACCTTTGCAAGACAAGGCTGAACCAGGGATGGTGTCATTGCCAGTAATCCCAGCACTCAGGAGGATTAGGCAGAAGGACTTTGTCAACAGAGACAAACAGACAGTCACATAGACAGACAGACAGACAGACAGACAGACAGACAGACAGACAGAGAGAAACATAGAGAGCAAGACAAAGAGAGAAAGGAAAAGAAGAAAAAGACAGGCTGGAGATGGGCAGACAGTATCAAAACCCTAGTTCCTATTTATAAAATCTATGCCACAATTTCAATTTAAAGCATGCATGAAGCTGGACACTGCTGTGGCCCTATGCTCTTATTTCATAGACAAAGAAATAGCCCTAGCAAAGGTAACAGATGTACCAGGTAGTGACAAGACTGAACTAAGACCAGGACTTGTGAATCTCAGTATCATGTTCCCTTTGCTACACCATACTGCTCACATAATAATCTTTAGCTTCATTATTACTCAGCTTTTTAAATAGCTACTACTAGTTGCATTATGATGGAAAAAATTCACTGTAATAATTAAACAACCACAGACTTCACTTCAAAGCCAGACAGCCTGCATTCAAACCCCAAACTTGCTACTTATGGGTCTTTTGGCAAGTTGTAAGCTTCATTTTCATCATCGACAAAATGAAGACAAGAATACTACTTACCTCATGAGTAGCTGCTGAAAGGATGACATTGAAATATATATTTAAATAGATCTGACCTAGTGGAAGTACAAAAAGCTTTCATTCTTACTATATAACTTGCTTTAGATATTGTGTTTTAACATTTCATGTAATAGATGTATTTTCAAAGTTATATCTAGAATATATTTGGTAAACTAATTCTTACATTAAACACAATATTGTTTCTTGTGCTGGGTGTGGTGGCACACACATATGATCCCAGCACATGAGAGGCTGAAGAGGAGGATCAGTATGAGTTCTAGCCCAGCCTGAACTACATAGTGAGACCTTGTCTCAAAAAACAAAAAGAATTATTTATCCAATCTTGTATAACTATATCTGTTAATCTGAACAACTGAATTGATGTTAAAAATAGATAATGTAACAACCATATTTAATAAGCTATTCCCGTCTTGAAAATCTGTAACATATGCATTGTTGTATGTTACTCTGTTTCTGTCATTCTTTTCTATTTGTTTTTGCTTCTGTTTTTACTCTTCAAAATAAAATAAAAGTAAACTAAAAAAAACAAAACAAAACAAACAATAATTGTTACTTGCTATTTAAAAACTCCTGGGAGGAATTATTTTGTTATGGAGATAATCCACTATGAACATCTATAACTGAAATAGTCTATACATGTAAATTTTCTTAAGGGGGAGTTTTTGGTTTGTTTTAAATCATTGCTTATGTATTACTATCAAATGTCTGTGTCAAAAATAATCACTGGGGATACTTCTTAAAATACAGATTCTCTGACCAAATCCCACAGCATTTGAGCTGGTGTGTGCTGAAGTCTCCCTCCCCCGTTACACACCCAGCCACTGAGATGAGGAGGCTCAGGGGCTATCCAAAGAAACACTGGCTTCTAGTCACCTAAATATACCTCAGGCAGTAAAAAGGTAATTTTCCCGCTATGTTTTTATTTCTCTCCTTAACACAATATTATATAGGCTTCCTTGCTCACAGTGACTTCCTTAAATACTGTCAACTACTCAACATGACTTTAAGTGGATGCTTTATAGGTGGGAACAATATTTTAATGGATACACACAATCATACACATCCATATATTTTGTGTCAGGCAAGACACTGACACTGAAAATTAAATTGACAGAATCAGCAATAATGGCAGCTTACCTGGCAGAAAAGTGGCCGTGGCTGACAGAGCTGTCAGCCTGGCAGGCTGCTGGCTGGGATCCAGGCTCCCACACACATCTATCCCTGTCTGATGTGTAAGCTAATAGCATTCTGGATCTATATCCTGCCCACTCCCCAGCCAGCTCCCTTCCCCTCCCTCTAGCATCATCTTTTAACAAGAAACTGTAACTCAATCTGTTCATGTGTAGCTGAACAAGAATCCTCTATGATCTGCTGTGTTTGAAAACTTTCATAGCTATTATACTGCTAGTGCCCGGACAAAACTAAGCATTCCACAGACAAATGTAAAGTGTTTCAAGACTCTTCAATATCATCACCAGAGAATGCAGGTGCTATCTGTCATGTGTGGAATGTCTAATTGTTAAAGCTAGATACAGTAAATAAATCTTCATTTCATCACTGACAGAGGTCAATTGCAGTGAAGAAAACAACCAGACACACCTTCTCAATTACAGTGACCTTTATGAAAAGATCCTTTTAAATATTAGCTTCCCTTCAAACACTTTGCCACTTGGCAGCAAATAGAACACCCCAGCAGGTGAGCACGGGAGAAACAGCACTGTGATCCTGGTGAACAAATTACATGGCACAGACTATGCCACGAACTTAGTATGCAATAAATGTACAGTGATGAAACTGGTGGAAGGAAAGAGACAAGAGCAAAATGCAGCAGCAGAAAGGTGTGTGCTAAAAGCTGCACCTCGCGCTGGCAAGCTCCCTAAGGTAGGGATCAAGAGAATAGAGGTGTTCTCTAGTTGCAGCCACCATTAACTGCAGAGCTCTAAACTGCAGTCTCTCTAGTAGGAAGGTGTACACATGACAACATCCATCCTGCCCACCTAACACACCTACTATTAAGCCAGCACATTATTTAATTATAAATATAAATCACCTACAGTGAAGAAAAAAATTTTAGGCAAAAGTCATCAATAAACAAAACCACTACTGACTTTAGTTAACTCTATTTAAATAAATTTGAAAATGTGGACAGATGACTGCACAAAAAGTATTCATTATTGAGCAGCACTGAAAAAGTTAGAAAATAGATTGTTGCTATGAGGTGGTATGAGAGAGAGAAATTAAAGAATTATTATTCACCCTCTATGTCACAGAAGTTTTACAGGTAAATTAAATTGAATCTTAAAAAATTAGTAAGTTTAATAGTTTTGAAACATCTTGAAGGCATACTTAGAAAATCAAACACAAAATTTTTAGGAAACCACCCTAACACGAGACAATGTAAATGTCATCCATGTGAGAGGGTCATATTTAACACCAGAATGTCTCAGAATCAGTAATTCTAATAATACAATTCATTTTCATAGATCCAAGAAAAATCACCTCATTATAGAGATAAAGGAATTCAATAACATTTGCCATGTATCCCAAATACATATGCCTCTGGCCTTTGTAGGGTTTTCTCTGCATGGAATGCGCTTCCCCCAAGTAGCTGCATGTTTCACTTCTCGTATCATTCAGGCTACAGATAACTGTCACACATATTCTACCTTGACCACCATTCCTAAAACAGTACCATATCCTCTTCCTGGTTACACTGTGTCTTCTACTTCCTGTATGAGTTTTCTCCTTAGCATTATCATCTCACATTTATATATTTATATACTGTTTGCCTCTTTTAGAATATAAGCTCTAGGGTTGGGGATGTAGCTCAGTGGTACAGCGCTTGCCTAGCATGCACAAGGCCCTGAGTTCAATACCTAATAACACACACAGAGAGAGAGAGAGAGAGAGAGAGAGAGAGAGAGAGAGAGAGAGAGAGAGAGAGACTACAAGCTCTATAATAACAATGACTATATAGGTACTACAGGTGTTCAGTAAATCTGAATGAATAAATAAAATAACAAGAGAGGGATTCTTCCTTAACTTCTTATAGGTATGTCTTCAAAAGTTAACATGTTTTTATGGGCAAGCATCATTAGACTGAAACTCTGAAATTTCTTCATCTGTAAAAAGAGAACCTTCATATGGCTTAATCTAATAGAATCTCTCTTCTTAAAGTTCAAAATGAGAAAAGGATGTACACTATCACAGTTATAATTTTTTGTAATTCTGGCAGTAATCAATCTAATTAGATAGAAAAATAGGCATCAAAACTGGCAAGAAGGAGGAAACTTATCATTACTTACATATGATGCAATTTTATACTTGTAAACCCCAGAAATTTAAATAAAATTATTATTATTATTATTATTATTATTATTATTATTATTGCTGGTTCAGGCTGCCTTAAGGGCGGGTCTGACACAGCATGTGGAGCTGGGGATCCAGCTGCAGTATCCTGCGCCTGACTGCATTCGCATAATCAGGCGTTTAAACAACTGAGCTAACTGATAGGCCCCTAATCATTTTTCCTGCTGCTGTTGTTTTTTTGTGGTACCAGAGATTGAACTCAGGACCTTGCACTTGTCAGGCAGGTGCTTATTCTATTGAGCTATTTCCCCAACCCCTGAATAAAATTATTTAAAACAATACAAAAACACAGTAAAACAGCTGGATATAAAAATAATATACATAATACATACATGTGTAGCCTCATACCATTTCCATATAAAAAGGAGTTAAAGTTCAGCTGAAAAAAGGTCTTATTTACAGCAGCACAAATAGATACAAGTAGAAATAAACGGAAAAGGAAATATGAAAGATCTACACAAAGAAAATTTAAAATACTATGAGGGGATATAGTGGTGCGATTAAATATAAAGATATGGCCTGTTCTTGAAAGAATCACTATTATAGAATCCTATTTATGTAAGTTATCACATACATGTAACTTAATTCCACTAAAAATAATACCAATAATTTTCTATGGGGACATTATTACAGAATTTACAGTAATTCATGGAGATATGCAAGATTAGAAAAGTTCTCATATGAAGTATAATAAGAGCTAGCAATCCTACAACAATAAAAACTGGTACGAATATTTGAACTAACTAAATATGGAGCCTGGAAAATGAAGAAAAAAAATCATAAGAAAATAGACTCTATATAACAAAGGTATCATCTCAATTCAATGAGAAAAATTCATTATTCAACAAGTAACAGCAATTAACTAACCAACTGAAAAAAATTCTACCTCATGACCTAAAATAATTTTTTTAGCAGAGGAAAAATATAAGTGATGCAAAATTAAAAGTGATTCAGGAGAAATATCTCCAAATAGCAGAATGAAGGAACTGGAAGTGAAATGAAAAATAACCTTTTAAAATTCCACAGTCTACCCTTTGATACTGCTGCCACACAAAGGGTGAATTTCCTTAATTTAAGGAAGTATTAATCTAGGTATTGCGGCCCAAGTTTGTAAATATAGCTACTCAGAAGGTTGAGGCACAAGGATGGAAAGTTTGAGGCCAACCTAAACAATACAGTGAGATACTATCTCAAAACAAAAAGGTCTGGGGAATGAATAGAGCTTTTTTAAAAAGTCTTACAAAATTTGTAAGATGACCACTTAGCTAATAGACAAATCAACAAAAGACATAAACAGAGTTTAAAGGGCAAAAGATATCTACACAGTTTACAAGGTAAAAAGGATTTTAACATATGAAAAGATACTCAAAATTATAAAATATAAGTGAAAACTACAGTGAGTTAAAAATTTAGCCTAATGGATTGGCAAGAATAAAATTAGCATATTCTCTTAGCAAGGAAAAGGGAAAAGAGGGAATGAGACACTGAGTAAGTTGGTGAAAAAGAGACTCTAGAGGAAAATTTGGTCTATATCAAATTTAAAATGCAAGTAGCCCTTGACAACAATTCTATTTCTAGAATGTTTGCACATGTGGGCAAATACGTATGTACAAAGACATTAACTTCAGTACTGTTCGTAAGAGTGGAAGATTAAGACAATGTAACTGTCTAAAAATATGGTAAACATGGTATCTTGCCTTAAAAAAGTATAATAACCCCATATAATAAAATATCAAGTAAGTCTAAAGAATAAGCTAGAGGCATGGATGGATCAGGCCCAATTGGATACATGTTAAGTAAAATACAAAGAAAACCAAAACCTCCTTGCAAAACACACTCTATGCTCACGTTTTCAACAGTGAATCTAGCTACATATGTATCTATATGTTTATGCATAGACTCTGGGAGAATGAACAAGGATTTGTAGCTGCTGGTATCTCTAAGTTGTAGAATGAAAGAGCCAGAGAGAGGGAAAAGAGAAGAGCTAGGAAACATGACAATGTCAAGCCATACAGTTATATGTAGAAAATGGGCAAGGCAATGATCCTGAGAATCTCCAGAAGATTTTTGAATCTAGTAGTTAATTGGAAAGATTCTCACTCTGACTAACTATATATACTGATACCTGTGAACTAAGCAACTGCACTGAAGATGGTAATATGTAATAGTAGTTTCATGTTTGGAGTGCCTGTCATTCTGGTCTTCTGAATATGGGCTGCTTGTCATGACATGCCAGTTGTTGCTATGCTGTCTCTTGGGTAGATGGTTGTTCAAAAAGAAGGGGATGGTGAATGAAAGCAAGAGACAGGAAAAGGAATATTGTGGGACTGTCCTGCTTCAAGGTTGTATATGGTTAGTTTTTTGGACTTATGTGTAAACATAAGAAGTATATAATTCCTTATGCCTATTTTTAAAATATATTCTAATTTTTAAATTTTTTTTATTATATTCTGTAGGGAATTAAAGTTCAACATATCAATACTTGATGAAAAATACCTGTTCCATATTATGCCTAAGATGTTTGATATTCAGATAGTGAGGTTAAGCTTAACAGCCTAGGTTGTATGGTAATAACAATAAGCTTCTCTTCTGGAGAGTTAACAACCTAAGTTTGCAGACCAAAATTAGAGAAAAAGGAGGGCCGCAAGGAAAGCCAACATTTTGGCCCTAGCCTTCCAAGGTCAATTAAGACTCAGGACATATGAGAACTTGTACTGTAATGTCAGGTAACTCAGTAGTGTCCCAAATTTTCTTATCAAGAGATTATGGGGCCAAAGAGGAAAGTGATCGATGATATAGAGTGTGCCTAAGGAGTGTCACATGGAGAGAAAACATTCTCTTAGACTTTCACAGAGAGCACATTGGCCAAGCAATGGCCGTGACTCATCCACATGGCTGACACTGACAAAGGTTCTACAATCTGAGGTACAGGATCTCAGGATAAATCCTGAGAGGATTTCACTGACCTTATCAGACCCAAAAGCTACAACTCTTGCTGCATAGGTCCTGCTTTACCTTGGTCTTAACCATCCAGTAGAAAAGTATAAAAATGAAATATAAGAAGTAAAGCCATGCTGTTATGTTGAGCTATAGGGGACTCAGGTCAATAATTTCTGACATTGCCAGTCAAGCGGAAGACCCAATACTATTATGGGCTACTGGACTCTTTTAGAATATTTTGCTGAGTTAACACACCTATAATATTCAAATAACGGAACTTAACAAAAAAAAGGGGACACAGATGAATGTCCATTTAGTATCTGTGTATTCAAAGTGGTTAGGATAGATATATAGTCACATTCTCTTAATGAATAGAGGTATTTTTTCTAATGGTGTTTGTAAATAGAATATCATGTCCGCATTTTATACAGCAATTAACCACTAGGAAGAATGTATGCAATGTGTTAATTATTGAAACTGTCCTACCAATTTGGGGGGGGGAGAGCTTTTTAATAAAAAAAAAAAGAAAAAAGAAAAGAAAAGAAAGAGCCAGGAGTTAAATGAAAAGGGAGCTTTGAAATTTCCATTGCCTACCTTTGATATTGCTAGGCTTTTTTTCTTCTGTATGAATATATTACTTAAAACTCAGATATGAAAATGCCATAGTAAATTGATCCTTTATCAAAGTAATATGTTAGAACAATAACCTGGAATGGCCAAGTTCCTGTTCTGTGTTGCAGCAAGGCCTTGCTAAACAGCAGATTCTAAAATATATCTTCTTAGTATTTTATTTTCTTCCATGATAAGTTAGATCTTTGACACCTTTCTTTATACTATACATTGCTAATATCGATTAATTATTATTTCAAAGTTTTTGGCAACATCTCACGATTTTTGTTGGTAAACACATGCATATATTTGGAGCAGTTATCCATCATGATGCTTACCATGTTTACCATATTTTAAGCTCTAGATCTGCTTTCTCTTCCTTCTTCAGCTTGTCCTTGGCAATTTCTCAATAGAATTTTTGTAGTATAAAAGATTCCTTATAGTTATAGAAGACAACTACCCCATTAAAAACAGACATAATCTATAAGGTTATCTGCTGCCAATGATGTGTTGACATAGATTAGCTTATCTGCACACAAATTCTATACAAATGCAGAGTAAATCCACACCATTTAGCTGGCCAGCCTTAATACGACCCCTTAGCTGTTGTAATATCATCCAATTCATTGTTCAGAGTCATTCCATTGTACTCCCTGATGATTAATACACATTGTGACCAACGACCACTGACATTACAGAGGATGGTCTGCTCTGCTACAGTGCTCATTGTAGAGGACACATTGCTCTCTCCAGATCCTTCAAATGCCTTGAGCATTTTTGTACAGTGCGCATCCACTCACAGCAGTGTCACCTATGTTTGAAGTTCCTGAGAGCTGCAATGACTAGGAATGTCTTTCTCAACCCCATATCCAGCCATTAGCAAAGACTACCAGATAAGAAGTACAAATACTCTCACTGTCATTGCCAAGACCAGGATAACACTGACTATGGTCTTCAGTGTTATGCTTCAGGACTGAGCCAAAGTGACCCTCCATAGGACATGACTTGATATTATACCCTGGCTTGTTTCATTTCTTTTCTCCAGTATCTTACTGTTTTTCTCTTAATCTGTCCTCATAAATCATCTTTACATAAAGTATTACCTTAGGGTCTCTTTTTAAGAAACCTAGGCTAAAATAATGTGCTTTTCTTTTATGTGGAGTAGCTTGTAATGGCTAGCAGATAGGGGACTGATATAAATATAGCATGCAAATTGAGTTGATTTATAGATTTTTCCAAACTCATTAACTTTTTTGTTGTTGTTGTTTTGTATATTAGTACAGGCTCTACAGGGTCTTACTACACAGATTGGACTCCTAGTGATCCACCTGTGTTTAGCCTCCCAAGAGCTGGGATTACAGGTGCGCACGTCACCACACCCAGTCTCGATTGCTGTTTTAGTGTGCCCCAGGGACGGGGCCAGCACAGCATACCAGGGATCAAACCCCAGTCGCTCCATCTGCCTAAGCATGCATTTTAGTCTGCTGAGCTATTTGGCCAGCCTTTGAAGTCAACATTTTAAAAAGTGCCTAGGAGATAACTCAGTAGAATAAGCACCTGCCTGGCAAGCACAAGGTCCTGAGTTCAATCCCCAGTACTGCCAAAAAAAAAAAGTGCCTAGGGTCTAGTTTTCTTATGCTTTAGTTTTTCAAAAAGAAAAATTTAGCAATATATAAAATATCAAAGAAAAAAATTTAAAAAGTCTCAAACAATACAAAAATACAATACAAAAATATGCACAAGTTTATTCTCTATAGCATTATTAGTGACTACAAAATACTGGAAACAACCTCAATACACTTATAAAAGAAAATGCATGGTTAAACAAATTATGCTATATCCATATAATGGAGAACAAGATTAATGAAGAGATATAGAGTGACTTCTACAGCATACTTCTAACTGAAGGGGAAAAAAGCAGACCCCAAAAAACTACTTCATATAAAACCATAGTTATAAAACTTTAGTTAATAAAAATTTCTCTCAAAATTTTAATTTAAAATTAAACTTCATAAAACATTAATGAAATATTTAGACATACGACATTACCCTTTATCTTGGAAAAAAGGGGAGAGAATAAGAGAATGCTCGTGTATCTGCTATTTGTGCAGACGAAAAAGTGGGAAGATAAACCAAAAAAGAAATTTAAATACAAGTGAATGTAAGCGCATTTCAAATTAATGACAAACCACAATGGCTTGGGTACAGAAAAAACATCTAATCTAAATAACTTTGAAAAATAGTATCTTGCCAAGCTACTATAAGCCTAAAGACAAAATGCTGCAACACAGCTGATAAAATGTTTCTTACAAAGATATGGGTTAGCAACTCTGAAACTCCTGTATGTATACATCAGAAGTGAACTGAATTTTTCACTACCAGAAAAAAGCACTTAAAACTACACATATGGGAAAAGCTACATGAACTCCATGGCCTGGGGCTGAGACCAGAGGCATCAGATTAAAGTCACGGTTTTAAAAATATACAGACCAATACATGCAGAAGCTGAGTGTATACATGAATAGGCCGGTACACACACACACACACACACATACACACACACATACACACACACAAACACACTTCCCAACTTCGCCAGCAGAGAGGACCTAGAAGCAATGGTACCCTAGTAGCACTGAGTACATCTAGCTTCCATCTCTTGGTTTCTAATACCATTCTCCAACAAAAGAACCAGGAGTCTTTGGAGAAGTCAGTTCCAGGAAGTGGGAAAGAAAAATGAAGATTAACCTGAACATCGTGTGGTATCAGACAGGAGAGTGCTGGAGAGCAGATGCTGCCGAAAGGAGACAGAAGCCATTCGGAGAGATCTTCTGCTGGCTGGAACAATCTGAGCAACAACTAATTAATGACAGCCTTGGATTTGTAAGCCATAGAATAATGTAACAATTTTAGAATCCTTATTAATTTTTTTAAAACTTGAAATATAAATGTGGGAGAAGGGTCAATTCTTTTTCCTTCAGGTAGAATTCCACTTAACAAACATAGCAGAGAAAAATCACCATTAGGAAAATATCACAATAGTGACTATCACAGGCAAATGTACCCATGGACAAAAGGAGACAGCAAAAGACTGAGAAAAAAAAACATGATTTACATAGTCTAAAAATATCAAGCCCAAAACTTACCAGGAATAAGACATTTTGGTATCATGAAGCTCTTGATATGACACACTGAGGATTCACCATGATTCCTGGGTTATTTTGCCACATACATGTAGCTTCATTCCAACCAAGAGAAAATACCAGAAAACCCAAATATAGAACCAGTACTCATTAAAATGAGCCAAGGTCATGAAAGACAAGAAAGAGCGAGAATCTATTACGACTGGAGGAAACTAGGGAGACATAACTAAGTGCAGCGCGGCTCCTGGGACAAGAATGTGAGTGGAAAAACTGGTGAAGAGCAAGGGACGTGTGTAGCTCAGTTCACAGTGCTAGAGCAAAGTTAACCCCATGTTCATCATCAGTGGTACTACAGGTTATGTAAAGTTAACATAAGGAGAACTTGAATGAACAATATATGTGAACTCTGTATTTTTTAGAAAAAATTAAAAATTTGTTGAAGTCTAAAACGAGTTCTAGTAAAAAGTTAAATTTTTTAAAATTGAAAATTAATTTAGCATAAATGTAGCTGTTTTAGTAACTTTAGAATCACTACACAGGCTGGGGAGATAGCTTGGCTACATAAGTGCCTGCCGGGCAAGCACAAGGTCCTGAGCTCAATTCCTGGTACCGCATGCTGAGCCAGCCCTGGAATCTCGGGCGCACCATACCAGCCCCAAAACTGGGCATGGTGGCACACGCCTGTAATCCCAGCACTGGGGAGCCTCAGACAGGAAGATCACTATAAGTCTGAACTGCATAGCAAGACCCTGTAGCAAAAATAAAAAAGAAAGAAGAATCACTACACACTGACCTACATTAAGGTATCTAATGGAATTTGAGAGGCTGGATCTACTAGGCAGTACTGTTCACCTACAATTCCCCCTAAAACTGCAGTCCTCAATAATGAATCTATGAGACACTCCCTTTCACCTGCTCTTAATCCCTGTCATCTTCGATAGTGCAGTGATTTTCTTTTTTTATGTCATAAGTAGAATGGGCTTCATGTAATGGCTTACACTAGGCTGCCACACTGATGAAACAGGTAATTTAAAAACCTACCATTTTAGAATCATAAGATATACACAAATACCTGGGTTTCTAGACTGTGAGTTCTTGGATTATTTTTCATGTTTAATAATAAAATAAAAAACAGGGAATTAAACTCCAAAATACCATTGGTATGCTCTCCTAAATTCATTAAACATAACAATATTTCTACTTTATTTCCGTTCTTACTTATTTTTCAGTGTTGAGGATAGAACCCAGGGCCTGTGCCTGCTAAGCAGTGCTCTACCGTGGAGTTATACCCCCAACCGTCAATCTATTTTAACAAGCTATTCTCTCACTTGGAATATGCTGGAGAAACCCAATATGGGTTGTCTTCCGCTGCTTTGGCATGACGCAAAATGGCTTCCCGGGGATTACTGTCGTCTGTCTTGTCCAAAGCAATGTTCTTCACAATGTAGGATGACAGAGTGCCCCCATGGGTTCCAACTCGCCCACCTCGACCTGTTGCAAACATATTTAAACAAAGTCAGAAAAAGAATGAGCATGACGATGTGGTTGTATCTGTGTATGTATACTTATCTGAACACAGCTCAAAACTATCTTGAGTATCACCCTTTCAGTTTCTCTGATATTCAGAACCAAAGTAAAATCACCAGACTACAACTTCCCCAGAATATTTTAAAATAGGAAGTATTCTTTTTTACATTTCTGTCTCTTCATTGCTTAATTTACAGATCATATCAATAAAGAACTGCAACTAACTCACCTTTAAAAAAATTCCCCCAGCCTGAACATTTAAAATTCAATATAAACCAAAATAACTAATAATCATTAGATGGTATTTTAATTTTAAACAAACATATTGTAGGGCTGCCATGTTCCAAATTCCCTTTATGCTGCTATAATTATGAGAGAAAATGAAACTGCTGAACACATTGATTCTCACTCTTTCCCCGTACTGCAACTGCGGTAGCAAATGGGAAGCTCTTCAAGGGCAGGGATTTCTGCCCTGCCGGATCCATAACAGCTACTATGGGGCTTAGTACGCACAAAATGTCTGATGTTTTAGAAAGGTAACATAAATATATGAAGCCAAACAATTGAAAACTGATTTCATGAAGTAAGATAAGAAAGTAAGTCAGGAAATAACTTCCAAGAGAATCTTTGTGGCCAGTAACTATCTAAAACTAATGAATCCATTCTGGGAAATCTCAGAAGGCAGAGAATTCTATTTTCAATGAGCAGAATGGATTAATTACAAAGAAAAACAGAGAGACAGAGACAGAAAGAGAGACAGAGACACAGAGACAGAGAGAGAGAAAGATTGCTTTTCAATGGGGATAGGAAGAAGTCAACAGCCACATCAGAAAAAAACAGAATAGGAAAAAAGTGAAGTATAAAGCTACAAAGGCAGGTTACAGAGAATGGTGAACCTATACAAATACAGGAAGCTTATGGAAGTTTGAGAGCAATAGCAATATGAAGGCAGACCAAATAGCTCAGCAGATTAAAGCGCCTGCAAGCAGGCACATGCGCTGGGGGTTCGATCCTCAGGCCTGCTGTGCCAGCCCTGCTCCCGGGGTACGCTGAGACTTCAATTGAAACTGGGTGTGGTGGCACACACCTGTAATCCCAGCTCTTGAGAGGCTGTAAAAAGGCGGATTAGTATGAGTCCAATCTAGTAGTGAGACCCTGAACACCCTGTAGACCCTTCCCTAAAATAAAAAAAAAAAAAAAAAAAACAATGTGAAAGCTAAAGAAATTAAGGATAGGGGCTAGAGATATAGTTCAGTGGCACAAGCACCTGCCTGGCAAGCGCAAAGTCCTGAGTTCAATTCCCACTACCAAAAAAAATTTTAAAAATTGAGGATAAAAACCTGTGTACAATAAGTGGAAATATGGCAAAGACAGGAAGTGACCTAAATTAAAGAGCCTAGTTAGAAGTTCTGCAATACTCTAAGCAAGAATATTATATGAAGTGACCTAAATTAAAGAGCCTAGTTAGAAGTTCTGCAATACGCTAAGCAAGAATATTATATATGGATTTGCTTAGGAGGGTGGTTAAAAAAAATGAAAAAGAAAAGATTGCGAGAGACCTATGAAATATTTTCAATGCTGAAATGCCAAATACATGCAGGATCAGCGCTCAGGTGCAGACGAATGAACAAGTCCAAAATTGCAGACTTGTGAGCACAGGACAACTGGGAACTACACCGGACAGCAGAAAATACACCTCTAACATAGGTGTGTGCTATATGTACTGCAAACTGATGCTGCTTTTATGCCTGGAGACACTTACTTTCTTAAAAATTCTAGGAGCTTTATTCATCTTCTACCAGTATAGGAAGCTTTTTTTTTTTTTTTTTTTTTTTTAATCAATGCAGAACTAAATCATTGCTACTTTCTGCCCTATGTGAAACTGAACCTAGCCTGGATCCTGGTCAAAGAGTCTGATATTACATATTGTGCCAATATTGATGGCAGTGCTTTTAACACTGGCTTCCAAGAAGCCCCAGTGTTCTACTGAGATCATCTCTAGGCCTCAAGTTAGAGACTGAGCAGAAAGGGCCCCAGATTCCTCCCTACTTAAGCCTTTCACCTTTATCCGGTTTACCTATTATGATTCTGTATCAGGTCTTTAAAGAAAATGTCCTTTTGTCAAAAAGAAAGCATTTGAAAACCATTACCTAGTAAAATCTCTCAAGAAGCACCCAGGCCCACAAGATCATCCTGTCTCTGTATCAGTCACCTCCACCCTGCCCTTCTATAGGTTGCTAACTGGATCAGTCACCTGGGCCTGCTACAGGAGGTTCGGGTTTGTGAGACTTGAGGGGGTCCAGTCTGTCCTTCTCCAGTTGTTTCCTTGTACTCCGTTGGCGGGGTTCACGGAACATAGGCAAGGCATGAGCTACAAGAAGACACATTTGAAACATTTCATTATAATAACAGCCCTTCATCTAAAAACATAGCAAAAGCATGACTAACCGAAAGATGAAATGGAAGTCATAATGACGGTCTTCATCTAATAATAAAAGACAGTCTTACTGTAACCAATTAGTTCATTTGTTTGATATCAGACTCATTGTTCACCTCTCCTGGCAACCAATGGTACTTGGGAAACACTGTCAAACATTGTCAAAGAAATAGTGGTGAGGCCGCCCACCTCCTGAACCAGGGGGAGTAGTTAAAACTTAATTTCTATGGTTTTGAAAAGAAATACTTAATGGAATGGTTGTTTTTTCTAATAGGACTCAAATGTGAATAATGTCAACATCTTGCCTGTCAGCTCTGAAGTTCCCTCAGATGCCTCCTAACCACTGGAATCACTTCACACATTTCTGAAATGTAACCACCTCTCAGGAGTTGACAACACTGACTAACCGGAAGGGTGGAACACTTAGCCCATGGAACTGGGATAAAGGTTGCCTTGAATGCAGGGATGTCTGAATCTCCTGGCAGGAGGACTAGAAGAGGCTACTAACCCTCCTTTCATATTGTACACAAAACAGGGGATAAAAATCACAGTCATGTTGCTCTTAAGTTGTTGTTGGGATTTACTTAAAGTCAAAATTAAATTTCAAAATATTAAGTATAAGAATTTAAAAAGGAGACAGTGTAACATTTGGGGGAAGGAGAAAATTATTGGAGTAAGTTTGAACAAAAAGTATCAGAATAATTTGTTTCCTTACACAAAGATTAAAAGCTGTTTTTAAAAGGAAACTTCTTCCAGAGGACCAGGAGAACAACAGAGGTTTAAAAGGAATTTATAACATGAGTGAAATGTCTCTTAACACCTCAGAAACTCCCAGTGTCTGCTTCTACCCTCTGTCCCCACTGCTGACAGGGGCTAGACCATATCATTCATGGTAAAACATGCCTGCTCTGAGCTGGGGACAAGAGAACACAGCCATCCTTAGCCACCCGTCACTCTATCAGGCAACATGACAAACAGTATTTTTAGGAAGGGGAAAAATAGCTTTTCACTTCAAACGACTAGAGGAATTTAAGTAGGCCGCGTGTAATTACATGAGCTAGACTGGTTATGACACTGACTTTAACACTTCTACTCTTGCAAAAAGCGTCACTGGATCTCTTCAGTGATGAGTCTGAAGTTCCAAGGGACTTGGTCCTGTACAAGAACCACCACCAGAGAGAAACCCAGCAGTACAGCGCCCCCTGGGCTTTAGACTGAGGCATCCATTGTTAGTTTATTTAGCATCAATAAACTAACAATGGATGCCTCCTCCGAGATTTCTTTCCTAGCTGTCTCCTCCTACAGGGCTGAGATTACAGCTCTGGGAACAAAGGTCTGCCAGATTAATGAGG
The DNA here is from genome assembly GCF_000260255.1 of Octodon degus. Classification (NCBI taxonomy): domain Eukaryota; kingdom Metazoa; phylum Chordata; class Mammalia; order Rodentia; family Octodontidae; genus Octodon; species Octodon degus. Next base: position 34,505,922 of record NW_004524578.1, read on the forward strand.
TTGTATGACTGGCCTGAGAGAAGCCATTTTGTGCACCCTGGTAAAATTTCTACTCATACATTAGGTAGTTAATTTTATATATAAATGCTTCCAGATGGGTCTAGCACATGGTCACAGATTTCAGGAGGCACTAGAAGAGACCCTTCATCTAGACTGCTTACTCACTTGATGAATTTCAGCCATTCAACATCACACTACCATTTTGTGGCGAACGTGGACAAACCTAGGCCTCTGATTCAAACACCAGTACTTTACATTGTTTATTTTTAGACTAGACTGTTATTCTTTAAAAGGCTTATATAGAGTATGCATTAGGCTCAGACAGGCTCCTCCCACTTGGATTAGAAGTTATATGAGACACTCCTGATTCTGTGATGAGTCATAGAAGCTAAAGCTATCACATAACTCTTTGTACAATGGGAAATTTTGTAACATATACCTGAACTCAGGATTTTTCTCTCTAAAACAAAATGTTACCACAGGAGAAAAGACAGACATATTGCTGAGAATCATGTTAACAACTTACGGGTGATAATGTAGTCCTGGGTCAGAGTTTCAGCTTGCTTCGCCTTCCGCTGGGTTTTAACCACACATAATTTTGCTCCCCTAAGGGTGTAAAAGCAAATTGGTTCCTATCTTTGGTCTTAGGAACAGAAAATCTATCTTGAAAACATCAGATACTTTCAGAAGCATACTCTGCACAGTGTTTTGTCAAATCCTACACTTTCTGAGGGATGGCAACAGATGGGGTTTTGGTGATAAGGGATTACTGAACAAACAGAAAGGCGAGTCTTTCAGTCAGCAGTCACTACCAAGTGAAAGGACTGGAGAGGAACAGGACACCTGAATATAGACTTTTTTTTTTTTTTTAATCTTATCAAAATAACTTAGAAACTCAAGATGTTAAAGAAATAATAAAATTAACCAACATCTTCACCGTAAGGTCACAGGGTTCAAATTTTAGTTTATGTCCCAGATGGAAGCAACCTGGGTGGCCTACACCACAAGTGGCATATGTCCATTTTCTCAAATATAAGAGTACAAGTGTCTGGAATGGAGTCAGCTTGGTAGCACTGCCAAGGGGCTATAGCCTAAGAATGTGTGCAATTAATCAAAAGTGTGCTTAGAACATTTTACTCTTCTTACCAATGCTGAGTTTTTTCTTTTAGAAGAGACAAATATAAATAAGCAAATTTCTGAAAAATTCCAAGTAAAGATAGCATTCTACTGGATGCTTATCAAATGAAGCTAATAATTTTTCTCAAGTGAAATAAACTTATAATCACATCATTTTTAAACATCTTTATTAAAAACAAACAAACAAAAATCCAATTTATTCTTTTTTTTTTTTTTTTTTTTTGCGGAACTGGGGATTGAACTCAGGCCCTTGCGCTTGCCAGGGAAGTGCTTATTCCACTGAACCATCTCCCGGTGCTTATTTATTCTTAAATTCCATAAGACATAACCTTGCTTTATGATAGGGCATGAGTTCCAGCCCTGGTCCAGAAAGTTCTGAAGGAAGACAGTTTTGTTTGCTTCTATTTAGAGTAAAATTATGGTCAATGAATATTCATTAAAAGATGATGGATTTCATTTTCTAGAAAGGATGTGAGTTTTCAAAACAACCTTATAGGGAACTCTAGTGAATTTAGCAAGTGAATTTTAATTCCAGCTAAGCAAGGCTTGCTCTAGAGAAAGAGCTAATTGCTAATGTACCTTAACAAAAAGAAATAAACCATCCGTTTTTGGGTGGTAACACATGCCCATTTTTTTTTTCCATAATTTTATTGAGAAACAAATAGCAATGAGACAGTTTCAAATCTAATTAGTCAGACAGTTTCAATAATTAACACATTGCAGGGCCCTGGCCCTAGCTCAGTCCTTTAAGTGGCAGCTTCCACAAAGCTGTCAGCCTCAGGTTGCTGGAGTTCGAACCTCACAACTCTCCCGCTGGCCAAAAGTGCCCTGAAGGCATTCGAGGAACAAAAAAAAAAAAAATTAACACATTGCATACTGTCTTCCTAGTGGTCATTTCTTGTACAAGATGCAGACATGATATCCTATTTACAGACATCTTTATGCCCAAAAAAAATGTAAATAACTGAGGCAGTTCCTCATGAAGTTCTCAATACCTTGGCAATACATTAATTGGTATGCTTACATGTTAAATGTGCGTGGGCATGGGGTTGAGGGGAAAGCATTTGTGTTCTCCCTTTCTGCTGTCAGAGAAACTTGCTAAAACTCAAATTGCTAATTGAAAAAATGAAAGGTAACAGAACAGACAAGCTGCTCCCATTTCCTGTAAGTGGTCAGTTCCTTACTTTGTTAATCCTTCATATGCATCACTGCTAATGCCACTGTCCAGGGCGGTATGCAAAGTGAGCAGGACTTTTCCCCCTGCTGCACTCAACATTTCAGCTAAAGAACTGCAAATCCCCAGGAAACTTTCACTTTGACTTCGGTATGGATCAAGGGTGATATCTAAATCCTCTTTAAAGCACAATACTGGGACTTTGAGGCTTTACTCTGTGCCAGCTGCATTTTCTAAAAGGGTGGATCCCCATCAAAGGGGGAAATAAATAAAAGCAGGGGTGAAACAAAGCCCTCCCCCCAGTTGTTGTCATCCATCTAAAATGAGCAATGCTTATAGAATACCTCTGACTCTTGTTGGGGTCATAGTAGACTTTAGCCAACCCATTCGCAGTTCCAACCATGATCTGGTTCAGCTTTGGATGCCACAGGCAGCGGACTACGCTCTGAAAGGGAGAGAGGCATGGGATTCAACACAAGAAGCCAAACAGAGGTGGGGGCAAAAATCCTGCTGGCACTTTGATGGCTAGTTTACTAAATTAAAAGAAAATATTAATACGCCATCCTGACAACAACTTGTAAGTCTTAGGATACCTTCTTGAGGTTAAGTTGCAACCCATTACTTCTTATCTGTATGAAACCATACAAGTAAGAAACGATGGTCCTTTCCTGATATGACCCTTTTCCTAACAGCCTTGAAGCCAAAAAGTCAGGCTGCAAGCCCCGCTACCACGTGAGGCTGGCACCATGGAATGTTGAATCCACATAAGTCAGTTCTGCTTACCACCAAAGCAGATCTGGATCGCAGTGTTTCGTGCTTTTACACACACAAAGTATGTCCCTCTAGGCTACAGATTGAGGCCAGGTGGTTATTGTTTTTAGTTCACAAAGATCCAAGTCTCATGAATATTTTCTTTTTAGAAAGGACACATATTTTTGGTAGGGACTTAATAACCTCACCCTGTATGTGAGATAAAACAGCAGGGCAATGGCAGAAGTAACACAGATACAGAATATAAAAACTTGATATGAATCTGAATTTAAAACAATTTTAGAGAAGGTATACTAGAAGTTATGATCCTCTGGGTTTACTTCTGCTGAGGAAAAACAAGTAGTGCTTTAGAAACATGAAGAACCAGGAGCATTGAGTAAGAACTACAGCCTGTTTTTAATTTTTGTCTGTGGTAAGTGAGCAGAGGCGGGAGGGAGAGCATGAATAGAATTAAAGGGAAAAAGATGAAGATAATGACAATAGGCAGCAACACCATGTACCACATCTGCAGGATTCATTCTCATAGAGAAAAAACTGAGTGAAAACATTAATTCAAGTTTTACTGAATAACCTGTCACTTGCCAAGCTATGTACAGGGGTTAAGGGATAAAAGGCAACATATTTCCATTTCACAATTCTAATGGGAAAATTAAAATCTTGGAACCTCTGTCTCCTACATCTTCTCATGCTGATTTTCTTAGGTTCCTTATCTCTAACAATTCCACTTTTTTGATAAGAAAGAATACATGGGAATCCCTGAGATCCCTTTTGATAAAAATTCTGACTCATCTGACTGGCAAAGCCTACACATCCACTTAAATGGCTGTAGATTCTTTTCTGGGATTCTAGAACACTCTCAGGAGGAAGCTGAAAAGAGGCTGCATGGCTTCCCATTCACATCTAGAAGTTCTTAAGCTATGCATCCTTGAAGAGGACTCCGTTATTCCTGGAAAGAATCAAACCTGAGCTTGTGCTTTCTCCAACAGCACACTGCCAGTAATCTTAGTGTTTCCCTCAGAGCTTTGCTTAAATCTATAGTGCTTGGTGCCCACACAAGTGCTAAAACATAAATCATACAACAGTAACTACTAATAGAAAAATCTGAAAACAATACATTGTACTTAATGTGACAATTTGGTTTTCCTTTTGTTGTTTATGCTTTGTAGACATGTTCATGGGATCTACTGTACTTCATAATGTATGTACGTAAAAATCAAATTATCTCCAAAACAAAACTGCTCCCATTTGGCAAGACAAAATTAAGTAAATCAACAGCTCACAGTCTGCAAAGCAGCATTCTGACTTCAGGTATTCTGCCACTGAGCCTAATTTGAGAATCATGCCTAGGTCACTGGACACTTCCTGATGGCCACAGCCAGGCGTATGGAACTGCAAGAAGAGTCACAAACCTAACTTCCTAACATCACACTTGTGTCATCCTATCTAGAATAAGTTCATTTGAGCAAAGACACATCTCGGTTTTGGCTTAAATATCATCACTATGCAGACTACCCTAATTAAAATTGTGCCTGACTGCTCCCCTTACTACCTTTTTCTTTATAACATGCTTTTTTTTTTTTTTTTTTTGGTGCCAGGGGTCAAACTCAGGACCTTGCTTGCCAGGCAGGCACTTATACCACTGAGCTATATCCCCAGCCCTATCAACATAATTTATAATTTATTTATTCTGCTTGTTGTCTGCTTCCTCCACTAGAATATATGTTATATGGCCACAGACTTATGTTTTATGGTATTCCAAGTGCCCACTCTAGAGTCTGATAAATGTGTGCTAATATAATGAATTAAAAGCTACAATTCAAAAATAAATAAATAAAATAAAATAAAAAAGCTACAGTTCACCAATGTCTAAATGACCTACTTTGCTAGGTACAGCTGGAGATATTTTCAGGTTAAAGTCATTACTCATCATGAGGAATAATTTGATTTCTCCATATTATTATTATACTCAGGTATCCTACAATTGCAGCCACGTTTGTTCTTTTCTAGTGTGGTCAAAGAGGAAGGACATGTACAAACCAGAGAGCAAGAGAAGACAACGAGAGGGGCTTTCAAATGCCTTTAGAAATCTCAGCCGTGTACAAATGGCTCTAGGACAGTCCTAAGGGCACAGTATGAGAGTCATTTCTCTTCCTTAGTTCTCCAGAGATCTAGCGAAGCGTCTAAGATTACTGGTTCTCAAATATGTTTTCAAGTGAGCAGGGTGCAGAATTGGAAAGGATCCACAATGTAGGCCTGATAAATTCCAAGACATCCAGCCAAACAGGCAGTTTCCAGGGGCAGCAGGTTACTGTTACTCTCTCTTTCTATGCTGAGGGTGTAAATGTTAGAGAGAGGCAATTGCTCAGGCCAAGAGACCAATGTCTGAGTGCTTTCCAGGGAGACCAAGGGCACTGTACCTCTACTCCTATTCGTATTCTTTATCCTTCAAAGCGCTCTCTATCACTCTGTCTCTCTCTGTCTC
>NW_004524578.1:34511585-34527731 GCF_000260255.1 Octodon degus
CACACACACACACACACACACACACACACTAGTCAGCTTACGCTCTTATGAAGAAACACATTTACCCTTTTCCTGCTGAAGCAGGGAGGCAAGTAAGACTCCTTATACTAAACAGATCTCTGGAATGACTGAGTCACCAAAGCTGCCAATGAGGGGCCTGTGAGCAGACTCACTCATGCAAGGGATACTTAAGGCTCAATTACCCTAAGACTGGTTATTAATCAAATACTACAGGGATTCCAAAACACAGACTGAAGAAACAGAATTCAAAGTCAAAGGTGGGTGGGCCTTTTTTGTTTATTAATATTTATTGTGTGTGTTTGGCTAACCTTTGTAAACTCTGCAGCTAATGCAGTTCCACACTTTGTCCTGTCAAGGAAATGCATCTTATAGCAGAGAGCTGGCCATCTGCCAAACCAAACAATCTCTGAGACGGCGGCAAGGCTGGGGAACAAGCAGAGCTGCCGTGCCGCTAACTTGTCAAACATACATACTGGGCTTTGCTTAAAAACAATGGACACGTGCCTGCTAGCAGCCTAGAGAATCATCAGAAAGCAGAGAGCTATAAATACTTAGGAAGACTGCAATCATTCAACCACCACCCCAAACTCCCTCCTCTTCCTGAAGAGGTGCTCCTCTGGCAATACATTCAGAGCTACCAATTTACCAAGCAGTGTAGCAAATGAAGGGTAGGGAGCACTGAATCAAGAGACTATAGAAGAGCAGCAAGACCTGTGGTCTACAAGGTCAGGGTGAGAGCTCTCATATTATACCATGAGATTCAAAAGGCAGAAAGCCACAGTAGTACCAATATCTACATGCTAAAATTAGTCTGCATATTGTAATATAGTGACTTGCTTAATTAAATTGATAGTGTTCTACCCTAATCTACTTTGTCTTACAAAACATGTGGATTCACTAATAGCTCCTGTTAGCTGCCAAAGCAAAATTCCATTTTGATATAAAATTAGTTTTATTCTTTAAACCAAAGTACACTCTTTTGTTAGCCTTAGAATTGGCAGTGCAGAGTAACCATAATTGCCCCAAAAGTACTTAGCTCCAGTAGCAGCCTCTAAGTGACCATAACCAAGGTCAGATGGAGATCATAAGCAAGATTATCAGAGGAAGTTATAAGACCTTACTGTACTCAGGGCCAACCTGATAGCTCAGCAGGCTAAAGTGCCTGCTTAGGCAGAGCACAGTAGCTGGGGTTCGATCCTCCACGTGCAGCACTTGGGAGGCTGAAAACAGGAGAATCACTAAGAGTCTCATCTACATAGTGAGACCCTATAGACTCTGTAGACCCGATCATAAGTACAGAAAAAAAAAAAAAAAAAAAAAGATTTTTCTGTACTCAACACAGATACTTTTAAAATTTTTTTTATTTTATGTATTTGGTATAGGTTCTCACTACGCAGCTCAGACTCACAGTGATCCTCCTGTTTTCAGCCTCTCCAGCACTGGGATTACAGGCATGGCCACTATGCTCAGCCTCAGTGGCCCACTCAGCAAGCCTGGGGGCAGATCTGGCATGGCATGTGGTGCCAGGGATCAAAGCCTGGGCCCTGTGCTTGCCTAAGCAGGCACTTAGTCCACTGAGCTATCTCACCAGCCCTTCAACACAGATATTTCTTCTCTGCAGAAACCTAATGAAAAAAGGTGTGTGTGTGTGTGTGTGTGTGTGTGTGTGTGTTGTGTAGAAAAGAGTATGTACAGCCAGTAGTGTCCAGATATCAAAACAGGAATTTAAAAATTATCCCTTAGCAAAAGTGAAATGGTCACAAAACTTCCCAAATAATTTATTTCTGTGGTTTGTTTGGCTCACTTTAAGTGACATCATGGAAGCAGATAAGAGGAGGAAGTGGAAACCAAAGAGAGAAATGGACTTACATTTTAGTTCACAGTGAGAAGGATATTGTTAGAGACCTTCAATTTTATATTACTTAATGTAATTGAGTTCTTACAATAATACTATAAAATTAGTAATTTCATTCCATTTCACAGATGAACAAACAGGCTATAGAAGAGTAACTTGCACATAAAGAAGCTAGGATTAGTGTGCAGGTTTCCCCAATTTCTTTGCCCATGCCCTATACTACTTAACCATGCAAAGGCCTAATTTGAAAGATAAGGAGAAAGGGAGATGGGGTTCTTTTGTTTTTAATCTTTTTAAATCCATTCCAAGGGCTAGCCAAATGCTCAGTGAATTAAAGCACCTGCAAGCTGGCACAGGAGCTGGGAGTTCCATCTCCAGGCCTGCAGTGCCAGCCCCGCCCCCAAGCAAGCTGAGATGGCAATTGAGATTGGATGTGGCAGCGTGTGCCTGTCATCCAGCTCTTGGGAGACTGTAAACAGGCGGATCACTACGAGTCCAATCTAGTAGTGAGACCCTGAACATTCTATAGACCCTTCCCTAAAATACAAAACATAAATAAACCTATGCCAGAAATAGAAATCTTAGCAAGTTTATGTTAAAAAGTAAATGGGGATCGAAATGTGAGTCAGTGATAGGACACTTTGCCTGCTATTAAACAGGCCCTAGGCTGAATCCCCAACACTGCTTAAAACAAAGAAACACAGCATTTTCTGAGGCTAAGGCATCTTTGCCACTGAGAGCCTGTGTCCAAGTAAAACACAGCTGGGCATATGGCTCAGTATGAAGGCCCTGGGTCTGGGTAGGTGGGGGAGTATCACTAAAACCATAAAAGAAAAAGTCCATGCGTTCCCAGTTCAAAAACTGGGGATGGGAGAAGACAAAAGGGAGGAGAAGGAAAGAGGAAGCAAAGGGATGGAGATGAGACATGTGTAGGTACCAATTTCCCACAATGAATGTCCTTACTACATATCACAAACAGACACTAATAAAAGGGGGAAATGTTACTATAAAATAAATCAATGCCTATGAGATATCTGTAATGTGCATATTCAAATGTCACCCTTATTCTACTTTACATGCTAAAAGAAGCCCAACATCATTCATAATTTTATGCCTTCACCATGATTATGTTGAAACACTTTCCTGATCCTTCCCAGCTGCTGACCCACACTGTAAACCAAACTCCATCTGGTTTTTTCATGCTTGGTTTCTGTCATAAGGTACAGGAGGGGATAAGCTAACTCAGTGAGTCCAGGGGCGAACAAGCATTTTCAGATTCTTGACATAAAAACCTGACACCTGTCTGTGAAGGAGACTGTCATACAACTTGGCAGACTTGGACAGAGGAGCCTTAGAATTATGAGTATCCTCAGGGCCATTCAGTACATCTGAATGGCCATGTGTATGTACATCCTCAAGGCTAAGAATGAAAACCTAGATGTGACCTTAAAACAAAAAGAAGGTAGATTTTAAAAGGTAGGAACTAGAAAAAGAACTTGCTCAAATTTTCCATAAGTCATTTCACAGAGAAAGAAAAATTATTTTCCACATAAAAATACTGGACCAAAGAGAAGAGTATGGTGGTAACCGCTTCAACTTTTCTAGGCTATTTGTCCTGTGTGTGTGTTCCCTCCACCCTCTCCCAAAGCCTGGCTTTTCCCAAACTTGGAAAGGCTTAGCTGAATGCATGGCTGTGGACACTTAGTTTCTTTCTTTTAAGTTCGAGAAGCAAATCTGGTAAGTGTTAGTCTCTAATAAGAAAGGCTCCTCCTCACCCACCTGATGTCCATGGAGACATCCCTGAAGGGAAGAGAGTCAAGGCAGACATTTTCTTCACACTTCTCTCTACATGAGCAAACATGGGTCCCCTTTTCTCTTTACACTTCTCCAAATCCAAGGAAATCATACCATGAGCCAGATTTGTTGCAACTGTCATTTTTGTTGGAAATCTTTTTTCCTCTATCTCAAACAGTTGTCTTTCTCATAAGCCAGATAAAAACCCAACGGTGACTTAAAAAAATAAATAAATAAAAAGCCATAGCACTTTTATAGTTGTAGAGTTTGGTACAGAAAAACCAAGCAAGGAAATGCTGCTCTGTAACTGCCACAAATACTTGATACATGCATGTATTTAGCTTTTGAAACAGGCAACTAACAAATTAACTTCAATTAAACCCATGAAAAAGTCGTTTATTAAAATCAATTTACTTATGTAAAGTCTTCACTCTAAAATTAAGGTAATATAAAAGCAGCAAAAATCTGGAACCTGGTAGCTGTCCCTGGCACTAAATGAACCACATCTGCATCTGATAATGAATTTGCCTAAAGAATTTCATCACGAGAAAAAGTTCTCAGAGGAAATGGAAGGTCTCGTGGGTAAGAAAATTAAACACAATTTTCTTCATCTAATTCAAAACACTAAATGGTTTGCTCCAGCCCTGTTACTTGAGAAGAATTTATGAAGGCCAAGAAAGCACAAATAATGACTAAAGAAATTCTGGTGATTACTCTTATTAACGATAGTCTAGGAGTAGGAAACAAAGAGAGGATGAAGCTGGAATCCACAAGGAGAGCAGCACAGGTGGGTGGTGGTTCTGCAGGGCTCATTCCCAAGAGGCCACACATAGGGGGTCCCACTTAGAAGCAACAGAGCTCCCCTGTGGAGGGCACAGAATGGTTTACAGGGTGACAAGACATAAATTGGTCCCCTAGGGTCTGAATGGGGCCTGGGGCATGGGAGCTTATACTATTCACTTACAGAAAAGAGTAGCCACATTGTATATATCACATATTGTCATTTATTATGGGAACTAAACCCTGTGAAAAGGCTTGGGAAGCAATAACCATGGCCATCTCTATCTCCTCAGACCCAGAAGCCTTTCTTCATTTGTCAGCAGTTAAAAGACGAACAAAGGTGCTGGTGAGATGGCTCAGTGGTCTACAGCACCTACTTAGAACAAGCTTAGCAAAGCACAGTGGACCGCGGTTCAATCCCCCAGCACCACATGCCAGCCAGCCCCGCCCCCTGGTGGGCTGAGCTGGCCACACACACACACACACACACACACACATAAATAAATAAATAAAATTTTTTTTAAACTTAAAAAAAAGACCAACACAAAGATAATCCCAATACTTCGTTTACATGAACAAAGTACAAATATATAAAACACATCAAATCTCAAGCTGCTAAATCAGAAATATATGTGTGATCAGATCTTGGAAACCATCAAGTATCCAAAACTAAAATATGCAGGAAAAGCTCAACATTCCTACAGAGATGAGCTGTACAGGACATTTAAAACATTATTTATCTTAATATAGTATAGGTAAAGATGTTTTAAATGTCGTATTTCTTTATTTGGCCTTTTGGGGATGCCACAACCTCTCCTCTTACACCAGATGATTATCAATCACCCCAGAAAGTAGAAAACAATATAGGGGGAAATATGTTAACCATAGAACTCTTTTTTTCCCACACTGTATATACTGTCATTATGAAAGTCTGGCCAAAGTTCTGATAGAAACAGCTGGAAAACTTACACCAAGGATTATTCATCAGAAAAAGGTTAGGAGAGGAAAAACTGTCAGAGAATCCTACAAGACACAAAATTCTTTACTTGGCCCATCTTGAATGAAATATATATACATATACACATACATATACATATATATTGATAGCAGACCATTAGTCATTACTGTACTATATGTTTACACTTCATATAAGCAATACTGTGTCATTCTCAACATTTTTAAACATCTATAACACTGGGTTCCCCCTCCTCTTACACCCAATGCAACACACACTTTATACAAGAGTTAAGTATGTTTGTCCCTCAGGGTTATATTATCTAGTGGCTGATTTTTCAACCAGCTTTGCCATTCATAGCAAACGTGTCTCTACACGGAAATGTAGACACATTTAAATACCTGCTAAAATATAAACTGTTGTGAAAAATGTTTCTGCGTAATGGTAAGAGAAGCAGTGACTATTTAAATGGTTATGAAGGGCTAGAGTAGAAGTAGAAAATACTGATTTGCAAGTACAGATACCAGTAGGTAGTGGGTGCCTTTTAATATATCTTGTTACCTGGACCAAATGACACCAGAAACTTGATAGATTATTAAGCTGGACAAGTCTTCCTTTTGAACTTTATTTGTTTGAATGCAAAGTCTGGGGCAGTAGGCAATTAGCTTTTCACCTCACAATGTAACTGCCAAAATGAAATCACTGTCAGAGCCAGCCAAATAGCTCAGCAGACTAAAGCACCTGCTTAGGCAGACACAACAGCCAGGGTTCGATCCCCAGTGTGCCACGCTGGCCCCACCCCCGGGCGTGCTGAAAGGGAGACTGAGACTGGGTGGGGTGGCACAGGCCTGTAATCCCAGCTCTTGGGAGGCTGAACGCAGGCAGAAAACTGCGAGTCCAAGCTATGCAATGAGACCCTGAAGACCCTGTGGACCCTGTACTAAAATACAAAAAAAAAAAAAAAAAAAAGAAAAAAGAAAAAGAAAAAGAAAGAAAAGAAAAAAAAAGAAATCACTGTCCAACAGACGGGAATGGGAAAAGACAACCCTACAGATTTAGAATCTGGATTCCTGTTACAAACATTTCAAAGAGAATGCTGAATACAAACAACTGCACTGAATTCAGTCTACTAGTTAAAAGAAAATTTTGTAAAGTTGTTCTTTTAAGAAAGACTAGAAATAAATAAATGAAGTGATAAAACATCAGTATTTGTCTCCTAAGGAAAGATAATTGTTAATGTTTTTATAAAGCTTCAAATACTAACAAGTACTTCTTATTTCATAGCATTCTACATTTTACAAAATAGATTATGTTCATTAAGAATATAATGACCAAAAAACTAATATATTAGAGCTTAAATTATCAATATTTTAAGCATCTATAGCAACTCTGTTCTCTCTATTGAACTCAAAATACAGCTATCTTTAGTAAGTGTGAAGGAACACCAACCTCAAATTTCAAAGAAGCAGACAAAATCCAATGTGTACCTCTTTCATCAAGTCTAAAAAGGTATAGATTTATGTTGAAAAATTACAAATTATTTTTATATATAAACTATTAACAAAAAAAGGCCAAAACCAAGGGAAAATTAGACGCAAGGCCATTACTGTAAATTCCACTAAGATACTAGAATGAAATGTAATAAAAGGCAAAGCAAAATTAGTATTTTAAACAAGTGCCTACTGTGCGCTATGTATTGTATTAAGCATTAAAATATGATGACCTTACACGCACATGGTACCTTCAGCCTTGAGAAGACCTTTACCCTAATTTGGTCCCTGGAGAACTTAAGACTGTCTTAGAAGATAGTATCAAGGGTAATAGAAGTGGTGAGAAATATGATGTTCAAGGAAATGTTTTAGAAAAGAAAAAAAAGATTAAGTTTGGTTCACTTGGACAAGAGAAGACTGAACCATAGGGACTTTATAATCTTCAAAGAAACAGAGGATGTTGACCAGCTGTTGTCCAAGTCTATGAGGACAAGAGCAAAGGATGTGGGTTTTGAACATGAGAATGTGAGGCTGATGTGTTGGGGGGGAAACCTTTAGGTGTATTGTAAAAAGCTTCTGCTAAAAATAAGACTAATTTTTATATAAGGAAGTTAAGATATAATTCTCAGGTAGGCAAGGAGATAGAATCTGGAAAATTATATAGAGTAACTGAACAAACCATGCTTGACATCAGAGGCAGCTAAGTAAGCAAAAGCCCCCAAGAAGCTCTGCCTGTGACAGTTATGACAAGAGAACACACCATCAGTGTAAGAGACGTGATTCATGCTAGGATCAATGACAATATTTTATTTCTTGCCATGTCAATGCACCTCAAATAAGCAGTTGACTTAGAAGCTTCCTCCTACATAGGTACATCTGCCATCTATAGTTCTACTTTGTACCTTCCATCAGCACTGTAATTTTTTAAATATAAAAAGGGCTTCTGATTTGTGCTAGATAAGACAGAAGCTTTGAATTTAAAGATGGAGTCTCTCTCTTTGAATGTGACTATACAAGTTAGACAGAAGGCACAGTGCACCTAATTAAGGACTCTGAAAAGTGAAATTACTAGGTGAAATTTGGAAGAAGTTATCATGAAAGCATTTCTCTAATTCTAGTCCTCCACCCCCAAAACAAAACATAACAGTATTATTCTATATTGAACACAATATCAAAATTATAAATAAAGACAGGATGAGTCTAAGTTTTCTGTTAGCCTAATTAATGATCTCATTTTTATTTAAAATGTAAGCATTTTATTCAGCATTGATTTCTGCATTAATTTTTATAATGTTGCATTAAAGTTATTTACATTCATCATGGAGAAGTTTGGGAACCTTTTGTTTCACCCTGGTTTTGGGCCTGGCATAACTTATACCTCACTCTATTATACAAAAAGGAGCTTAAAATGGGCAATAGACCTAAGTGTAAAAGAGAAAACTACTATACCTTTTAGGAGAAAAATCTGTGAGGAGTTAGTGCAGTTCTAGGACATGACAAAAAATGTACAATCTATAAAAGAAGGAAGTCATACATGTAACTTCATTAAAAACTTGCTTTGTAAAAGATACTATCAATAAAAATAAGCAAAAGACTGGAAGAAAATATTTGTAAATCACATACCAACAAAGCCTTTGGTATCTAGAATACAAGAAAACTCAAATGGTAGCAGTAAGAAAATGAAAACAGTCTGATTTTGAAAAGGACAAAAGACTTGAATCGTCACTCTGTAAAAAGGATTTAAGGATGAAAACCGCACAAAGCTATTCAACATCATTTGCCATTAAAGAATTTCAAATTATAATCATGATGAGATATTAGTCTACATTTATCAGAACATGTGAAATAAAAAATGCTTACCATAACAGTGTTGGCAAGGATGTGGAAAAATTAAAAATGTATACACTGCTGGTGGGAATTTATAATGGTATGTCTATTCTGAAAAATGATTTTACAGTTTCTTGTAAAAATGAACACATACTTATCATATGACATAGCAATCGTATTCTAAGCTGTTTATTCAAGAAAAATGAAAACTAACCACACATGAATCTTTCTAATGAACATAGATTTAAAAAAAAATCCTTAACAAGATACTACCAAGCAAAAGCAATGTAACATCAAAAAGACTATACATCATAAGTAGGACTTATTCCACGGATGCAAAAATGGTTTAATATATGCAAATCAATAATTATATATAATATATGTACCATATATCACATAAACAGAATCAAAACCAAAAATCGCATAACCACCTCAACATAATCTTTGACATAATCTAATATCCATTCATGATTTATAAAAAGGCTAAGGAAAATAGTTATAGAAAGAACTTATCTCAATCTACTAAAAGAACATTTATTACACACCTTCTACAATGTCACACTAAATAGGGGAAAACTGAGGGCTTTCCCTTTAAAATCAGAAAAAAAGATAAAGATGTTTATTATTACTACTCCTGTCCAACATAATTCTCAAAACATTATTAAGAGCAACCAGGAAAGAAGTAAGAGGGATATGCATAACAAAAGAAGAAGCCAAGTGACCATTATTTACAGATCACATAATCCTCTACAGAGAAGCCCCCCAAAATTCCACCAAAACTCTTCAAATTAATAACTAAATACAGCAATGTAGCAGGATATAAAATACACAAAAATCAAAAGCACCCATATACATCAATAATGAACTCACTGAGAAATAAATTAGGAAAACAATAGTACTCATAATAGTATCAAGAAAAATTTAATACCTCAGTATCTAGAAAAATTAAATACTTAGGAAGACCTCTACAACAAAAAGTATAGTACTCTGAAAAAGATCAAAGAGGATATAAAAAAATAGAAAGATAACCCTTCTTCATGTATAGGTAAAACTAATATAGCCAAAATAGCCATACTTTCAAAACTGACATACAAATGTAATACAATCCCAATCAAAATACCAACAGTGATATAAGTATTGCATTGACACAAAAACAGACACGTGGATCAATGAAGCAGAATAGAGAAGGCAAAAACAACTCCAAGCACACTCAGTTATTTGATACTTGACAAAGGTGCCAAAAACACATACTAGACGAAAGATAGTCTCTTTAGTAAATGGTGATGGAAAAACTGGCTATCTACATGCCTAAGATTGAATATGGACTCGTATACCTTGTTTTCTAAACTAAAATCAAGAAGGATAAAAGATCCAAATGTTAAAACAAAAACACTTATTCTACTGAAAGCTGAAGTAGGTAAA
Organism: Octodon degus; assembly: GCF_000260255.1. Taxonomy (NCBI): domain Eukaryota; kingdom Metazoa; phylum Chordata; class Mammalia; order Rodentia; family Octodontidae; genus Octodon; species Octodon degus. Next base: position 34,521,730 of record NW_004524578.1, read on the forward strand.
ACTCTTGAATACATAAAAGTAGCCAAAGACTTTCTAAATAGAACCCCAATGGCAAAACCAACAGCGAATCAACAAAAAGCATATCAAATTAAAAAGCTTCTTCATAGCAAAGGAAACAGCCAACACAGTGAGGAGATAACCTATAGAGTAGGAAAAAAACTGCCAGCTAACTTCTAGTCAGAGTTTTACAATATATAAAAAGAACTACAAATCTATAAAATTCAAAAAACTTAGATTCTTCCTAAATGAAAGTCTCAATTAAAAGATGGGAAACTAAAATGAACACCCATTTCTTAGAAAAGGAAGTACAAATGACCAATAAATAGATGAAAATATGTTCACTATTCCTGTCCATCAGGGAGATGCCAATTAAAACAATACAGAATTAAGACGTGTTATGTACATGTAACTATTTCCCATAAGGAATGCAATCATTACATAATGCAAATATGTTTTACTAAACCCTGAAAAAACTAGGAAAATATGATAATATGCCCATACAAAAACCTACATACAAAAACATATATTGTAGAAATTTAATCCATAACTCCCCCTAACTGAAAACAACAGAATATTCTTTAGTGAGTAAACAAATAATAGTTCAACTCTAAATTATGCGAAGTTGTTTTTCACCATCTTACTGGCATTTCTTTTTCCTTAGTGCTTAAAAAAAAATCTTGTGGAGAAATTAGTACTGACTAAGCACTATGCCTTTGACAGTGAATATTGTCCTAATACTCATGCTAAATCAAAGCACTTGACCTGAAAAAGACTGTGCTAAGAAAGAAACCTTGTGCTATAAGGGCACATTAACACTACGATGTCTTCATCTTCTAATTACTCCCAGATTCTCTAGCACAGAGTCACACATTTGGAAGACCTGAACCACCAGTGCTCTCATACCTCATCGTCCTGTTCTCAGTGAGCTCCCCAAATACCCATGGGGAGCAGGCTGTTCTACCACTTGCTGTGGGAAGTACATATTTCATTAAATACAAATATAGCCAGGGTTTCTCTGAGATCTGCATAGTTTAATACAAAAAAAAAGTTAAATTGCAGTAAAGGTTCATTAAGCTGATAGCATTTTATTCAAAATAATGTGTAATTCAAAGTAACTGCTTTCTCTAGCTCAGCAGCTGCCTGATTGTTTTATAATAAAAATCAGATATTAGAAATCTACTTAATTCAAAGCTCATTTTCCATTTCCTTGTGTTTCACATTAAGAAGGTTTTACTCTATTTTATAAGACAAATAAATGTCAAATACAGTCTCCCAAATTTATTTTCAGTTGGTACTTGTACCACTGGTAGCTCAAGCTCTTTATGGGCACTATTCTTTGGATCATGCTGACTGGGCAAAGACATCACCCCACTCCTGCATTTCTAGAAAACTTGTAAGCAGGTGCAATTCTGTTTCCGCTGGGCCTTTCTGTCAGTAAGGCAGACAACTAGTCTATTTAAACTGTGAAGGAGCCCCCCAGTTCCTTTGGAGTCAAGCATAACTTCAAACTTTTTTTTTTTTTTTTTTTTTTTTTTTTTTTTTTTTTTTGTGGAACCAGGGATTGAACTCAGGCCCTTGCACTGGCCAGGGAAGCGCTTATTCCACTGAGCCATCTCCCCAGCCCCTTTCAAACTTATTAGAGGTGAATTCTCAGATCAAATATATCTATATTCAAAAGTAAGAACAAAAAATAGATTCCAAAGCCATTTCTGAGGATTTCTGGAATACCCATTAATTTAAATTACCTTTTTTGTTTTCCTCCATATGTAAAAACAATAAAGGCTGACTATAGCTTGAATGGTCAACATCCCTGATAAATTAAGACAAGTAGCTAGCTTCATGAAGGATTTTTTAAATCCTTGTTTCATAGTTCTTTTAAATCCATTTATCCTTCCACTCCCATCTCATTGGATTTAAATATCTACAAGATATTTTAATAAGAACACCTTACTTTATGTGAAAAGAAAGCAGTAACAATACATAATTATACATTAAACATATTTACTTTCCATTTTGTTATATGTTTTTATATATTAACACAGAAATTTTCTTGAACATCACAATTATGTTAAATGTCACATTTGGAATGATCTATGGTAGTAAGATTAGATATGATATTTACTTCACCACCTTTTCTGTCCTTATCAACTTTTTAGATTTAGTATGTACACTCTTAATAAGAAAAACAGTATACAAAAGTTAATCTGATAAGTATACAGTAAGATCCAGATCTCAGTGGTAAGGAAAAATAACATGAACTCAAGTTCTCTTCAAAACTTTAAAAATGCTCAAGTCCACAACTTCTGACATTGCCAGTCTTACGGAAAACCTACTACTCTTTTTGTTGCTGTTGTTGCAGAATCAGGGATTGAACTCAGATCCTTGCGTTTGCCAGTCAAGCACTTATCCTACTGAGCCATCTCGCCGGCCCCCACCACTACTCTTATTGACTACTGGATTATATTGGAATATCTTGCTGAATTCACACACCCACAATATTTAAATGACAATGTAATGCCCTTCTCTGACAAAACTAACCAAAAAAAAGGGGATACAAATGAACAATCATTTTGTATCTGTATACTCAAAATAGTTAGGATAGACATACAGCTTCATTCTCTTAATGAATAGAAAGATTTGTTCTAATAGTGTCTGTGGACAGGATATCATGTCTGCATCTTGTACAATGAAAAACCACTAAGACAACAATATGCAATGTATTAATTATGGAAACTGTGCTAGTGATCAGTTTTGAAACTGTCTCATTGCTATTTGTTTCTCAATAAAATAATTTTTTATAAAACATATATTTAAATAAAAGAATACAGTTATTATTTTCACAAAAAAAATTTTTTTTAAAAGAATATGGGCTGGGGGCCAGGGAGACGGCTCAGTAGAGTAAGTGCTTGCTTGGCAAGCTCAAGGGCCTGAGTTCAATCCCCGGTCCGCAAAAAAAAAAAAAAAGAAGAAGAAGAAGAATACAGGCTGAACGTCTAGCCATCTAGCTCAGCAGACATAGCAGTCTATCTCTACAATCACATAAGTGGGTCCTAAATAAAAACTTTCCCCATGTTTTGGTAACATGTTTGAACTCTGGCTTACCATAATTATAACAACAATTATGTATATTTCAGCTATATATTCATGCAAGTAATAGCAATAAAACTTATAATTAAAAAGTAAGTAAAAAAAAAAAAAGTAAGTAAAGAAACCAGATGTGGTGGTACACACCTGAAAACTCAGCACTTGGGAGACTGAGGCAGAAGAACTGCCACAAGTTTGAGGTCAGCCTAAGCTACACAGTAAGATCCTATCTTACTATTACTTTCCACAAATGAAAAAAGAAAATCCTCAGAACTCATTTTAGAAAAATTTCAAGTGTTCTCTATTCTTTAGGAGGCCAGAGTTAATAACAAAAGTAAAAGTTCTTTTTTTAACATTACTTTTCTCCACTTGGTGGAAATAACTGATAAAGTTCCAGAATGCCAGGTACTGAATAAATGAGATGTGATCAAATAATATGAATGTTCAAGCTCAAACTTATTACAGTAAAAGACCTTGCCATTAATCTTTCTCAAAATACTGCCTATTGGTTCAGTCACATTTATCTCATTCTTGCTCATTTCTGCAGCAGTTCTAGAAGTCTCTTTTCTGACTGTCTTTATTAAGTATGATCAAAAATAGAGTGCTTGCTTTTGCTGACTGTCATCAAACAGAAAGGTATGATCATAAAAAGCTTTATGGTATATTCTCATCTATTCACGAGATCTAGCACTATGCGACTTTTGGTTCTTCCCCAAACATCAAAATGAACATGAAAGACAAACACTTGATTCAGGACGTCGAGGAAACCATGACAGGACAACTAAAGAAATTTATGAAAGACTTCCAAAACTGCTTCAGAAAGAGGCAAGGATGGGATAAAAGATTATAAATAAGGGACAATATTTTGACCAATGTGTCCTTCACTGTAACACATTTTAAAAATGTAAATATTCACTGTAGCCAGACATGGTGGCACATCCCTGTAATCTTAGCATTTGAGAGGCTGAGGCAGGAGGATTGGCATGAGTTCAAGGCCAACCTGGGCTACATAGAAGTTTATGGCCAGCCTTAACTACATTAGCAAACTGTCTTTCCTGACCACCCCCAATTTTTTCCCACTATATATCTTATTATACACCTATGGAGTACTTTCTCACACTGTAGTTAGCTCTATGAAAATATACACAATAATAAGATTTCTAACTAACAGAAGCTACCTCAGAGCTGAATTTTCTTTTTCAAAGAACATGAAAGAGATATGTACTTTTTTTCAGAGTCTCACTGTGTGACTCAGTTTGGACTCTAAATTATAGCCATCTTCCTGCCTCAATCGGCTTCCAGAAGTTCTGGGATTAGAAGCGTGCACCACCACGCTTGGCTAGATGCACACAATCTAAATTTCATTCCTTACAGGAAGGTGATAGTGTGAAGAACAAGTAGGTAAAAGGCCAAGAATACTACTAGAATCACAAAAAAATATAGTAACGAATATGTGTGTGTTTACCTTGAAACACAATTAGATTACAAAGGAAGCATCTAAAAATAATTGTATCACCTGTAATCCCAGCACTCAGCAAGCTGGAAAGGAGGATTGCAGCGAGTTCAAGGCCAGACCGAGTTCAACGCAAGACCCTGAATGACACAGAGCAAGATCCTGTCTCAAAAAAAAAAAAACAAAACAAAACAAACAAACAAACAAACAAAAAACAAATAAAAACAAAACAATTGTATAGAATTGTAATGAAAACAGAAAAAAAGAAACATTCACCATCTCTAATGAAGTAGTTAAGGCTCTACACTAAATAGAAAAAGAAAAATTTTGGGACTATGGCAATATAGAGAGCAGACTTAAAACAATTAGGTGGGTTTTTTTGTTTTGTTTTTTGTTTGTTTGTTTTTAGGGAAGAGTCTAAAGGGTGTTCAGGGTCTCATTACTAAATCGGACTCGCAGTGATCCATCTGTTTGCATTTTCCCAAGAGCTGGGATTACAGGTGTGCGCCACCATGCCCAGTCTCAAAACAAGTAATTTTAAAATTTTTTCTTTCAAAAGAAATATGAAAATAGCACTTAGTAATTTTGTTATTTTTAAGATTATTTTCAGCAAATAAGATATGAATTGCAGATATTAATTTCCTCTACCTGAATATAATGTCTGGTACCATATTTGAATACTCAGTAAGCTTGATGTCCTAGGACACAAGTAACTAAGGGTTTATTCTGTTTTAGAAGCAGATGTGGGAAGAATACAACCAATGACATACAGGAGTATTAATGGATACTTCTAAGATAGACATAAAGCCACCACTGCCTGGGGCATGTCACACAGTCATAGTACCACCTATCCATACTAAGACCTAGAGATGCTGCCTTTTCTGCAAATTAAACCATAGTTAAGTACCTTACTATAGTGGACTGTGTATTACAAAAAGACGGATGACTATTATGGTTTTTAATGACAAAAACCCAATAAAATAAAAGAGGTATATTTTTGACCCTGGTAGCAGCTTCCACACTTCATTCCAAGAAATACATCTGTTTATTTTCTTATATTCCAAGAAGACTTAAAATTTGAGGCAATAGGCTGAAAGGGCAGTTTAAAGCCCTTTATTTAACATAACATTCTAACATATAAACAGAAAACTGCTGTCTGACATTAGCTATCCTCCATCCTAGCATTACCACAGGATCAGTGATTTTAAAATTCCCTTTAAAATGTGCATAAAAATGAAGTATAAGAAGTAAAGCCATGCTGTTATGTTGAGCTGTGGGGGACTCAGGTCAACAATTTCTGACATTGCCAGTCAAGCGGAAGACCCGATACTATTATGGGCTACTGGACTCTTTTAGAATATTTTGCTGAGTTAATACACCTATAATATTCAAATAACGGAACTAAACAAAAAAAGGGGATACAGATGAATGTCCATTTTGTATCTGCGTATTCAAAATGGTTAGG
>NW_004524578.1:34528111-34530648 GCF_000260255.1 Octodon degus
AGACAACCCCCTACTATTGTGGACTACTGGACTGTGTTGGATTGTTTTGCTGAATTCAAGCATCTATAATATTTAGATGTCAATAGAATACCCATCTTTGACAAGACTGAACTGGAGAGGGGGGATATATAGGAAGGACCATTTTGTATTTGTATGTACAGAATAGTTAGGATAGATGTACGGCTGCTTTCGCTTGGTTCAGTGGAGGAAAGATTTGTAGTAGTAGTGTTTGGACGGGATATTTTGGCTGTCTCTTATGCTGTGGATGACCACTGAGAAGATAACAATGTGCAATGTATTAATTATTGAAAATGTCCTACTAATCAGCTTGGAAAGTGTCTCATTAATATTTGTTTCTCAATAAATTTTTTTTAAACATGGGGGAAAAAAAGATGTGTGGTTTTCTCCCTATTTGCAGTTTTCTCTTCATCCACTTATGCAAACAGATCTCAAAATGACCCAATATATGGTATACTCCATATATTGAAACTTACTGAAACTTTTTCTTTGTTGGCTTCTCCTCTTTGGCTCATCTCTTACATGCTACTTTTTATGGCTTTTCTATCCTCTATCAACTTCATCAACAACCACATTTCAACTATGTACTATAACTGCTTCTCCCCAAACCATGAGTTCTCTCTCTCCCTCTCTTTCTGTCTCTCTCTTTCTCTTTCTTTCTTTTTTGTTGATGCAGGGTCTCAGTATGCAATTTGAACTCATAGTGGTCCTCCTGCCTCAGCCTCCCCAGTGCTGGGATTACAGGTGTGCACCACCACTCCCAGTTTGAGGGCCAGTATGGCATGTTGTACCGAGATTGAAATTGGGACCTCACCAGGCAGATATTTAGACTGCTGAGCTATCTTCCAAGCCCCATGTATTCTTTTACTTAAGCAGAAACCTCCAATATTGATCTGTCTACTAAATATCTGTACCCCAAAAGTCTGATAAGTACTTCAAAATCAATACATCAGCAGACTTTACTATCTTTCTCCCAAATTTTCTCTATTTTCTATAGATATATTTTATCTCAGGAAACATTCACTCAGTCTCCCAAGTCATAAACCTCAGGCTTCATATACAAATACCAAATCTTGTAAATCTAAACTTTTCATTTCAGTAAGCATTAACTGTTCCAAAATGTTGATCTCTATGTGTTATTTTTACTTTTAGAAATAGCCACAACATAGCTGAGCCCAGCAGCCAGGCCCAGCCGGTCCAGTGCGGGGGGCGGGGGCGGGGGTAGAGCCAGAAGGAGCTGAGAGCCCAGCAGCCAGGCCCTGCTGGTAGACTTCCACAAGACCCAGCGAGCTTAGGCATGCTACTAGGCTCAGCGGGGCCCAGACTGAGGCCCAGACATAAAGGGTGGATCCTCGCAGCATTGAGGTGGCAGGAAGTAACTTGGGTGAACTAGGCTGCCTGAAGATGCCAGGTACATGAAGGGAAGGTGAACACACAGAACTCAGGGGAACTAATTTAACTATAAATTCCCATCTTACGATATGCTTTGTTATATAGCTATAATGTTTGCTCCTGTGGTCTAAAGTACAAAACCATTAGGTACAAAAGTTTGGCAATTTCTAAATTTATTATGAGTATTGCTAATCATACTATTGTAAACAGGATACCACATTTGCCTTAACCACATGTTCTCCCTTTGGTAATAATACCAGGAGGTGCTTCGGTAATAACCTCACCAAAGCCTTATATGAAAGGATGGGGGACAGTGCCAAAAAGAAACCGGTATCTCACTCTTGGGACACATACAAAACAAGAACCTCTGATACAGGAGAGATACCTAAAGAACAAATCCTTTTCAGAAAGATTCTGATTGCAGTGATATAGCTATTATCAAATTTTCACAAAAAACCCCCACAGAAGTCAAAATCATAAACATCAGAAACAGAAAATGACAAAAAGAAGGAACAAAATGCAATCTCAAGCCCCAAGCCACCCGGAACAAACCCAAGAGACATCAACATAGAAGAAATTGGAAGCCACACACTTCCAGATTTATCTCAGAAAGCTCTGAAATAATAGAAACTGAAGTAAAGAAACAACTGCACAAGTGTAGAGAGAAAATCAGATCACAAATAATTTCACTGGTAAAAAAGAAATAATTATGATGAAAGAAGTACTAAATGTTTCAAAAAATAGAGAATAGAAAAATGATGAAAACCTTGAATAAATAATATAGAAAAGAAATAGAATGCATGAAACAGATTCAAAGACTATATAGGAAAATTAAAACTCTATTAAAAGTTGGCAAAACTGTTTGAATGAAGGTGAAGATAGATATTCAGACCTTAAAGACACCATTGCAGCTAGAGAACAGAGAAGGAAAGATCTCTTAAAAGCAACAAGGATCCAGGAAAAAATAATTCAACAGCTACAAGATGATGCAAAGATGAACATAAGACTAACAGGCATCAGTAAGAAAGAAAGAACTAACATAAGTAATAGCAGAAAACTCTCCAAATATGGGGAAAACAATCTGACATTCAAATAACTGAGGCATATACAACTCCAAATAATATTAA
>NW_004524578.1:34530748-34540333 GCF_000260255.1 Octodon degus
AAGAAAGAAAGAAAGAAAGAAAGAAAGAAAGAAAGAAAGAAAGAAAGAAAGAAAGAAAGAAAGAGGAAAAGTAGAGAACCAACAGCAGGAAAACAACAAAGTAGATCAAGAGACAAAATCCAACAATACGCTGTACACAGGAAACACATTTAACCCAAAAAGAAAATGGGCTGAAAGTCAAAGAATGGAAAACAATACTACATGCTCCAGGAACTCAGAAAAAAGCAGGGGTAGCTATACAGTTCACAGACAATCTGAACTTCAAAGCAAAAATGATCAAACAAGATAAAGAAGGGCATTACATACTTCTTAAAAGTAAAACTTCAAAAGGAAGAGATAACAGTCATAAATATGTATACACCAAATATCAGAGCACCCAATGATATAAGACAATTTTAAAGGACATGAAAAATCTAACAACCAATAACACAATCTTAACAGGGGACCTTAACACTCCCTTATCTTAAAATGATAGATCAAGTGGACAAAAAACTAATGAAGAGGTAGCAGAACTGAACCAAACCTTTGAACAAATGGACTTAGTTGACATTTACATAGTGTTCCACCCAACGACATCTGAATATACATTCTTTTCAGCTGCACATGGAACATTCTCTAAAATAGAACACATACTAGTCCATAGATCATGCTTAGTTAAATGCAAGAAACAAGAATTATCACATACATATTACCTGACCACTGTGCAATGAAATTGGAAATTAATGACAAAAGAAACTACAAAAAATCTAAAAACATACAAGAAATTAAATAATACCTACAAGTCAATGAAAATTCAAACACAACTTACTGGAATTTGGGGGATGCAATGAAAGCAGTTCTCAGAGGGAAATTTATACTAGTGAACTCACACATTATGAAAACATAATGAGAACAGATAAATGCCCTAATGCTATAACTCAAGCTTCTAGAAAAAGAAGAGCAAACCAAGCCCAAAACCCAAAGCAGGCAGGAAATTATAACGACTGGAGCAGAAATTAATGCAATTAAGACAAAGAAAACAATACAAAGAACTAATGAATCAAAAAGCTGGTTCTTTGAAATATTAAATAAAACTGATAAACCCCATAGCTGACCTCATCAAAAAGAGGAAAGAAAAACTCAAATTCAAGCAATAAGGAATTAAAAAGTTAAAATTACTACAGATCCTGTGGGAATTCAGAAGATCATCAACAGCTATTTTGAAAATCTTTACTCTCACAGAATAGAAAGCACAGAAGAAATGGATAAATTACTAGATAGATACAAATTACCAAAACTGAATCAAGAAGACATAAAAACTCTGAATAACCCAATATCAGCCAATGGAATTGAAAATGTAATTAAAACTTACCAACAAAGAAAATCCCAGGTCCTGATGGATTCACAGCTGAATTCTACAAGAAGTTTAGAGAAGATTTAATCACAATATTCTGCAAACTCTTCAGTGAAGTTGTAAAGAAAGCAGGCTGTCTGAGAGGATCCATTGCCATCATGAATGGCACAGTAACTATCCAAACCTAGAAGTTCATGACCAACTGACTTCTTCAAAGGAAACAAATGGTTATTGATGTCCTTTACCATGGGAAAGCAACAGTATCTAAGACAGAAATTTTGGAAAAACTCACCAAAAAACACCATACCCCATATCATTTTTGTGTTTGGATTCAGAACCCATTTTGGTAGTGGCAAGACTGGCTTTGGCATGATTTATGATTCCCTGGATTATGCAAAGAAAAATGAGCCCAAACATAGACTTGCAAGACATGGCCTATATGAGAAGAAAAAGACCCCAAGAAAGCAGTGGAAGGAGTGCAAGAACAAAATGAAAGTCAAGGGCACCGCAAAGGCTAACATTGGTGCTAGCAAAATGTGAGCTAGAGATTGGAAAACAGCCAAAGGAGTAGAGATTCTTCAGTGCCTTCCTGCAATGACTGTGACTTTTTTCACGAGAGTATTTATAAACTGTAAAACCTTAAAAGAAAGAAAGAAAGAAAGAAAGAAAGAAAGAAAGAAAGAAAGAAAGGGAAGCAATACTCCCAAAATCATTCATGAAAGTAAGTATTACACTGATACCCAAACCAGAGAAAGATTCAACCAAAAAAGACAACTATAGGCCAATCTCCCTCATGAACATAGATGCCAAAATCCTCAATAAAATCCTAGCAGATAGAATACAGCAAATCATCAAGATGATTATACACCCTGACCAGGTAGGATTCATCCCAGGGATGCAAGGATGGTTCAATATATGCAAATCGATAACTGTAATGCACTATGTCATTAGAACCAAAACCAAAAACCACATGATTATCTCAATAGACATAAAAAAGGCTTTTGACAAAGTCTAATACTCATTTATGATCAAAGCCCTACAGAAAATTGGAATAGCTTGTATCTCAATCTGATAAAAGTCATTTATGAGAAACAAACAGCCAACATCATTCTAAATGGGCAAAAACTGAAAGCCTTTAGTCTAAAACCAGGTGCAAGACAAAGATGTCCACTATCACCACTCCTATTCAATATAGTTGTGGAATTATAAGCTAGAGCCATTAGACAAGAGAGGAATAAGAACAGATAAGGAAAAAATTAAACTAGCATTGTTTGCAGACGACATGATACTCTACACAGAAGACACAAAATATTCCACCAAAAGATTCCTAGAAATAATAAAAATAAATAATAAAAATAAATTCAGTAGCATAGCAGGATACGAAAATAACACCCAAAAATCAATAGCATTCCTCTACACAAATAAACTCACTGAGCAAGTAGAAAAATAATACCCTTCACAATAGCATCCAAAACAAAAAAAGAAATACTTAGAAACTAATCTAATGAAGAAAGTAAATTATATACACAATGAAAACTACAATACTCTGAAAAAAGAGATCAAAGAAGATATCAGAAAATGGAAAGATATTCCTTATTCCTGGACAGGAAGAACCAACATTGTGAAAATGGCCATATTCCCAAAATTGCTACATAGATTTAATGCAATCCCTATCAAAATGCCATCAATGTACCTCACAGATCTAGAAACATTCCTAAAAGTTATTTGGAACCAGAAAAGACCTAGAATAGCAATGGCAATCCCCAGGCAACTAAGGCAAGGCAAGAGGCACTACAGTCCCTGACTTGAAATTATACTACAAAGCTACTGTGATAAAATCAGCATGGTACTAACAAAAAGCAAAACAAAACAGACCCGAGGATCAATGGAATAGATTAGAAGATGCAGATGACAACTACACACTCAGGCCCCTTATCCCTGACAAAGGCACCAAACAAGTTCACTGAAAGAAAGATACTCTCTTTAACAAATAATGCTGGAAAAACTGGCTTTCTACATACTGAAAAGTCACCACCACTATGAAAATCAGTGTGGAGATGCCTCAGAAAACTATGATTGGAAGTTCCATTCAACCTAGCTATTCCTCTTCTGGGTATTTTTCCAAAAGAATTGAAAACATCATACCACAGTGATTACCTGTGCACCCATGTTTATAGCAGCAAAATTTATCATTGCCAAATCTTCGAAACAGCCAAAATGAAGAGTGGATTAAAAAAAAATGTGGTATTTTTATCAATGGAGTATTACTTAGCTATAAAGACAGACAAACTTGAGATCTTTATAGATAAATGGATACAACTAGAGGTATACTCATAAGTGAATAAAATCAGATCCACATGTGTAAATATCATGTTGTCTCCCTAGTATAAGAGTCTAAAAAATATAATAGATACAGTAAAATGGAAAGAAACTGAATATAAAGAATAAAGAACAAAGGTGAGGGAAAGGAGAAAAGGTAGGAAAAAAAGGGGGAAAATCATGCAAGTATATACACAGGATAGATGAGATGATTACATTACTAACTTCCATCCATTTTTTGAAAATAGAAGCTAATGTTTATAATTTTCACCTTAACTATATGCTAATATCTGCAATCTGAGCAACTGTACTGAAGACAACAATGTGTAATACAAAAACCACAGTTGAACACTTCTCATCTTTTTCTTCTAAATGTGGATAATTTCTAATGTCTTATCAGTTATTTTATTCTCTTTAAAAGAAATTTAAAAATAAAAAAGATCAAGAAAAAAACTATTAAGGTTTAATAATAGCAAGCATTAATGTTTAATTATTTGTCCAATCTTGCAAACCTGTATCTGTAAATCTGAGCAACAGATTTTATGATAAAAATACATAATATAACAACCATTGTTAATTTGTTATCCTTGTTTTGAAAATATGTCCCATATGTACTGTTGTATGTTACTCTGTTTCTGCTATTTCTTTTTTATTTTACTCTTTAAGATAAAATAACATTTAAAAAAAGAAATAGCCACTCTATAAAACCATTTTTATTAAGGTATTCAGCCCTAGTTTACCTTTCTGACTCTACTTTTCTCCTGCCTTACCACCATACAACACACATACAACATCCAGTGCTTGCCCTGGCTCTGTGTACCACTACTCATTCACTAAATATAGGAAGAGCCATCTATGTGCCATGCACTGTTCTGGGCATTCAGTATTCAGTGTGACCAAAAGATGGAGGGAGAGGGAGCAAAGCAAGGAGAAGAGAATGTAAAAAGAGTTCAGATCTGTATGGTACATGTACCAACTCCTTATGAGGAATGTATCACTGTGTTCTGCAAACATGCACTAAAATTGAAACTTCCTTAATAAAAAAGGACACTCCAGTGAACAAAACACAGTTTTTACATTGTGTGATTTATATCCAGATAGAGGATGGAAACAAACAAATATATATTACAATATGAAATGGTAGTAAGTGCTACAGAGAGAAAGACCTAGCTGGAATAGCAACTTAGAAAACAAAAATTTATCATATTATGAGATAGTGATTTTTGCAGCAAACAGCATGCTCTTCCTATGAACTGCAGAAGTCCAGAGTGTCTCTGAAAGTACAATCAGTCTGGCATCATGGCAGGTGTCTGCCATGCTTGTGCTGTGAGAGGCTGGGTTGGAGGATTGCCAGCTCATCCCCAGCCTGAGCAACACAGTAAGTTACAGAGACTCAGTCTCAACCTACACAGATTTTTAAAAGGGTAAGGATGTAGTTCAGTGTGAATGTTAGAGTTTAATCCTTAATCCCCCCCCCCAAAAAAGTATAATCATTCTGCTACATTCCTTAAATACATCTAAACATAAATTATAATTTAAAACACAACAACAAGAATACTTCAATGCACAGTTGTTGAGAATTGTAAGAAAATATAACTCAGTTCTGGAACAACCAATTATAATAATTTTACTTTTTGACATTTAAGTTGATAGAGTCAGTTGTTTTTATTTTAGTCTAGTATTTTACTTGGCTCCTGGATATACCCTGCCACCCCCCCTCCAAAAAAAAAAAAAAAAAGTATTACAAGTACTGGCACATTTCAAATTATGTCATGAGATTAAAATCTATAAAACTTGAGTACTCATCTAAAATTCTCATTGTTATTCCAGTTTTCTTATAATACTCAAACAATATCATGGTTTTAAATGTGGGAGTACAAATTAAGACTCCACTGTAATAATAGAACATTAGAGACCAGAGCTTTTTTACTGGTGATTTAAAAACAGTTGTTCAACTGTCTGACTCACTTAAGTGCATAATATGTCTCAACTGTTTACAAAGAGCTGAAACAACTGGAGAAACCTACATAAGAGCCTGTTATATGGGATATTACTACAGGATTTGACAATGAGCCAAAGAAAATTTGCACAGACATTAATTGGCTCATTTCACCCTCAGAAAATTACAATGATTTGCTTTACTATCTAACTAACAACATAAAAGAATTCAGACTTTCCTCTGGGAATCTCTGCCATTATTACCTATATATGACTTCATCTTAGGACCTACATGAATGGATGGATGGATGGATGGATGGATGGATGGATGGTTGAATGAATGCTGGTGTTTCAGTGCTCAAATAAATGTATAAATAAAACTAAAGATTCTGGATTAGTTTTAAAGTATAGAAGTTAACTTGAAATGTTTTAAACTTCCAAATAAAGAAATAATAATAAAGGTCAGTGGTGGGTGAACATTATCCTAATGACTACAACTCTGACAAGCATAATTCTATAGTTTCCAGGATTTAGAAAACAATGATAACCTTCCTCACTTTCTAAGAGCATTTCCTTTCACATTTGCCAACTGTCCCTGGATCCTTCCAAATACACACGCTACAGGATGCTGCTTGCTGTGTGCTACATGATGATCAGCTTCCTCCTCAACTTGGTTGGCAGAGAAGAGCAAACACCCAGGGCCAGCTGGAATTCTGACTAAAGTCTGGGAAAGATTGGGCTGGGAGAAGGGATAAGGAATATTAGCCATCTAGAATAATTCCTGTATTGGAGAAAAAAGCAGCTTATTGCTGCTTTGTAAGGGCCAGAGTTTACATACTATTAAAAAACCAAATTAAAAGATAGCTAAGATCCAAATTTCACTTTGTCCTCAAAGCTGGGAAGGAAAAAAAGATACATACCGCATCTGTGATATCTATTTCATACATCCTTTGGAAAGTCCTACGTTCAAAGAAAACAAGTTTGCCGCTACCACATCCTCTTTGAACTGAGGTGCCGGTGACTATGAGTTTATCATCTGGACTGAAACAGCAGTCAGTCCTACAGACAAGGAGTTGACAAGTATAAGTTCATGATACTATAAAAGTGCAGCAATAAATGACTGAATTAAATAAAAATATAAACATTACTGTAAAAAGAGTGAATTCCTATACAGAGTTTGGAAAACAAGTACTTTTAATAATCTGTTTAATCTTTACAATTACCTATTTGATAGATTTTTTTATCCTCACTGTACTAATAAAGGAAACTGGGACAGAAACATTAAATACACCTTGTCCACAATCACACAGGAAATGACACAGCCCAGACTCAAGCACAGGATATCTAACTCCAGAATCCACTCCTTTTTAATATACATATATACAGAAAGATATATGTCAAACATATACATTATATATATGTATATATATGTATATATATATGCCTAATTATATACCTTTTGCTTTTAATTTATTTCTTTTTTTTTAAAGTAATTTTATTTACGTATTTGTTACAGGGTCTCTCTTCGCAGCTCAGATTTGTAGTGATCCTCCTGTGTCAGCCTCCCAAGAGCTGGGATTACAGGCATGTGCTACCACACCTGGTTTTGGTGGCTGACATAGCACGCCCTGGGCTCTAGCCAGCACGGCATATGGTACCGGGAATCAAATGGGAGTCTTTGTGCTTGCCAGGCAGGTTCAAGTACAGGGGAAACTCCATCTATATGAGACACTGAGAATGTCTACAGAGGGACATATATGACTGATCTCTAAGTAGTGACTATTTTGGCCTTTTTAAAAAGCTATCCTTACTACTACTACTACTACTACCTCTATACAATTTCACCTACATCAGATCAAGTACCATGAAGTCAGAAGTAGTTTCCATCATTTGAGCCTGATGGCCTAATTACACACCTTTTCTTATTGCCATATATGACTAATCTCTAAGTAGTGACTATTTTGGCCTTTTTAAAAAACTGTTCTTACCACTACTACTGCCTCTAGACAATTTTACCTACACCTGATCAAGCACCATGAAGCCAGACGTAGTTTCCATCATTTGAGCCTGATGGCCTAATTACACACCTTTTCTTATTACCATAGGCCTGGCCACCCAGTTGTGATTTATCTAAGACAAATTGTAGCAGGCATAACAGTCCCCCAAATTCTCATCCACCATAAATCCATGTTTGTTTGTAGGTTTATTGTAACAAACACTGCTATGGGCAGTGGATGGTGCTAGAGTTGGTACTCAGCTGCTCTACATCTCCTTTACATGATGCTTCCATTACCTTCACACTTTCTGTGTTTGTCATTATTTAACATAGAAGAAAAATTTTGTTCCTACCAAAATAGAAGCACTGGAGCTAGGGATATGGCTCACTAGCACAAGCTCCTGCCTGGCAAGGGCAAGGTCCTGAGTTTGATTCCAGTAAAAAAAAGAAAAAGAAACACTTTTCTAGGCACCATTTATAGAATTTAGAAATTAAAGTCACCTCAGCTGCCCCTAAAAATACTTTAAAAGCTTTAGTTACTGACTTAA
The DNA here is from genome assembly GCF_000260255.1 of Octodon degus. Classification (NCBI taxonomy): domain Eukaryota; kingdom Metazoa; phylum Chordata; class Mammalia; order Rodentia; family Octodontidae; genus Octodon; species Octodon degus. The sequence continues at coordinate 34,538,883 of NW_004524578.1, forward strand.
TGGAATGGAAATGACAGCATTCGGGCACCTACAGCAACACAGTCTGAGTCACTGAAGAGCTTGTATTTTCACATCATATATACACGCAAACACTTGAATATATACATATACATCATTAAACTTCAAATTAACTTTACAATGTAAAAAAACATGTAAAATAAAAAATAAAATTCACATTTCAAAAAATCATATTTCAATCATCCTCTCAAGTCTTTTTTCTAGACGACCTAAAATACATGATATAAATTACCATTAAAGTGAAGAAATTTCTATTCAATTACTTTATGCCAATCAAATATTAAAAATATGCTACTTACATTGGGAACATAGTGGGAAGACCTGAGGCTGAAAAAAGTGGCTTATTAAATTGTCGGATGTCCCACAATTTTAATGTGTCATCACCTGATAGAGGAATAAGAAAGAAAAAAGTGAAATTTACAAAAATATCTCACTCTCAGTTTAGGTTTGCTAAATTTAGTGTATAACTATAAAGAAGGGAGGAAGCAAAGATGCGAAGAACAGAAGCAAGGAAGGGAGGGAGAGAAAGACACAAAGGCTCATAAGCGTATTTTACTTCTTTAACTGTTCAGGGAGCTTGACAGAAGAAGAGTTACAAGAACGTACAAAACAATATAATAATAAACATATCATCTAGAAATTTCTTTCCATATTGATGTTGCATCTGTAGGTTAGGAAGAATTCTGAAGAGTCTACCTTACAGTGTAATTTTGGAGCAGATGGTAGCTTCCCTATGGTATGTTTTATTAGAACCTGACTTCTTGGGAAGATCTTCATTTAAGAACCATCAGGACTGAAAATAGTTCAATTCACAACAGATTTTTTTTTCCACTATTATATGGGTGAAGCTATCCATTAGCATTAATGAGTATGTTGTATTATTCCCTGCCCTCCAGCCCAATTCTACCCGCGTCTTTCCTTCTTCACTTTGCAAGGGAGTACAGCTTTGCAAGCCATTTAAAGAGTGTTGACTATTCTTTTAAGAATCTATATTTTTAAAGGGGGACTAACAGATTCCTGAGCAGAACAAAAGCCAAACTTATAAGCACAGTAATGTCTCTGCTGTCCTTGCTTTCCAAGGCCCACAGCTGAGACCTGCCTCAGCCTCTTCGGCTCAATAAGGACTCACCATCAGCTTCAAATGAGAAGAGTAGAGTGTTTTTGTTTTTAACTGAAAACTCTTCCTCCTCTAAAACTTTGTAAAACTCCTTGTAGGTAGGTTACTCTATTGTTTTTCTTCTTAGGAGATACATATTTTCATAATACTTAACAGTAAGAAACATTAATCTACATTAATTTCAGCTAACCCAATATGTTATAGAGGTAGTCAGGACACCTACACCACCCCTGAAGCACTCTGCTGAGTACACTTCCCTCTGCTGTATATTCAAGAAGGATAAAGTTGGAATAGAGTATACATTTGTGTTGACCAA
>NW_004524578.1:34540483-34546649 GCF_000260255.1 Octodon degus
TCAGACCCATAATGATCCTCCTGATTTCTGCCTCTCTAGTGCTGGGATTACAGACGTGTGCCACCATGCCTGGACTCCATCGCCAGCTCAGCATGCCCAGGGGCAGGACAAGCATGGCATGTGGTACCAGGGATCGAACCCTGCCCCTGAGAAGCTTCTGGGAAAGAATTTCCAAGGTACCCACCCTCTTTCCAATTCCATCTAAGAGATCTGAGCATACCACCCTAAAATGCTAAGAGTGATTATGACTATTTCAAAATGGAAATTTATCATTTGAAAAACCTTCCCTAAAAATTCAGATACACAACCTGGATAAAAGCCAGTTTTTAAGTAAAAAATTTATACCACTTTAACTAGAAGTCCTCTCAGAACTCAAGTAGTAGGTTAGACTCTAAACAAAATATACATTTTATATAAGTTCAATTTTGTTATGTATACTATCAAGAGAAAATTACATGTTTATGCACTTTGATTTTGTTTTTTTTTTTAAAAAAAATACACATCAGGATAGCTTTCATACAATAAATAAGGCTTCCTTCAAGGAAAGAGAATGTGAGTAGAGTTCCCAAGAGTAAAAGGCCATGGAATTTTTAAACTGGGGTAAAGCAGTGCTGAACCTCTTTCTACTACCCTACAAACTGGGACATAAGCTCTCTCAGAAAGAAAGCCTATCTATGATGTTCACATATCATGCCTATTATCTATCATAATGCTAGCTTATAGTAAACACTCTATATACAGCTAGTGTTAAGTGAATAAATGAATAATTAAATAAAACAGTGCTAACTTCATCTGATTAATAGCTTTTCTTTGACCTACACAAAAAAATTTATATGATATTTAAGGCCCTGTATAATGTGGCTCCAATCTGCTTATTCTGTACTATTCTTTTCTCTTTCCACAAGTGGTTCTGTAGGAAGACCCTCAGCCATATCCCATTCTTTCCCATAATGCAGAGCTCACAAACTGCCCTATTATCCACCTCTTCCTATTAACACACAGCCTTATCCACGTGAGAAAGATATAGTAATAAATCTATACCCAACCATATGAGGGAAGACAAATAACAGCCACACAATTATTTTTAAAATAACACAGGCATTACTTTATTTTAAAACTGAATTGAGGACCAGAAGGATAGCTCAGTAGAATAAGTGCTTGCCTGGCAAGCACAGGGTCCTGAGTTCAATCCCTGATATTGGGGGGGAAAAAAAATCCCTGAACTGAGTACGTGTTTGAACTGGAGGAAAAAAAATTTATAGTCAACAGAGCCTTTTGAAAGACCAGAAACAGAATTGTAAAACTGTATAGAAAGGATGAAAAACTGTAGATGATCACCCACAAAATTCCAAAGAAAGAGGCAACGCTTATTCATAAAGACTTCAAATTCAGGAAGTCTAAAGCTAATATAAAACAAGAAAAACAGTACCCATTTTCTAAATTAACTTGATAGGTTTTTTGGGGGTGCGGTTGTTTTTTTCTTTGTTTTTAGGATATAGTTCGGACTCACCTTGCATTCACAGCAATCCGACAGGCTCAATCTCCCAAGGGAAAACAGGTATAGTATCACTATACCCAACTCAACTTTTAATACTAACAATACTGATACGTTGGAAATGCATTTCAAGAAAAAAATCAGACTGACACAGGCACATAAACAAAAATGCATCTAGTTTTATTATGTGATAGGACATTAATGTGCCATTGCTTAATGTTAAATATGATCAATTTATACATAGAAACTAATCAAAAAGAAAGTTTTGAACCTACCTCCACGAGAGGCAAGGACATTACCATCATAAGAAAAAGCCACACAAGAAGTGTCTGTGCCTGGATCATGAGCCTGTTTATAGTGAAATTTAGGATGGACCTGCGTACAAACAAAAGCAAAGTGTTAACACTTCACCTAAATTCAGATGAGAACATGTCTGTGACAAGAACAGTGCATTGTATCGTGCAGAAAATTATGGAAAACTATACACAAAGTACTAATTTCACCTAATTACATTTTTCTTTCCTGAAAAAAGTCAAAAGGCTTTTCAAAACATACTTTATTTTAATAAAGAAGAGATAAGGTAAGCTCCAGAAGGAACCATTTTTCAGACTGCCTTAGCAAGCTCTGAGCAACACAAGATTTAGTTTTGGTATTATGCTTATAAAGTTAATTGGACCGTTTCCTATATTTATCTAAATGAGAGGCTATAAATAAAAATTATAAATGAGCAAATTACTCATTTACACAAGAATACTTATTGTCAGGCTGGGGGTGTAGTACAGTGGTACAGCACTTGTCTAGCATGTGCAAGACCCTGAGTTCCTCCCCAGTGGCTATATATAATGTTTTGTGTATAGTGGTCCCCCCAAAGCCTCATGCGGTCATGGGGCAACTTCTGGAGTTTGTAATTGATTATTGTGAGTGTGGATGCTGCACCTGCCCTTGGGAAGGTAATCTGCATTTCAATGTAGGAGGGAAGAGAAGCTAGCTGCTTGAGCTAGCTGCTTGAGCTGCTGTTACTCCTCCCTTTTGCTTTTGATCTTTGCCACCTCCATGAAAGGTAGCTCTCTGCCATGTGCCAGGCTGCCGTGGAGCCAGCTGAGTATGTACTGAAACCTCCAGTAACTGTGAGGTTTCCTTCCTTCGTTTTGAGTGTTGGGTATTTGTCCCAGCAATGAGAGAAAAGTAACTGAGACAATTATATAATATCTATATTATATATTGCATTCCTAGTATATGTTAGCTACTGGGCAAGTGGTTGTAAATCTTAAACTACGTATCTTCTTGGTTTTGGGGGAGGGTATGAGGAATCAAACTCAGGACTTTGCACTTGTCAGGCAGGAATTTGTGCCACTGAGTCTGCTGATAGTGTTAACAGTGGTAACAGTAACAATGGTAGCTGACCCTTAACAGGTACCATATCCTTTCTTCCTTGCATACTCAGTCCTCACAATCACTCTATGGATTAGGTTCTACCATTATTTTCCTTCCCCATTTTGCAGCTCAGGAAACTACAGCACGAAGAGTTAAGCATAGAAGCGAGGCCACATGGTTATAAGTGGTAGAGCTAGCAGCCTGAAGCCAAGAACCCTTTAACAGTGTACTACAACCCTTTTCTTTACTTTTTTTTTTTTTTAACTTTTAATGTCACTTCTGCACCCCTGATGACTATCCCACCACTCTGGCCACTCAGGATTCAGTGGCATAGGTCTCCCTTTAAGAGGTTATGACAAGGGGCCGGGCAGATGGCTCAGTGGAATAAGCTCTTGCCTGGCAAGTGTAAGGGCCTGAGTTCAATCCCCGGTTCCGCAAAAAAAAAAAAAAAAGAGGTTATGACAAGAGTTTGAGAAAAGCTAAATTTTCTAGAGCTAACTTATTATTTATTTGTTTATCCTATTTGATTAAAGGCTTACTGTATAAAAGAGTACAATTGTCAGTAACTATTTCTGCCCAAACATTCAGCATATGACTTTCTTATATAGTGGTACCTTGGTTTACAAACTTAATTTGCTTTAAGATTTTGGAGAAGACAGCAGTGGTTGTGTTTGCTACCCAATGCACAGTTTGCAAACAGAAGCAAAATTTTGCCAAATACTCTTGCTGCTAGCCAAATTGTTTGCAAACAGAAACATTCATGAACAGAATGTTTGCAAACAGAAACATTCAGATATTACTGTAGCTTACACCATTTCCTAGAAGCCATTTCTATCACAGTCATTGTCTTGAAACATATGGTTGGGGTAGACACTAGAACACAAATGGTTATCCTAGGAACGTCTCCTCTCAAAATCACAAAAAAGTTTTTCCAATGTTTTCTTTCTAAAAGTACTTAACAAATATGGCTTTTACTGTTGTTTTTAAGACTTGGAAGATAAATTTGCTAGAGCTGACAGATTAATTTGCTAGAGTTGGCAAACTTACATCAGAAACTTACAAACAGAAACATACATCTCACAGTTGTGCGGCTAGAGGTTCAGGACCAAAGTGTCAGCAAGGTTGCTTCCTTTCCCTAGCTAGTATGTCCTCTCTTAACTAACTGCATCTGCAATGCCCCTATTCCCAAATAAGGTCACACATTCTGAGGAACCAGAGATCAAGGTGAAACTTTTATAAGCAAAGAATGCCAAAGATTATCAGCAAACCATCACAAAAGGCATGCAGTAGTGTCCCACAGTCCTTCTAGTAAAAAAACTGGTATGATGTCTTTCACAGCGTCATAAATACACTGATTTCTGAACTTTTCAATAGTTGAAACATTTTATGATTGCACCAAGGATGAGTACTGATTACTCTGTCACCAATTATCTATATCCCAATGTCTGTGTCTTGCTCCAGCATATCAATATAGGAAGACGGCCCTCAAAGATCATTTCATGATTTCTAAATAAATAGAAATCATGCAGTGAAAATATTTTATTAGTTTGTACTTTGTCTGGTTTTTGTTTGTTCATTTGTTTGAGAGAAGGTCTCACTAGGTAGTTTAGGCTTTCTGGCCTTGAACTTGTGACAATCCTCTTGCTTAAGCTTCCTGAGTACTGCAATCATGGGCATGAGCCACCACACCCAACTATGAAGTATTTTAAATCAAAAAATTTAAGTGAATTACTAAATTTAGGCCACTTGGTCTAAATTTTTGCCAGCTATCTTTAAATTTGAACCTGGCTAACCTGCTTAGTCTATTTCTCAATGTATTCATCTTTAAAATAACATGGCTTCCATCTTCATAACCTTGCCCTTCTCCCTACCATACAAAAAGAACAGTTATATTTAACCTGTTATCTCCCTGCCTGTACCAATACCACAATCTTATTAAGTCTATAGTGCAGTAGTGGTGAACCTATGGCACACAGAGGACTGTTTATATCATTGAGAGCTCTAAAAGGTTCACCATCACTGCTGCAGTGGGTATCTGTTTTAGCTACTTTTCTCATTGATGAAACAAAATATTCAATGCCCAATGATAAAGAATGAAAGGTTTATTCACTTCATAGTTTGCAGAGGTTTCAGTCCATTGTCAGTTGGTTCCAAAACAGGGTGGCATGGCATGGGGGCACTGAACAGGAGACACAATTCATGGCAGGCAGAAGGTAGCAAATCATCAGCAGCAACAGCAGCAAACATGTCTATCTTTGTATTTTATCCAGACTACCCATCCTTTAGGTGTTGCCACCCACACCCAGAGTGGGGCACTTTTGATCCCAGCATCACTCAGTTAATCCAAGTAGCATACACCACAGATCCAGCCATCTCTGAAAACCCCAGGCATGACTGGAAGAGGCTTTGGGGGAGCATATAGATATAAGTCATAATAATATTTCCTTTCCAGAGGTGCCAAACTACACCCAGGCTTCCAAAACACAAACTCTAAGAGCAAGATGAAGCAAGCATTAGGCTAACTTACAAACTAATATTCAATTGCCCTTCACATCTAACTCTAAGACCCCTTAATAGGTAGAACATTTCTTTCTCATTGGGCATCTACTTTCAAGCTCAATAATAAACAATTCTAATATATATTCACATATAACAGTTATCCTAAAGAATTTGGGGCACAGAAAAATCTGAAGACTTAGTCTTGCCTACATACCACAGATTTGACTGGAGGTGACCTAAGTAAACAGAATGTGCTCACAGATATAATGCTTTAAGTATTTAAAAAGCTGTGGAAAAGAATGCTGTCTACAAAGACAATACTGTTGGTTGGTCAGTGCTAAATCTAATTGCACCCTGCAAAAAGATGAGAAAGTGAAAGCCGTTAACCTATAAAGACTAAATGGGAGAACTAGAGAACACTGTAGCAACTTTCAAAGAGGATGTCATCTCGTATAATAAAAGCACTGAGCAACAAAAAGACCTGAAATTTTGATTTATATAGCACTAGAGACATTTAAATGTTCAGCCAAGGCAGGTCTATTATTCTAAGGTTAGAACTCTTGGGAAAATTTAGAACATCAAAAAATAAGAGGATATTTGGATGAATGGCCCATCCGATGCTGAATTTACAGATACTCCATTTACTCACCCAAAACCACAAGAATTCTCAGTTTATAGTGACCCACACTTGTCTAATAAAAAATAAAATTTGCCAGGTGTGGTGTCAAATGCCTCTAATCCCAGCAATTGGGAGGTTGAGGCAGGAGGATCACCACCAGTCTGAAGTATATAGCAAGA
>NW_004524578.1:34548792-34556529 GCF_000260255.1 Octodon degus
GGTTTTGACACAGTGAACTATTATGACTGATCTGTAAATTCTTCATTTTTATTTTGGACAGTTTTTGTTATATTCAGTTATGTTTGTAAATAATCCATTTTCGATTTGCAATCCATTAAAAAATAAAAAAGAGGGGGAAAAAAGAAAAAATAAATAAAGTACATGCATATTCACAAACTAAAAAAATATATATATATTGTCAATCCAAAAAGCACAATATGACATTGCTCATGGGAGGGCTTAGAGGAAATATCATTCACCAAGTCCATCAGAAATATATATGTAGGGAGAACCAAGATTGTCAAGTTTAGTGGCAGCACTCCACTGTAGCCCATGGCTAGTCACAGAGCTGAGACAATGTTTATAAATATCATGAAGCTTGAAGTAATAGAAGCTAACCTACAGCATCTAATTACTAGTAGTAAGGGGCTACAATTACTGTAATGACTGGTAAAATCAGAAAGTATCCAACAGGGTTCAAAGGACAGGGAATTAGAGATGGTAGATAGGACATCACATCCCTGGGGACAAAATAATAGGCCAAGAAGGACACTGCTTAATATCTACAACTAAGAGGGAGGAACAAAAAAGCAAAAGGCTGATGGTCACTCCAATAAAAAGTCATGATTTGAGCCAATTTTCAGATCAAATGTCTACTGACAACAGAAACCATCAGAAAAGGATGTTGTTACTCATTAGGGCAAGTGTACACTGTAGTAACTCCCCTAGCACATCCACAGATTGTTGACTACTGTATGCTTAGTCAAACCATAGTCCCAACCGTAGCTGAAGCATGCTAATAAATGATCAGGGGTGACTTGGGATTAAAGACTTCACTGGCCTGGCCAAAATTTCTTAAAACTATACCACAGTGGAACTCCTACCATCCCCACCCCATACCACCTTCCCCATCCTGATCCTCTTTCTTGCCTCAGGCTCAAACCTGTATCACCACATGATACTCTCCAGCCTGCTCTGGCTGGGCACCCATTTTTTCCTCACTGACATTACAGCAACAGACTTCTTACATGTCTAGTGCTGTCTTCTCAGCTGTCTCTCAGAGACCTACAACTAACACAGGACATTAGTAAATACATCACAAAGGATATACATTGGCAATGTCTTCTTGCTGCTTTTGGAACCAGTCACCAGGTAAAAAAGCATGGACTAGCCTTCAGGATGGTCAGAGATATGTGCTAGGTCATCCCACTTGCACCAGGTAGAATTTATGAAAGGTTCAGATGTATGAATGAGTCAAGTTAGACTATCCAACCCCCTGTGACCTATTTGCTAAATGTAGATGCCATATAGAGCTCAGCAGAAATCAGTCAAGCCAGTTGAGACCCAGAAGCACTACCCAATATTAATCAAATGACACATTGAAATATGAAAAGTAACAAATGTATGTTACTTTAAGCCACAAAGTTTTAGAATGGTTATGTTACAAAAATTAATACAGCACATGAATATGAACAATGCCAGGTATACAGTAAGCATTGTACAGTATTTTTAAGAAGACTGATTCTTCTCTAACATTCTACCAGATAAGACATTACAAACTAGCCCAGAGACTGTGCAATTTAAATTTATTCCACTTTACCACACTTCATACATTTTATAATTACTTATCTGTTGCCTTCTGGTACCTGCCCTTGAGGAAAAAAGTCTTTCCAGCAAAATTTCTTAATTACTACAGTGTTTGGCTTCAGAAAATACTATTTTTTAGAAGCTACAGCATATTTCCAGTGAAGTAAAGTCATTTCTGATGTATATTCTTTGACGTAAAATACTAGTGATTCCAGGAGGTAATATAAAGTGAGAGAATACAAGAAAGTAGCTCATTGTTCAAGGACATGGAAGGGGAGAAGTGTAGTTAAGTAGTTTTTCTTCACAGTGCTAGATGAAAGCCTTCCCTCTACATTTCCGAACCTTTCAAGTAGCTCAGTCTCAGATTATTTCTTTCCCAGGCACACAATCTGAGCTCCAAGAATCCCATGAGACTCTTTGCTACAGTATGTGTTATATCTCATGGTACTTGCAAAAGGAACATATTTAACAAATAGTAATTGAAATGCTGAACTTCTGAACATATTTCAAGGAAATATGTTTCACAGTAAGTTGACAGTTTTCTACATTTCTAATTTCTTTAAAGATGATTAAGAGTGGGCCTTGTGGCATATGCCAATGATTATAGAATTCTGGAAGGCTAAGGCAAGAGAATTGCAAATTCGAGCCTTACTTGGCCAACTTACTTATTAGCAAGACCTACTCTAGGAACTTTAAAAAAATGTGGTATGACATGGACAGGGGGTATAATAAAGCTTAAGTTCTGAGCTGAATTTTGAATATCATTTTTTAAAAAAAATAATTAGGTTTCCAGTCATGATGTTTCTCCTTTTCTTCCTTAATACTCCTTCCCTCCTTCCTTTTTTAAAAAGAAATAATTTAAAGACAAAGCAGCTCTAACAAACCTATTGGGATCTAACAAATCCATTCAACATCCTCAATGTCAGGGAAATAATGAAAGTTTTAGAGTCCACATTTACAATGTCTCCCATATTTACCAAGGGCCCACCCTACACAGAATGAGAAGATACAAATGAAAGAGATGAAATTTTCTTTAAATGACTTGTGAGTTGGGAAAAGGAAAGAACATATATGACCTCTACTCTGTCACAAAAATGTACTGTACTAACTACAAACAAAACATTTTGTCTGGCTTGGTGGTCAACTAAATGTTATCCTGTGTGGCTCACAAGGAGTAGCTCACAAGGTAAAAAGAAAGTGAGCCCTTTTATGCCTAAGGCTGGACTTTCCAACAGGCTTCTCTACTCTTAGTCCAGGCTCACTGCTATAAGCACTAAAATTTCACAGGAAACACCTATGTCTTCACAATTAGTTTTTATCTGTGTTTGGCCAACAGATAGTCCACGTTTCATTCAGTAACTAGACAATGTTAGAAATACATACCTGGTTCAATCATCTAAAAGCAGGTGACTACAGTGTTAGGGCTCTATCTGATGACCAATGGAAGCTGCAGCTGTAGGGGAAGCCTCAGCTACTAAGATATGTGAATCACAGGCAGAATATGACTCCAGTGCTCTGGAATCTTCTGGCTCCCTATGTGCTTGCAACTTGAAATTCAAGGTGTTTACTTTAGTCTATAAAACAAACCTCTTATGGCTAGGACACAAGTTACCTTCACATTAATCTTTCCTCTTATAAATACTAACTGAGATCAGTTGTTACACCAGTTAGGCACTCTTGATTTATGTTTCAGAAATGTGAATGCAAAAGAAAAAACATTTTAAGGTTCCACAGAGGACCCGTGCTTTTAACTTTTTAAGAAGGCATGAAATCAAGCACCTTGTCATTCTTGGCCTTTAAGACTCTAATTTGTGATCTCGCGACAGGATACAGAATCACTTGAAGACAGGAATGTTATCTGATTAAACTATTTAAATACCTGGCACATTTTACTGTCCCGAATTCAAGCAAAATATAATTTTTTTGTTGGAAAAAATACTAGATAATACAGAATCTCACAAGATATTCTCTAGGTCTACTGATGAGAATATAATCTAAATCATCAAGAGGAATGATTTAAGAAGAAAGCCTTTCCAGAAAGCCTAAGAGCAGGGTTTCCCAGAGAAAGCTTTGTGTAACATCACCATAAGGGTGGGGGGCAAGTAAGCCTGGGAAACTAAAGTTTATTTGCATACCATGGCCTTGTCTTGAAGATTCACTATATACATCAGTATATTTAAAGCTAGAGTCTTTTAAGTAGTAGTCCTGGAATAAATCAAATTCTTCAACATTCCTATGTCTACACAACCATTTTTTCAGATAGTACTTACCAGCATGAACTAAACTAACATTCTCAGGGCCTTAATTGGGAAAACGTGTATCTAAAGCATGAATTAACAAATTTTTCTGGAAAAGGAACAAGAGCAAATGCTTTACACTTTGAGGACCTTATGGACTCCGTAATGACCATTTATTTCTGCTTTTGTAGCATGAACACTACCATAGACAATATATAAATAAATGGATACAGCTGAGTGTTGCAATAAACCTTTACTTATAAAAAGAGGTGGCAGGGTAGTATTGACCTAAAATGAGCTCATTCTGATCTACAGAGAACAAAAACTTTGGGAAAGGGATTCTATTTATCATATCATCATTAGGTCAATTAAAAGTTTTCTTAGAATTGTTACAATTTCAACTTATAATACTAATGGTGGCAATAATGATGATGAAACAACAATAGCAGCTATATTTATTGAACATGTTATTCAGAGTAGTAAAACATACATTTTCTAATTTCAAACTTAAGACAACCCTTCTGGGTTGTATATAATTATCTCATTTTACAAACTGAGGCTGATGGAAATACCTTACCCAAACACGTGACAAAATTTGCAGAGCAAAGTCAAACCCTGATTCTAAATCCAGGAGCTATACTCTTCACCAAAGTATCCCTTTATAGTAAGCTGCCATGTTTCTTTCTATACGTGTACAAGGGAAGGTATTACGGTAATGACCCTCAGTGAATTGAGTTTCGTCATATTCTGAGGGAGGGTTAATTCAAGAAGAGGGATCAACAGCATGAAATAAATGAGTTTTCCCATAAAATTACACAATATATTTTTTCCACAGTACTACAGGTTTCTCAGTACAATTTAAGCAGAAACTAGCACTCTTTTTTATCCATATAGGGGGCAATAAAAACCACAACCAAGTATTTGTTACCTCCCTCAAGTCCCAGTCAATGGGAACTGCTACATCATAATAATAGCTACTAATGAGTGAGCACCTACTATATATCACTGTCTTAAGTGCCTGGTATCTATTAACATCTTGAATCTCATCAACAACCTACAGAAATAGGTATTACCATTGTCCTCACTATCCAGGAAAGAAAGGGTATAAAAAGATGAGACTAGTTGCCCTATACCACATGGCCAATAAGTAGCACAGCTAGGATTTGAACCTAGCCATCTGGCTCCAAGGTCTACATTCTTGATCACCACTTAGCTACCACATATACTCATGACTCCCTTTATTGTGATCCCCATTAGCAAGTAAAATGGGCCTGGCCTCTGCTTCTGCAGCACTCTTGTTCTTCTCTTTCTAGGCCAGTTCTCTTTCCAACCATGAGTGAAATTTGAAGGTGAAAAGCCAGTAAGAGTCAAGTGTGAGATGGTAAATGAGCTCTATACCTAGTTCTATAAGCAGATTAAACTATAACCTATGGCTACATTTATGTCCAGTCCAATAGCTAAACTTGGTCTATATAATCACAGGCTGATTGCCTTTATTGAGGAAGATCACACCAAGAACCTCTTACATAATTTAAAATCTGGTATATCACAGTGACAAACTGCAAAAAGGAAATCCTACTCATTGCTGTGTATCTCTTTAGTTACCGTTTATAAGAAGTTAACTTTTCTTCTCTATCATTAACTCTTGCATATGGGGCAATGGGGCGGTAAGGCCTTAGGCTGTCTCCATCACTTAAGAAACACAAACGTGAACACAAATGCAGCTTCCAATTCAGCTCTCTAATTGAAGAGGAACTTGAAAACCAGCACACCAACACCGGAAGCACAACACCATGGAATGACCTGCCTAGACAGGAGGGAAAGCCCAGCGGTCCCCCCTTTGAAGTCCAGCTGCCTGAGATTCACTAGCAGCCGACCTTCAAAGAGAGCCGATGCTTCCTTCCCTCAGCCTGGCCGCCAAGCTTCCCGGGCAGCTGGGCGATTTAGCCACTCTCTGCCCAGCTGTCTGTGAACTCTGGCAGCCAGTTCAAGTGAGGGATAGAGAGGTGGTGGGAAAGGGGGGAGGAAGAGGGAGGTTAGGGTGGCAGGCCCAGTGGCGCCAGAAAAAAAAAAAAAGGATGCTGGGTTTCCTTGGAGTCAACCTTATGAAAGTCAGTCAAAAGACCAAGCTTCCAGGGGAAGCACAATCCAGCAATACTGCAGAGCCACTTGTCAGTGACCAAAGAGATTTCAAACACATTTTTCTACAAAATCTGAGTGAACTTCAATTTTTTTTTTTTTTAATTTAGTACAGTGTCTGTAGGGTCTACAGCGTCTCATTGTGTAGATTAGACTTGTAGTGATCCGCCTGTGTTCAGCCTCCCAAGAACTGAGATCACAGGCGCGTGCCACAATGCCCAGTTTCAATTACATCAGCGTGCTCTGGGGGCGGGACCAGCACAGCATGCCAGGGATCGAGCCCAGCCCAGCCGCTGTGCTCTGCCTAAGTAGGCGTTTTAATCCACTGAGCTATTTGGCCGGCCCTCAAATGCTCTCTTCTAAGGATGGCTTAGCTGCTACAGAGAACAATTCAGTCTGTACTGAGGGATTTAGGAAACGAACTTAAGATTCAAAAACATAGTCTTCTACTCATTTTGATTTTTTTCAGCAACATGATGATGCTCCTTAGGGACTTTTGCTATATTGTTTTTTTACCCTTAAGTACTAAGGATCAATCCTAGGGCCTTGTTTATAGTGGACAAGAATTCTACTACTGAGCTACATCATCAACCCTTCTTAGAGACTTTTGGAAGTTGCCTCACTGTTGTGATAACCCTTCTGTTCCCTTGGCAACCAATAGCTCAAAAAAAAAAAAAAAAAATTCGTGCGCCTGTACAGCACATGCTCCACATGGACTGGCTCATTTAACATAAACATTGCCAATATGCTGCTCTGTTTATCCTCTTGAACACCTGCTGGGAATAAAGAGTGAGCACTATCAACTGCAGGTGTAAAAGGGATGCAGTATGGTTCAGTTAGTGAAAACAAACTTTCAAAAGAAGTCCAACAACAACAAAAAAAAGAAGTTTAGCCAAGAACAAGATTCTGAATTGTAAAATGGGGGTACATCATAGTGACAATCGATGAATGAAAAGAAATAACTGAATGGTCATGAGTCAAAGACTAAATTGTCAGATCACATTTTATAGTTCTATGGAAACTATCTGAAGATGAAAGAAAGATGGATGGGGGGTTCTAAAGTTAATTTCAATATTTTCTCTAGTTCATTATACTTTGATGAAAAAATAAATGCATGAATAAACTGGTGCCATACAATATAAACATCCTATACTGCATGATATCATACAACATGAACAAAATACCTAAAAATTGAGATAGACTAATTTATTATATCATTAGTTATAAATCCATCTTCTCCTCCTTTCAGATCTATTTGAAACTATTTGACAGAGCAGCTAGTATTCAGTTCAATGATACTAAATATATCTACATTTAAATTTATCTAAATTTAAAAGTATAATACTCACCCTATAGAAGTATCAAATAATATTTGCTGAAATTCATTCATTCTTCAAACATTTATTGAGCTGACACTGTATGTAAGGCAATATGCTAGACATGGCAGATGTCTAGATTTACAGTAAAACAGTTATGAGAAAAGAGTTCTGTCCACAGAGGGAAATAAACATAAATACAAGTATTTATAATAAATTGTACTTGGGGCCAGGGAGATAGCTCAGTAGAATAAGTGCTTGCCTGGCAAGTGCAGAGTCCTGAGTTCAATCCCAGGTACCACAAAAATAAATAAACAAACAAACAAACAAATAAATAAATAGTACAATCATGGAATCCACAAACTTTATAGTGAAACCAACCTAAAAATGTTAACTTTGCCATAGTGGTATGAGGGTGGTAGTTTGGGAATAGAGGAAGGGGAAATCACTTAAAGCCT
>NW_004524578.1:34556719-34566722 GCF_000260255.1 Octodon degus
TGACCAAGAATATAAAGAGACTCAAGTATGAAATAGTGCACTACTTTGGAAACTACAAGTAATTACTAATAATCTTCTAGATTTTGACTGAGTCCATTGTGGTTTTGCCTCTTGTTTTGTTTTGGTTTGAGACAGGGTCCTACTATGTGATTCAAGCAGCCTTGAATTCATTGTGTGGTTCAGATTAGCCTTGCACTTGCTGTGACCCTCCTGACTCAGCCTCCTAAATGACTATGTGCTACCATGCATGACTGATTTTGTCTTTTTCATTTGTATTGATTTGGGTCTTTCTTTCCCCAACTTGGTAAGACTGGCTGAGTCTATTTTGTTTCTTTCAAAGAATCAGTTCAATTTACAGAATTTTTTGTATTGTTATTTAGTCTCAATTTTATTAATTTTTGCTCTGACCTTTATAATTTCTTTCTTTCCACTGGCTTGGGATTTGGATTGGCTGTTTTTTCAGGACATTGAAGTGCATCATTAGGTTATTTTGGGGGGCTTATTGTGCTTTTCTGATGTGCAGATTTACCTCTATAAGCATTTCTGTGAAGACTGCTTTCATTGCGTCCTATAGGTTCTGGTACGTTATACTGGTATTATTGTTTGATTCTAGGAACTGTCTTCCTTGGTTTCTCTTGTGACCCATTCATTATCCTGGAGATTACTGTTTAATTTTCATATTTTCACATAATTTATGTGGTTTCTTTTGCCATAGATTGAATGATGTCTCATACTATGGATAGGATAATTTTGATTTGTTTACATTTACTTCAGCATGTTTTATAAGCTAGTATGTGGTCTATTTTAGAGAAAATCCTATGTGCTGCTGAGAATGTATATTCTGTTGCTGTTAGGTGAAACACTATAGATATCTATTAAGTCCATTTGTACAAAAGTTTAGTCCAACTCTGATATTTCCTTGATTTTTTTTTTGTCCAGTTGATCTATTTGTGACAATAGGATATTGAAGTCCCTCATTTCACCTGTGTTGGTTTTTATCTGTTCTTCCATGTCCAGTAGTGTTTGTTTTATTAAGTTGAGTATGGTGGTGTTTGGTGCTTATATGTTTATAACTGTTATCTCTTACTGTTGAATTATTCCTTTAGCCAATATGCAGTGATCTTCTTTGCTTCTTCTGACAAACTTTGGCTTTAAGTCCACTTTGTCCAGCTAGTCCTGCTTTTGTCTGGGTCCCTGTCTTGGCTACTTTTTTTTCGCATTGCTGGGACAAAATACCTGACACCCAAAGTTAAGGAAGGAACAGTATATTACCTTACATTTGGTGGAGGTTTCAGTCCATAATCAGCTGGCTCCAAGGCAAAGCAGCACATAACAGAAGACAGCAGTTCATGGCAGTGGAACACAGCAAAGAGGCAGGAGCAGAGGCAACCACAGCGGCAGCAGAGACAAAGAGCAAGCCTCTGCCCCTTCCTTACACTGAATCCAGGCTATCTGCCCCAGGGTCAGCGTAGCACTCACACCCATAATCCCAGCATTGGATCATTAATTAATTACAACCTAGAAGTCTGCCCCATGACAACCAGAGACAAACCATAATAGTCCCCTTAGTGTAGAATACTGTTTTCCATTCTTTGAGGTTTTTTTTTTTTTTTTAAAGGTACCGGGGATTGAATTCAGGACCCTGTGCTTGCCAGGCAAGTGCTTACTCTACTGACCTATCTTCCCAGCCCCATTTTTTGATTTTTAATCTGTGAGTTTATTTTTGGATTAAATGTGCTTCTTATATACAGTATACTGTTGGGTTTTGTTTCTTTAACCATTCTGCCAAACTATGTCTTTTGATTGAGGAACTGAGCCCATTCACTTTGAATGTTATTACCAAAAGGTGCTGACTTAATCTTATTGCAGTATTTTCCTGTTACTTCACTTTTTCCCCCATTTCTGTTTATCAGCTCAACCTGCCTAGTGTGTTCATTCTATTAGACTTTGGGCATTGTTGGCTCCATTGTATCCTTCTAGGATTCTTTCAGAATTTTTTGTAATGCTAGTTATGAATTTCTCTCTTTATCCTTTTTTTTTTTTTAAGCCCAGGCTGACCTTGAATTTGAAGCAATGCTCCTGCCTCAGCCTCCCAAGTACTGAGATTACAGGTATGCACCACCACTCCTGGCTTAGTTATGTATTTCTTGAGGTGCTATTTGTCATGGGATATCTTTATTTCCCCCATCAGTTTTTAAAGCTAGTTTTGCAGGTTATATGGAAGTCATTTTCTTTTAGTTTTTGAAACTGTACTCTAAACTCTCCTTCCTTTTAAGGTCTGTGTTGAAAAGTCTGTTGTAATCTAATGATCTTACCTGTATAAATGATTCGTTGATTTTCTCTAACTTTTCAGGTTTTTAAGATTCTGCTCCTGTGCTATACTTCTTCTTGAATTTTGACTATGATGTGTCAGGGAGAATCTTACTTTGATCATGGCAACTTGGTATTCTGCATATGCCTCACTTACCTACATGCATGTTTAATTCTTTTCTTATATTTTCTATTATTTCAGTATAGGTTCTTTATGCTATTCATATTGTCTTCTGATTTCTCACTAATTCCAATTAGTCTTCAATTAGTCTTCCTTAAATCATCTAGCAGTTAATTTCTTTCTCAAGGGCTTCATTATTAGTGTACAGGAATCCTATTAATTTTGCATACTAGTACATTGCTGAATTTGGTTACTAATTCTGAGAGGTTTCATTGTGGCTTGTTTGGTTTTGGGATTTTTTTTGTTTTGTTTTGTTTTGCTTTTTTTTTTTTATCTTCTATGTAAAGGATTGTGTCATTTGCAAATAATGACTTTCCTTTCCTATACATAAACCCTTTGTTTTTATTGTCTAACTTCTCCTATTAATACTTTGAGTACTATGTTGAATAGGAAGGTGACAGTGGACATCCATATCTTCTTCCTGACTTTAGAAGACACTCTCAGTTCTTCTCCATTTAATATAATGTTGGAAAATTAAGGAGAATAAACTGGATTTCTATTTGACTTTGCACCCACATTTGTGTAAGTGTGTTCATATCACCTTGGTAACTCAGCCTCCTTTCTTGCAGTCTCCAAGGAAAACGTCTTTCTTTTCTAGTTCCTCACTAATCCTTCCACCTGTGTGCTTGATCGTGTCCTTCCTGCTTCCTCTGAGACCTGTTAGCTACTCCCTTTCCTTTATTTTTATCCTTCTTGTCCCTATCGGCTCTTAGAAACATGTGCAGGTTTCTGCTTTTTATTTATTTCAGTTAAAGCCTTTTCTAGTCTGTCTTTCTTCATTGTCAGGTTTCTCCCCAGAGCAGATGCCATTTGCTGTAGCCTTCTCGCAAGTTAACTAGAAATGCCCATACCAAAGTCACTGAGTGCAACCAATGTGGACGCACATGCTTGGCCACCCGCCAGCTTCAGGTCCTTACCTGGACCATTTTTTCACTCGTCCCTTGGCTCACAATTTTCCTCTCCAACTTCATTTTATTTCTTCTTCTTTTTTTAATTTCTACAGAATACTTTTTAAACTTTGACCTGATTACACTACCCTTCCATCCTTGAAACCTTCGAAAGGCTCCACACTGTACACAAAGTAAAAAAGCAACAGTTTGTGGAAGGGCATATACAGCCACTAATAATTTCACATCTTTTTAGCCTTATCTACTAATGCTGGAAAATTAAGGACAATAAATAAATAAAAAGAGTGGATTCCTTGAAAGAAATACAATAGACAAAACACTTAGCCAATCTTACCAAAAAAGGGAAAGAGTCAAATCAATGCAATTAGAAATGAAATGAAAAAAGACAAATCAGCCAGGCATGGTAGCAGGTACCTGTCATTCCAGCACTTAGGAGACTGAGGCAGGAGGAGCACAGCATGTTCAAGGCTAACCTGAACCACAGAATGAGTTCAAGGCAGCTTGAACCATATAGTAAGACTTTCACAAAACAAAACAAAGCCAAGGCAAAAAGCACAATAGACTCAGCCAATATCTAGAAGATCATCAGTAGCTACTTTGAGGGCCTATTTATTCTTGTAAAAATAAAGTCTAAACTGTTAAGCATTTGTGGATTTCCATAGTATTCATTAATTCCTCCCTTCTCCAAACATTTAGAACACTTACTTTCAAAGCTGAGACTAGGATAAGTATCTATTTAGGGGAACCCACCATACAGCATAGGAGGAGGTACCTCTAGAACTGGCTGTGCAGAAGTAACTAGACAGCAGGAATTTCTTTCCAAAGGCAAAGACATTAAAGGATTGGAGAATGGCTGCTCATCAGGTTGAGAAAGAAGCAAAGCATATTCGAGGTAGAAAGAAAAATTATTTTTCCAAGGCAAAGAGTGAGAAAGAGCATAGCACATTTAGAAAGACAAGAATTGTTTGGCAGCCTAATATTCATGCTGTACCTTCTTGTTACTATCTAGGACCAACGAGTTGGCTATTCTTGAGTTCCCACTGACTGAAAAACTATCTTCTGTGAATTTATCTTATTTAACTAGAATTTACAATATTTTGTAGTAAAAGGAAAGCACATAAACCTAAATATCTGTCATTTTCAGTGTAGAAATAACATGGCAGCACTGATCTATAACCACATTAATCTATTTTTATGATTTTAAAAATGTATCTACGTTTAGTTAAAAACAATGACTTAAACAGTAAAAAAAGTTTGGGTTTCCTCTCTTTTCCTACATGATTTCTTTGTCTAATTCCTTTTCGAAAGCTTAACTTAAATATAAACACATTACTTATATAAATACAGTGGCATGCGTGACATGATCAAGGTGAATATGACCATGCTATTACAGAGAGGTTATCAGAATAAATGCAGGCAGTAATTTTGAAAGGAAATAAAATGCTACCTTTTAAAACTTGGATTTGAAGACACTATAGTTTCAGTAGAAGATAGATCACGTAGATGATACTGTTCAATATTAACTTTTAATTTGTTCTTTAGTTCAAGCCACTTCACAATTAGTTTCTACAGTATACGAGGTACCGAGCTAGGACCTTTGGAGACCTATGCTAGGATCCCTGATCCCAAAGCTCACAGACTTAAAAAGAAGATAAAATGCATGCCAGTTTAAATAGCAATGCATGAAATGCCTGCTATAGTCAAAAGAGATAATAATCATGATGAAAGACAATTTATCTTATAATGTGATAGACTTAAGCTAAGAGCTTTGCTTATTTCTTTTTATTTTATTCATTTTGTCTTCATATACTCCATTTAACAAATGAAGAAACAGGTTGCTTTTTTGTTTGTTTGTTTTGTATTTTAGGGAAGGGACTACAGGGTGTTCAGGGTCTCACTACTAGATTGGACTCAGTGATTCTCCTGTTTACAGCCTCCCAAGTGATGGGGTTACAGGCGTGTGCCACCACACCCAGTCTCAAGTGCCTTCTCAGCACACACCAGGGTGGGGCCGGCACAGCAGGCTTAGGGATCAAATCCCTGACCTCTGTGCCTGCTTGCAGGTGCTTTAATCCATTGAGCTATTCAGCCGGCCCTGCATTCTTATTTAGAGTCATGATTTAAATCTATAGTCTGGGGCTGGGGAGATAGCTTGTTAGTCTAAGCACCTGCCTGGAAAGCACAAGGACACAAATTCAAACCCTGGTACCACATGCTGTGCTCGTCCCAGAACCCCAGGCACACTGTGCCAATCCCAAAACCAGGTGGGGTGGCGCATGCCTGCAATGCCAACACTGGGGAGGCTGAGATAGGTGATCACTATGAGTTTGAATTGTGCAGTGAGACCCTGTATCAGATAAAATAAATAAAATATTTTTTAAAAACCAATAAGTCTACAGTATGATTCTAGGCTTCAACTTTTTAGGTATTTTTTGTTGTTGCTGTTGTTTTGTTTTGTTTTGTATTTTTAGGGAAGGGTCTACAGGGTGTTCAGGGTCTCACTACTAGATTGGACTTGTAGTGATCTGCCTGTTTACAGTCTCCCAAGAGCTGGGATTACAGGGAAGGGCCACCACACCCAGTCTTCATCACCATCTTGGTGTGCCTTGGGGGCAGGGCCAGCAAAGCAGGCCTGAGCAGCAAGGCAGGCCTGAAGATAACCCCTGGCCCCTGCACCTGCTTGCAGGCACTTTAATCCACTGAGCTATTTGGTTGGCCTTTTCCAACTTGTTCTCTTCCCCCTCCCCCCAACTTCTTTTCTATACAAATACAAAATGTTTTGAGTAAGCAACAAAGGGAAAACTTGCTTCTCTCCCAGTTTATTAGTCAAAGTTTGCTGGAAAGGAACTGCTAGACCTGGGCTTTGAAAATGGAATAATTTTCCATGGACACAAAAGATAGAGAACTATTATGATTTTAAAAACTTCCTAGTCAAAGGTATGGAGGTGGGAAAGTATATGGCACACCTAAGAAACACTACAAAGACTGGTTCAGTAGAACAAAAATAAAGAATGTAAAAAAAAAGATTTAATGTGAATCAGATTAAAAGGACCTTGACAGGTATGACCTGCACAATCCTACTAGCCGGGCCTGCTGCAAAGCTCCAAGACCAGTCTGCTGAATATTTCCCAGCCTTTCTCCTTATGAAAGGCTAACAACACTCTTCAGAGCAGTAATAATGAAGTTTGAGATCAAAGACCCTCTTTCACCCTCTGAAAGCTAGTGAGAAGTAATCAGTTAACTCCTTTAATACTTTGCCTCTATAAAAATAAAGTGCATTCTGTTGCCATGTTCTGAAAGTCCGCAAAGAAGTTCTGTTGAAGGAAGTGTCACTGTTTTAAAGCAGGATTTTACAAGAAGGAATGGGCAACAGAAGGAATTTTATAAGAGACAGCTTGTTTTTCTCCTCAAACTAAGAAGAGAATACATGCAGGAGCAAACATGCGCACGTCTTGCCCTTGTTTGTTTTTGTGGTACTGGGCAATGAACACAGGGTCATTTACACTAAGCTGCATCTCCAGCCTTTTTTTGATTTTTGGAGACAAGGTCTCAATAAATTGACCAGGTTGGCTTCAAACTTGCAATCTTCTGCTTCAGCCTCCCAACAAGTAGCTGAAATTACAGATGTATGCCCCTGCAACTGATAATTTTGCCTTTAAATTTTGCCCTATCCTCTACATTCACCGCTCCAGTGCTTCAAGAAAACACACCTTCAGTCATCCATGCAAATAATTCCCAAATCTCAATCTCACTCGATTCCATACCCTGCTTTCAAGCCAAGCCTTTTAGGTCTAGTGATACTGGATGTCTATACTTAGATGTACCACCACCTCCTCAAGTGAAGATTCCTAGAAATACTCTAATCTCCAAACCTGCTCCCAGTCATGACTTCCTCCTAAAATTAATCTATCATACTTTTCTTAGTCACTAACCACTGTCTTTGATGCTACCAAGTATTCCTTGATATCACCTGTTTCTCATGTCCAATATCTCCTTTCTGTAACTAGTACAATAGCCAATTTCTCTGAGCTGCCAATAAATGATGATGATATAAGTAGTATCATCCTAAACATGTATGAGCCATACACTCTACAAAGATTGTTTATGTATACTTCTGCATTCTATGCTTAGAACAACCCAATAAAATAATTAGAAAGGATACTTGTGTTTATTGTTCAGATGGAAAAAAAACCAAAGATTCAAGACATGAATTCTACTTCCCATGTTTCCCTCCTTCATCCCAACTGCTATGATAACCCAAATAAGAAGCAATCTCCTACCTCTCATCTCATCCATCTTGTGTGCCTCCCCCAAACCAATCCCTAATGTTGATCACATTACTTCCACATAGACAAATTGATATGGCAAAACTAATAACTAAATAAATGTCTAAAACATTACACACAGAGACATTAATAGTCCGGTTCCAACCTAGATTCCTGTTTTTAGCTCCTACTCTCAATGAAAATCCTTATCTCTATATAACATTGGTCATAATATTCTCTCTTGAATATCATGATCTGTTGGAAAGATTTCCATCTTTTATTTCAAACCCTTGCCTAATGCTGCTTCTCAGGAGTTTTTTTTTTCCTCTCTGCTAGCTGTACAGTTATCAGAATGTCTTAGTCCAGATCCTCTTCCCTAAATGAATCTTTTTAGTGCACGCACAGTACTTTTAAAAATATCATTTAAATATTTTGAATTGATTTTTTAAAAGATTGGGCATGGATTTATATGTTTAGGGCACTTATTACTAAAAATTCACACTGTTTAATTTTGTCATTTCTAAATTATTTTAAATATTAAATCTACTGACAATAACTAAAGAAAAACAAATTAATATATTAAGAGTAACTAAAAAGCAAAATTCAGTGAAATCAATGACATTTAAGAGACAAAAGTAAAAACTGATAGAGAAAATTTCTTTTCTAAATAAAGTCTTCATGTCTGAAAACACAAGTTACTTTTCTTCTTATAAAAATCATCTTATTTTAGCTACCATTCAAAACTCTATGAAAAACAAACTACAAAGAAGTATTCACCTATATAGCATTATTCTTTTCAGCATAAGAAATATCCTAAGCTACTATTTTTGTCCATAAACTCCAGCTTACACAAAAGTGGTAAAAACCACATCTGTTACTGTTTTAGCTTACATAGACTTCTAACAAATGAGTTACCAACAGGTTGCTACTAAAAGTATAGATCTCTTTCTTTGGAAAATATTATTTGAAGAAGAAAAATAGTAACTAGTTCAAGTCAACATTGGGATTATGTAGAGTGAATTTCTCTAAATTATGCATCACTCTTTGTTGGAGTGGCTTCATGAAAGTAGGTGAAAACAGAAAGAAATCAGGCATGAAAACTGAAGAAATCTGACATGACTGACAAACATGGTATGATGTCATTCATAAACAGAATGAAAGTGCTTGGAGGTAGAAACAGTAATGAAAAGACAAGTACAGTTCCTGTATTCATAAAGCTCATAGCACATCCTGAAGTAATTTGGAAGTGTAATACATTAAAATACTTTGCATGCTTATTTACATTACTTCAGCATTATATTTTATATAAACAAAACAGCTAATCTCCACTCTGTGAGATTCCTTTCCATCACAGATAAAGACTTGGCAAAACACACACACATACACACGCATGCACCCACATATACAGTCATCTGTGTAGATGTACATACATACATCTGTATGATGTTCTAGCATTAATACCAACTGGTAGTTGTGATGTTACCCTGAAACATTCAGAGAGAGTTAAGCTGTGTCTGAATGACATAGATTAGGTTATGGCAAAGCTGACTGGAAAAGTAAGTGAGATCTGTTAATTACAATATTCTGAAGGGTTGCAAAAAACAGTTCACAAAGTCCTGTACCTAGACTTTTCAAGAAAACTTGAGCAAGTTTCAACAAATTTGAGACTTCAGGCCAGCCTGACATGTGGGATCCCAGCACCATCTATCAGGACCCATATATAGAAATTCTTGTGGGTTTCTTCTGATTTGGACAGTATAAAAGGGCACAGGCTAGGGAGATAGCTCAGTGGTCTAAGTGCCTAGCAAGCACAAGGCCCCAAATTCGATCTCCAGTACTGCATCCCATGCCAGTCCCGAAACTAAGCGTGGTAGCTCACACCTGTAACCCCAGTGCTGGGGATGCCAAGACAGGAAGATCATTATGAGTCTGATCTGCATAGTGACACCCTGTACCAAATAAATAAATAAATATTTTTTTTGAAATAGGACACAGATACCAAGAAGAGCTTGATAGCCTACCCAGCATCCTCCACAATGCACTTTTATGTCCTCTCTTGCTTGGCCCAAGCTCACTTTGCAGAAGCAATTTCTTTTACTTTAACAAATAATTTTCCACTGCTTTTTTGCTAATTTCATTTAATTCTTTTTTTAAAATGAGAATAACCAGGTATCAAACTCCAGCAAAAGAGGCCAGCAACACATAACTCAGTAATGTGAGCCACTTTTAAAAGAAGCCACCTCGGGGCTGGAGAGATGGCTCAGTGGTCTAAAGCACCTACTTGGAACAAGCTTGGCAAGGCATCAGGGACCGCGGTTCAATCCCCCAGCACCACATGC
>NW_004524578.1:34566825-34567652 GCF_000260255.1 Octodon degus
AAATAAATAAAAAATTTTAAAAAAAGTAAAAAAAATAAAAAAAAAGAAGCCACCTGATGACATCAATACTATCTAAGATTATAAGAAATAGTGACATATTGTAAAATATGCTTGGGGCTGGGGATGTGGTTCAGGGGTAGAGCTCTTGTCTTGCATGCACAAGGCCTTGGGTTCCATTCCCAGAAATAAACTTACACACAAAAATGTGTGCTCCAAGAAAAGACAAAATAGAGGATTAAAAGAAGTAAATTAAAGCTGTAAGAATATGAAATTAATGCAACTGTCTGAAAAAAAAATCACAGGTTTAAAATTATGGTTTCTTTTTTACCTAGTTTAGAACACATCGAGATGTGTTAACATTTTAAATTATTGTTTAAAAGATATTTTAAAGAGATTTCAACTTAAAATAGCTGATAACAGCTCTATGGATACCAGAATATCCAGGAAGGGATCATTATTACTATTTCTCAAACAATGAAACTCGAACTGCAATATCTAAATACTTGTAAAGACACTCCATAATTCAAATTTAAGCTAATATTTCTAAATGCAAATACTATGATAAAAGAGGCAGTAAGGATAAAACCTTAAAATATTATTTTTAAAAGAATGCTGGCAGGCGCAAGGGCCTGAGTTCTAATCCCCGGTTCTACCAAAAAAAAAAAAAAGAATGCTGGGACAGCGAGTTGCTGCTGTGCTGTCTCTCGGATAGATGATTGTTCAAAACGAAGCGGGTGGTGAATGAAGGCAAGAGACAGGAAAAGGAATGTTGTAGGACTGTCCTGCTTCAAGGTTGTATATGGTTAGATTTTTGGACTTATGTGTAA
>NW_004524578.1:34568762-34570901 GCF_000260255.1 Octodon degus
GTACTGTAATGTCATGTAACTTGGTAGTGTCCCAAATTTTCTGATCAAGGAGATTATGGGGCCAAAGAGGAAAGTGATCGATGATGCAGAGTGTGCCTAAGGAGAGTCACATGGAGAGAAAACGTTCTCTCAGGCTTTCACAGAGAGCACATTGGCTAAGCAATGGCCGTGACTCATCCATATGGCTGACACTGACAAAGGATCTACAACTGAGGTACAGGATCTCAGGATAAATCCTGAGGGGTTTTCACTGACCTTCTCAGACCCAAAAGCTACAACTCTTGTTTATAAGTCCTGCTTTACCAGCAGAAAAGTATAAAAACGAAATATAAGAAGTAAAGCCATGCTATTATGTTGAGCTGTAGGAGACTCAGGTCAACAATTTCTGATATTGCTAGTGAAGTGGAAGACTCAATACTATTATGGGCTACTGGACTCTTTTAGAATATTTTGCTGAGTTAACACACCTATAATATTCAAATAACGGAACTAAAACAAAAAAAGGGGATACAGATGAATGTCCATTTTGTATCTGTGTATTCAAAGTGGTTAAGACAGATATATAGTTACATTCTCTTAATGAATCGAGGGATTTGTCCTAATAGTGTTTGTAAATAGGATATCATGTCCGTATCTTGTACAGCAATTAACCACTAGGAAAAATGTATGCAATGTGTTAACTATTGAAACTGTCCTACCAATTTGGTTTGAAACTGTCTCATTGCTATTTGTTTCTCAATAAAATTATGGAAAATAAATAAATAAAATAAATAATTTCCAAATATAAAAGCTAAAAGTAGAATAAAATTAAATTATATATTTAAAAAAAAGAATGCTGGGACAAACCAACTTTGTTGGCCTATAATCCTAGCACTGTGGGAGGATAAGGCAGAAACTATCTCAAGTTCAAGCTCAGCACAGACAACTTAGTGTAGGACAGGGAAACCCCTTTCTCAAAATCAAAAAGCAAAGAAGGGCTTTGTATACAGCTGTGAAGGACCTGCATTCAACCTGTAGTAGAATGAATGAATGAATGAATGAATGAATGAATGAATGAAGAGATAAATAATAAAGACTACAGTCCTAGGCTTTCCTTCAGAAATATATTCCTTGATAACAGACAGTGGAACACAGTTTTGCTGGACATACTCCTGACCTCCAGAAGAACTCTAACACAAAATTTATTTCCTTTTCTTGAGGAAAATGTTGACATTTAGGATTCCATGTCACATAGTCAAAACTTGAACATATGGATACTACAATTAATACAGAAGAGGTTAAACTAGGAAAAATACCCAGATGAATTTGAGTGTCACAAACACAATAAAAAGAGACATAAAGAAAAAAAAAGACAGTTTAGTAAGGTTGCAAATATCAATAGGTTATGAAAAGGTAGAGCTGCTGTTTTGTTATGAATTACAGGCTACCTAGGAGAGCAAGCATCAACTGGTTTCAGATCTCACGAGAGATTTCACAAGGTTTGGCTAGGCAGCCTCTCACTGGATGTATCTGGTTACCATCTGTGTAGTATCATGACAGTCTCACATTATATAAAATGCAGTCTGGAAACAACCTCACCTATTTCACTACCTTTTCTGAAATTGTTTATTGGCAACAACTACTGAAAAAATAGCCTTATCTTTTAGAAAAAGTATGGCAAAGGGAATTGTTTCTTATTTTATCTTCCATTTGAGTAAAGGTAAAAACATTTCAGAAAACTGAAAAATTATTTCCCCAAATGTGAAAGGAAGCCATAAAAATTGCTGCCTGGTAATTTTTTTGAAACTCTAACTTTTTGAAACTATCTAACTCTACAGATAGTAGAACTGTTATTAGAAGTTCAAATACATCTAAGTTTAATAATTAGCTAACAATATGTCATTCTCTTTAAGAAAACACATCCTTCCTACTTAATAGTCATTGAATAATATTCTCGCCAAAAAAGGTCAAAATAAATAAATATAATCCTAATCAGCTTTGGTTTGCTTTCACAGTTTAATCTAGATCACAATTTCATAAAAAATTAACAACAGTTTTTATCTAGCAAAGTTTTGTTGAACTGAACATGCTGATTTATTTCCCTTATAAACATCTGGTGCAGGGGCTGGTGAGATGACTCAGTGGTCTAAGGCACCTACT
>NW_004524578.1:34571421-34592138 GCF_000260255.1 Octodon degus
AACAAGAATTTTTTTCTGATTTGAACTATATTTCTGTTTCTTGGTTGTCATGCGTAGCTGGAATGTGTCTTCTCTGGACAGTTTCTCACACTAGAAATATTCTTTTTTTTGTACCATTTTAAGTAAAACCCTTAAAATTTAGGTACAGGATTATAATCTACATACTAACTTCTTACTATCTCCTTATTTTAAATTTTGGAAAGAGAGCTCAAGATTATAATGTCCAATAAATAAGTACTACTTATTGTCTAAATCCAAACAATTTAAATTATTTGCAGTATAAAGACAAAAAGAGATGAAGGAAGAAAGAAAAAAAAAGTATTTTGAAAAAAGTAATATGGAGAAGAGCAGAAGACAGGGTAATACTGGGGAAAGGAGGAAAATGGGCAAGAATAAGCTAAGATTATTAAAATGTGAAATGAATCATTAGTAATTGATGATCTTGAAATAATACCTGCATAATTTACACAATCATAAGGAGTTTGCACTAATAAAGGCATAGCTGCTTTAAGAACACAGGTGCATTTTTCAGTAGTCATCTTTTCAAAATTTCTATAGGTACATTTAAATCAAATATTATACTTTAAAGTTATTAGATCTAAAACTTTAAAATAATCTTCAATAATACTCTGCCTCCCCCTCTTTCTAGTCATAAAATAGGCCTTTCTAAAATAGTTGACATATACAAAGTCTATGCAAGTATAGAATAATAATAATCAGTTTGCAAAAATAAGTATTTAGTCATCAGTGTCTATTGCAAGGTAGCAAACCTGATGTTTATACTTACTAGAAGTAGGCGGTATACAGCAAGAGTCTGGAAGAGAATTCCAAGTATAAGAAACTATGCTATGAGTCAAGAAAAATAAAAGAGAAAGGCTGAAGGTCATGTTCTTCACTGGTCTGCAGTGGTGGTGATTCTCACAAAAAATAGTTCCAAAGACTCACAGAAGTTTTCTTGTAATGAATGAATAGAGTATTGGGAAGCGAGTGAATTGGCAATTATGCTAACTCACTGAGGAAGGCTGTGTTTGGGATGTAGCCTTCCACTATCTTTGGACTCTTCTCTGGTTCAGGAAAACTAATTCTGCAGAAAATTATAAGACTGCTATCCTATACTTTAATTTTATTCATTACTAACTTCTGTAATGTTTAACTTTCTCATATGGCTATGCATCAGAGATAAAAGATTAAAATTCTTTAAGAAGAGATAACAGAAAAGTGCCAAAATTATTTCTTTAATTTTCTCCTTTAAATGACTGACTTCTCATTTCATGCACTATTTCCAAATTTGGAAGACCAATTTAAAATTTACTGAAATCAAGAATAAGTGGTGGTTTAAGATCAAAAGGTAGGCTAATATAGAAAGCAAGCATCTGTGCAGGGTTTAAACCCAAAGTTTGACCTACTTCTAAGACTGTATAGCCTAAAGGAGAAAGCCTTCAGATCTAAATGTCAGCATGTTCTTTTAAAATTATTGTGATTATTTTTAACTCCATCATTCTCTCAATGAAAAACCACACAATATAGTCTATTTATCAAACACTAGTGAGTATCACATCAGAAAAATAAGTCGTATCTATAGAATTATCTTGAAAATACAAAATGTTTCAGCTATGATAGAAACTGTCAGGAATGTTAATGCCCATATTCTCAGTGGCACTAAAAATTAAAATAACAGATTTTTCACTGTTAGATGAATAGAATAGGTATTTGAGATATCTTCAGAAATTTTCACTTAATCTGGCAAGCACAAGGTCCTGAGTTCAATCCCCAGTACCACAAAAAAAGAAAGAAAAGGGAAGAAAAGAAAGGAAAAGAAATTTTTACTTAATATATCAAGATAAATTAGGAAAACCTTTTTCTCTAATTATGCCATTACTAATCATATTTAATACTATGCTATTACTAATCATAGGTAATAATCTGAGCACTGTATAAGAAAATATTTTTAAATTCAGATTTCAGAAACATAAAATAATCAATATCAGTAGTTGAGTATTCAGAAATAGTTGTCAAATTATTGATCCTCCAAACACACTAGCTCCATCAAATCAAAGGAGCTAACCACTTTATCATCATGACCACCATCAAAGAGTATTGTGGAAATACAGCTAAAAGAGGCACTACCCTCAAGGAATTTTTGATCTGAAACAGTTAACACTGGCATTAAGTAACATGTAAAAAGTCAGGGCCATTGACAGAGAACTGTGTAAGTTTAGACCAGAAAGAATGTTCAAGTCATGAAAGTAAAGGAATTAAGCCAAAAACATCAAGATATAAATAAAGTTCAAGGATCAGGGCAGGGATATAGCTCAGGGGCACAAGCACCTGCCTGGCAAGTGCAAGGTCCTGAGTTGGATTCCTGCTACCAAAACAATAAAGTTCACAGATCCTACTTCCAAGGCCCACAAATGAGACAAAAAAGTACTTAGAAAGTACTTTTTAAAAAACCTTTTCCTGTTTTACTAGCAGTCTCAGTGAAAAGTCTGGCTTTCCTTTAACAGATGCTGACTACAATAAAACTTCGAAGAAAGTTGTTACGAGTCTTCAGAGATAGATAACAATGTTCATAATCACTGTGAAAGAATCATGGTCAGACAATAATATCAAATTGCTTCATTGAAAATCACATGATCAGAATGTTGACATTATGGGGAAATCCCAGAGTTCTAATTATATTTTTATGAAAATTATTCTCCAGTCGGCAACTAAGAAAAGAATTTCGAAGTCTTAGTACAACGATGATACTGTTCATTAATTAAGTGAACATTCTCTCTGGGTTTCTTTTATTGTTCTTAATTTCTTCCAAACATTTTAATTCATATGGATTTTAAAAATCTAGTTAATTTAGTTATATTTTGAGTGCTCTGTATATTAAATTATTTTATAAATATCTAAAGATAATTGAAACTAATACTTTGGTCTTGCTTTTGAAAACAAGTAAATGTTTCTCTATGTATGTGTATTAGTTAGTTATCACTTTGCTTTTTTGGACAAATCAGCTAAAATTTCCAATGCTGTGTAGATTCTAATAAGTATCAAGAACAGAGTTGACCCACTGATACATCAATTCACAAAACTTAACCTTCAGTGACATACACAGTCACAAATGAAACTGGAAAACCTCTTGATTATCTGGGGCAGAAATGCACAAAGCAGCAAGGTATTTCCTGAGTCACACTGCCCAGCAGGTTACCAAAGACTTTCCCACATTCGGTTAGAGGTGCTGGCCCCATCCCCAGAGCACATTGAGACAGCAATTGAGTCTGGGCATGGTGATGTATGCCTGTAATCCCAGCTCTTGGGAGGCTGTAAACAGTATGAGTCTGATCTAGTAGTGAAACCCTGAACACCCTGTAGACCCTTCTCTAAAATACAGGAAAAAAAAAAAAAAATACTTACCACATTTGGTTAGAGACTATGAATGGATGAAAGCAATCTGAGAGATTCAACAGAAAAATAAAGTTTAAAACATCAAAGTTAAAATTTAACTATTTGGGAGTTGTGATCCACAAAAACAACTTATCACTAATGACCTCTCTACTTTGGGAATGACTTTGGCTTTGAGAGAGTGGATCAGCAATGTGTCAGGTCCTGTACAACAACCCTGAAGACCCATCAGAGCTGGGTTCAGGCCCTGCAGCAGACCGACAGCAACTAGTTCCTACCATAAGGATCTCCATTTCTTAGTGTGCTGAAGTCTCTAATAACGTTCCATATTCCATAGCAGCACCTGTTTCTTATTTCTTATCTTTAAAAAGAATTGATAATTGCTTCTCAGCCCTTCAGCTAAGATCAAGTACAAAATAAACAGATAGAAATACACTGTTCAGTGAGGCAAAAATAAAAACCTTTGATTCAGACAGTTTGTTGCACACATTAAGTATTCTCAGGGTAGCTAACCCTATTTTGCCCCAAAATAATGGAACAAACAACATATAGAACAACACAATAGAACATAATGACATAAAGTATGGCTTGAAGGCCAGTATGTGAACCCACTGAACCTTAGATAACCTACTCTACCTCCCAAATAAGTTGTGTGCACAGCTGCTATTGGGCAGCTGCCCTCTTTTCACTGTGCCACTTCCTTTGCTTTGCCCTACAGTCTTTTACTACCAATAATCTCACCCATAAAATATACTCTAGAAATATCTTAAATCACACATGGAATTAATCTTTAGCATCTTAGCACTTGATATCTGTGCAGTTTATTTCTTGAGGAAGCCAACTTGGTTTTTTTTTGTTGTTGTTGTTGTTTTGGTTGGTTGGTTGGTTGGTTTTCTGTATTTTAGAGAAGGGTCTACAGGGTGTTCAGGGTCCCATTACTAGACTGGACTCATAGTGATTCTCCTGTTTACAGCCTCCCAAGTGCTGGGATTATAGGCATGCACCACCACGCCCAGTCTCAATCCCTGTCTCAGAAGGCCCTGGGGAAAGGGCCAGCACAGCAGGCCCAGGGATTGAACCCTGGTCCCTGCACCTGCTTGCAGGCACTTTAATCCACTGAGCTATTTGGCTGGCCTTCAGCTTGCTTCTTATTTGAACTACACTGGCCCCGTTTTTTTGTTTTGTTTTGTTTTTGTTTTTGTTTTTGCTCAGACACAGTTTCACAATGCAGTTCAGGCTGGCCTTGAACTAACTCACTTTGTAGCCTAGGCTGGCCTCAAACTCACAGCAATCTTCCTGCCTCAGCCTGCAGCTCTGGGATCACAGGCATGTACCACCATACATGGCTGAAATTTTCATTATATAGAAAGGACATCTGTATTCTGCTTTATCTTATGGCCATTTGAAGAAGGTGTCTATTTTATACACATGTAGCCTAAAAGTCAATTATAAATTGGAATAGGTGGGAAAAAATTTAAGAAATTTTAAAACTTCTATTATGCTAATACTGATATAATTAGAAGTATTTTTATCTGCATTTAATAAGTTTATAGGCAAATATTATTAATTTCGCTGATAACATCTGAAATGCATATAGACCAGAAAGATCAATCAAACAACAAATTTTTTAAAAATGTGATAATCAAAACAAAATAGCTAATAGTAAAATAGTTTATTACTTGCCAAGTATTTCATTAAGCAATGTGTGAGTGTGAGAAAAACAGAGAGGAGAGAGAGATGGAGGTGGGGGGATACATCCTAACAATTCCTAGGGTAGTTTCATTAAGCAGTGTGTGTGTGTGTGTGTGTGTGTGTGTGTGTGTGTTGTGTGTGTGTGAGAGAGAGAGAGAGACAGACAGACAGACAGACAGACAGACATCCCTAACAATTCCTTGGGTAGGTTTTATTATTATTTCCAATTTATAACTCTAATAATTTAATTAGCAAATAAATATTAGAATTTGGATTTAAATTCAGGCATATCTTCTAAGGATATATCATTAACCCTGCACTAAAATGACTCAATTTACTAGCTCAATGTAATAAATACAAAAACACATTAAAATGTGAAGTGCTGAAAAATACACATATTTCAAGCCAACTTCTGAGCCATAAATTTATTTTAGCAGCTAGAGATGGTACTATATATAAATTTTATACATTGATACATAGCTACTTGGAGTTTTCAATTATAGCAGAAAATAGAAAATAGATTCCCAAACTCCTGGAAAAGCTAGAACTGTGCGCAAGAAATACGTGGAACTAAGAAAGGCTTGGCACAGCCTGTACCCCCGCAGATCCCAGACCCAGAACCAGGCAGGAGCACCACGGAAAGCCTGCAGTGGTGGATGAGCTCATGCTGCTGCTCGTCCTGCTGCCAGAATGCACTCCCCTCTCACCAGACTGAATGAAAGCCCAGAGGAGGAGGATTTGATGAGCAAAGCTCGCTCTGCAGTTAAACAAAGGGGGCTTGGAAGATGGCTACTGGGCCTTTTTGGGTTTTGGAGTGGGAGCTAGCTGTGCTTCCAAACCTCATATTTTCTACAGCCCATTTGGGGGCACCGGGAGACATGACTGTCCTCCAGAAAGTCACCTTCAAAATTAGGTTGTTAACATGTGCATACACTTCATGAACATATTCCTAGGCTAGTCTGATTAATCCTAAGGGATGCTAAAGACCAAATGTTTACCTTTCCATTTATTAAATAGATCATCTTGCTTTCCTAAAATTATCTATTTCAAAATTGATTACAAGGCTTAGTATGACAGAGGAAGGTTTATGTGAAATGGTTTAACCTTACGTTGTTGACCGTTTCAAAAAATTTTAAGATTAAAAGGTACAAGTAAAAAAGTTTAAGATTAAAAAGTACAATTTGGAACTTTTTATTTCAAAATAAGTCTAGATTTACAAAAAAGTTAAAAGTACAGAGCACTCCCATACCCCTGCATCCAACTTCTCCTAATGTTAACACCTACCAAAACTGTGGTACAATTATAGAAAATGAAAATTAATAGTGATAGAATTGTATTAACCACTGTAGAGACCATAATCCAATTTCCTCAGTTTCCCCACTACTGTGCTTTTTCTGGCACAGATCAGATCCAGGATCCCACAGTGCAGTTAGCTGCCACATCCCCTAGTGTCCCCCAATCTGGAGATCATGACTCTGACAGGTATAAAGGATGTGAAGATGAGCTGGCTTACAGACTGTCTCTCTGTAACATCTGACACTTTCTCATTATTAAGTTGAGGTTTTAGATTTTTGGCAAAAGCATAACACAAGTATTGATGTGCTTTCTCATGCATCCCATTAGGGTATGGTGTCAGTATGCATGCCTTGTTATCTTTAGTCACTTGGTTTAAATTGTATCTGGCAAATTTCTTCAGCATAAAGTTACTGACTCTTCTTTTGTAATTTTTTATTTTCTAAAGAAGTACCTTGAGATTACATGACACTATTTCTCATTATACTTTTGCCTAATTTTGGTTACCATCACTGACCAATGTCTCACTATATTGCCCAGACTGGGCTCCAACTCTTGATCCTTGTACTTCAGTCTCCCAAATGCTGGGATCACAGGCATGTGCCACCATGCTCAGCTTCTACCAGTAATTCTTGATTACTGTCATTAATACTATAGTGTTGCCTTTAGGAATTTTTCTATTTCTATCATTCTTTCTATAATTGTTCATTGGAATTTCGCTGTATGGAAGAGGTATGGATATATGGAGAGAGAGAGAGAGAGAGAGAGAGAGAGAGAGAGAGAGAGAGAGAGAGAGAGAGATTTCATTTATTTCAGATACCTAAGTTCGTAGACATCTCACAAATTTGGCCACTCACAGCTCCTTCAAAGTGGCTCCCGTGTCCTTTTAACATGTAACACACACATACACATATTGTATGTGTAACATAGAACATGTGTATACATATACTGTATATATTTTTGCAGGGTTAGGGGGTTGAATCCAGGGGTTTGAACATGCTAGGCAAGCACTCTACTACTAAGCTATACCCCCAGCATTGCATATATATTTTTTGTTTTGTTTTGCTTTTGTTTTTACTTTATAGTGCAGGGTGGCCTTGAACTTGAAGTAATCCTCCTGTCTCAGTCTCCCAAGTGCTGGGATTACAGGCGTGTGCTCCCACACTATGCCCTGCAAATACATTTTAATCAAGTTTTTCCAGTTTTGACTAATACCATTGAGAAATATCTTCCACAGTGAATGCCACCTGGCTAACTTAATTCTTTCATTAATTATCTTTGCAGAAAAAAGCCTTCAAGGTGTAGTCTGGTTTCAATTTTATTTTGCTGAAATTAATCTCACTGAAATTTATTCTTCTATTTAACTTCTGTAACAAAGACTAAATTTATCTAGTTTTTAAAAGTATACTAGGAATTTTCTTTCCCACCTCTATCAAAATCAGTCCACAGACTCACTGGAAAATTTGTTTCTCACAATATTTGCTTCCAGAAGGAAATGTGATCCAAAGTCAAGTGCAGTTGAAAGAAAGTTAGAAAAGATCATAGTTAAACATAGGACAGATGGAAAAACCACTGTACGGGGTGACAATAAGATTTGTCTGAAAAAGCATATTTAATTTATCCCATTTCAGGACTGAGAATATAGCTCAATGGCACAGCACCTGCCTGACAAGCTCAAGGTCCTGAGTTCAAAACCTGATGCCAACAAAACCCACATTATATCCCATTTTTGTGATACATGGAGTGCTGCAAGTTTAATGGAGTCTTCTTAGACAACTGCAAATCATAAAATACATGCTTAAAAAAAATACTAGAAAATAAGGACCAGCCAGATAGCTCAATAGACTAAAGTGCTTGCTTAGGCAAAGCACAGGGACTAGGATTTGAGCCCCAGTACTACATTGTGTGTTGGCCCTGGCCCTGCCCCTGGGGCACGGTGGGATGGTGACTAAGACTGGGCATAGTGGTGCACACCTGTAATACCAGTGCTTGAGAGGCTGAAAACAGGAGGATCGGTATGAGTACAATCTGTGTAGTGAGACCCTGTAGACCCTGTACAAAATACATTTAAAAATAGAATACTTGAAAATATATTCCTATAGGATAAAATAAAAACACATAGTCAGTCTATCTTTGTAAGTGGAGAAATTTCATACCACCACTCACTAATGTGAATCATATATAACAGCCCTATATAAAACATTCAACACAGGATGGAGTTATGGACCAATAAACTTGCTATAGGTTGAAAAATCTTAAGTAAAAAATGTAGTTAATACATTCAACCTACCAGATATCACAAACTACAGGGTATGGGTTGTTTACCCTTGTGGTCACATGGTTGAGAGCAAGCTGCAGTATGCTGCTGCTGCTTTCCAGCATTAAGAGATCACATATCACATATTGTGAGCCCAGGAAAAGATCAAAATCCACAATTCAAAGTATGGCTTCTACTGAATGTATATCATTTTCACAGCATAAAGTAGAAAATCACTAAGTAATTTAACCATCGTAAGTGAGGCTTTGTCTGTATGATTCAGGTTTATCTAAGAGGAACATTTTCTAAGGATGTGGATGAAGAATATCATAGAAAATATATTTGGCTTATCACATCTTGTCCAAAAAGTGTTCTTAATTTATCAACATAAAAATAACCATCATTTATTCTGTTATAACTTCAAACCAGTGTTTCAGTGAAGTATCTAAAATATCTTTCCCTCTTTGATACACACATTTTATGTGTGGGAAAACATTCAAGGCCTATCCAAGTATCTTTAGTATCAACATATGTTTTAACTCAGAGCATTTGGAAAGCTTGTTCTGTTACTAAATGGTTTATAGGCAAACCTTTCTAGGTTTAGAAATAAAAAAAGCAAAATGTCATCTGACTACAAGACCTAGGCAATGACAAGGAATTTCATTTAAGTTATAGCCACTTAAACTTAGCAAAATGTTTTAATTTTATGCCATTTCTATAATCTAGATTCATTATCTCAGCAATAAAATATATAGCACATAGAGTACAGTACAAATTATTTCTTTGAATGCATGTGAACTTGTCATTTTATTTTCCTTAAGGGAAACAGATATAAAATATAGATACACTTTTAATTTAAATGATAGGACTTGGAAATAAAGCCAAGGAAAAAAACCCTCCGGTAGTTACTTCTTGTCTAATTACACAAGTCTAAGTTGATCTCTTCTCCACTATATTCCATTTTTATTCTTTCCCCCACCTTCTCTATTTCTAATCCCCATTCACTCAGTTCTGCTGGTTCACTGACTCATAAGTGAGAATTCCATGTAAGCCAGATCCTCTACCAGAAAATTTTGCCCTTGATAATACACATTTCCTGGGTTTTGAACAACCTCTGAAAGGGAACAAAACCTGAGTCTCCCAAAGGCTTAATTGCAGTGGATGAATGGGATTCCACTCTGGTAGGCTCTAGATATCATGGTTAAAAGTATACGCTCTAGATCAAGACTGCACAGAAAGAAGCCCCACTTCTACTCACCTCTTAGCATGAGTCCTTAAGTACTCAATCTGGTTGACATTTAAAACATGGGTAAGAATACTAACCTCATAAAACTATGTATCAATCAAGTTCATTAAAAACATTTAGAATAATTCCTTCTACATATTACATGGACAATGTTAACTGCAACAACAATAATTACTATTTCTATCACCCCTGCCAATACTAATACTGAGGTAGGTAATAATAATAGAGGGGTAGTAAATTCTCTGGTCCAACTCTGTCACATTAGGGCAAAGCCAACCAACTTCTTTGGGCAAAGGCATGCAGCTCCATAACACACAGACAAGAGAAGGACATGAGCAACTAAATAAATGCATGCAAGCTTGTTGGCCTTCCACTAAGTGCCAAGCACTGTGCTGCATGCGTCCCCAACGTTATTTTATTTGATCCTTACAACTAGGTGAAGATAAAGAGTTGCACTTGGATGAGGAAACTGTGGTAAAGTAAAGTAGACTTTTTAATCATACTAGAACATCCTCTGGTGACCTTTCAGATGAACACAAAAAAGGGAGATACACTGAATGCAATCTGCAATGTTCATAATAGCTAAAAGTAATAGTTTCTTTATGAAAGTATATAAGTTCCCAACAATTTATTTATTTTCATTTATTTACTTATTCTTTCTGTATTTAGGACAAGGTCTATAGGATCTCACTACGTAGACTGGACTCATAGTGATTCTCCTGTTTTCAACCTCCCAAGTGCTGGGATTACAGGCACATGCCACCACGCCCAGTCTCACGGGGCCGGCATGGTATGTGGGGGCTCTAACCCTGGACACTGTGTCTGCCTAAGCAGGCGCTTTAGTCCACTGAGTTATCAGGCCATCCCTTTTCCAACAATTTAAACCAGTGAATTTTTTAAATACAATCCTCTTGTGTCTGTTATTACCAGGTTTAAGTGTTAATTATGCATAAACTGATTTTCACATAAGAACTTTATCTAGACCTTTTCTTTAAAACTTTCAAAACATATAGTTTACTATTTGGTGAATACATAATCAAGGAAAACCAAGAAAACCTAGTATCATATCTAGTAGAATACGGTTCCTCAAATCCACAGACCCCATTATAGAAGACTCTTAGAATAGCACAGCAATCTCCATAAATAATGAAGTGAGGAAGAGGATGAACTCAGCTACACCATAACATCATCCCAATGGTAAATTAAAGAGCAACAAATTTGATAATGAGGAAGCTTTTTAAAATTCTCAAAGAAAAAAAAAAAAAACCCACCCAACTCTTTTGTCTTTAATAGTACCACAATAGTTGTTAAAATCCCTTTTTAACATAGGCAAATCTGTGAAACAGAGCCTTGGCTGACAATAGTATCCAGCTGGTAACTATAATTGTTTTATTTTTAATGAATTTTTAAAAATTGCTACATTCTGTGTTATATTTGTGGTAGTATTACAATATGTTCCTTAGAAATAAGAGGAGGTGGAATGATTGCTTGACAGCTATGGTTTGTTTTCATGGGATGATAACATAGTTTTAAAATTAGAGAGCTAATATTTACATAACACTAACTATATTAAATACCACTGAATTGTGTACTTTAAATATTGAATTTTAATGACATTCACCTCAATTTTTAAAAATATTTAGAATTTTAAATAAATTAATAATAAAGTAAGCAATAAACAATATATAAATGAGGATATATAAATACTGCAAGAATTATAAAAAACAATATACAAACAAATCAACCATGGGAAAGATACTTAGAGAAAGCTAACTGGATTAGTGCATGTGAGATTTCTGGGATGCTGCCGAGTACAGGTCTGCAAATTAATTTTGGTTGCTTTTTAAGATGCTGACGCACATAAGTACAGGTGTTCCTGGCGGCATACCAGATGTCTTCTAGACCTTTTGTATCCATTTCCTTCTAGTTCTAAATATCTGCACTGCTCCTCCTGAGCCTGCAAGTGCCTGCTATATTCATGCTGGCCTTTGTTCATTCAAAGTCCAAACCATTTTTTCTGATCTTGACTTTCCAGTCTACCGGTTCTTTTCTAAGTGTAGGCATCAGCTGAATCTTGAAAATATTAATACTATCCCTACCTACCCCACAGTGCTGCTGAGAATATCAAACTGTACTGGGAGCGTTCTTTAGAAGTATCAATCAAACTAAATTCTAACTCATTAATGGATCACAAAATCAATTTCAAAGATTATAATCAGTACTTTTAAAAATGAAGTAGAGACAGAGATAGAGCTCAGTGGCAAGCGCAAGGACATGAGTTCAATTCCCAGTACCAAAAGGGGAAAAAAAGAGAGAGAGAGAAGTAGAGAGCCAGGCATGGTGGTGCATTTCTGTAATGCTAGAACTCTGGGAGGCTGAGGCTGGAGGACTGTATATTCAAGACCAGTCCAGGGAACTTATTGACTTAGTGAGCTCATGTCTCAAAATTAAAAAAAAAAAATTAAAGGCTGAGGACACAGTTTAGTGCAAAGGCAATGGGTTGAATTTTCCAAAGCTAAATTTAAAAAAAAAAAAGTGCAGTAGAATAGAATTAAAAATATCAGTGCATATACTACATTGCAACACTAGAAACTGTTATTATAAACTTGTTCAAGGGTTTTTTAATTTTTGCTTTTTTGAATGCAGGACCTCATACATACTAAGCAAGTGCTTTATTACTAAACTACAATCCAAGCCCATCTTTTCAGGTTTATATGTCTGTTTCTGCAAAGATACGTGTCAGAATGTAAAATATAATATTTTGTGATTTTTAAAATGTAGCTTTGATGAAAGTCCTTTCTTCTTGTTATATTTTCAGATAGAAAATGTGTTAGAAATGCTTTTCAGAATAAAAGCGCTACTGTTTGATGAGTGTGGTGCCCGGCTCTTTAAGCTCTTATTCCGTGAGCCAGGAGTGTTTTCCACCCAGAGTAAAATTTTCAAGGCAATAAGAAAGTTCTTTCTTAGACAGCTCAGCATGAGAACAGTTATAAGGAAATCTCAACAATGACTTTAAAAATATGCCTGAATGAGAGTTGACTCTCGATTACTTTGTAGGATAAAGATTTCACCTTTCAGCTACAAAAACTCTGATAAAGAACAAAACCAGGACTAAAAATATTCTCAAGCATGGAAGTTCAACAGAATCTTCTAATACTCTTTGAGTTTAACATACAAATATGAAAGTTTCTCAGATGTTTCAAAAACTGTGGCAAATTACTAAGGCTTGGGTAATTAGTAGAAGGAAAAAATATATGTAACAGGGAGGAGTAGCTATAGCGCCTAGAGTTTTGGAACAAAGTTAACACAGTTGCACCATTTCTCCAGTTGCAATGAATCAAAGAGTAGGTTAAAAAGGAATGCATGGAGACCAGAGAACCATTACACATTTTTGGCTCAGATTTTACTTTCTGTATATAGAAGCCCTACTAGTGGCTCTATTAAATGAACATTTAACATTTACTATTTTGTTTATAATGGTTGAAACAGTAATGTTTGGTCTCATCAGCTTACAAAATATATCACAGCTGTCCTGAAGCTGAGCAACATGGTCCAGGAAATAACTCTACTAGGGAAAGGCATCCCTTATATAGGCTTTCTAGAGACTATAGTCATTCTGTAGAGTCTGACCATTTTAGATGACATAACCACCGTATGTAGACAAGTGCAGAAGATTTTACACATGTCTTATAAAATGTCAAGACTTTTTGGTTCTGTCTGTTTTAAGATTAGGAAGCATTCACACCATATTATCAACTGATATACAATAATAATAAATTCAAAATTAGCTAAAAGTCAAAGGAGGCTTCTTCTAGTTTATGCAAATTATCAACTCCCCAAAGGCCCAGTTTCTATTAAAAATCCAGCACTAAGACAGGGAAGATCAAATGTGTTTTATGGAATCATTTGACAAACTAAATTCTCTATTTTAGACCAATGTACAACTCCTCTGTAAAAGATAATTTAAAATATCATTTTTAAAAGGAGAATTACATTAAGTATTCATCCATCAATTTTAGCTCAAAAATTCTTCAGAATCTGTCACCTCCATCACTACTGCCCTCATTCAGGAAATTACCTAGATGTTAGTGTCCAAACTTGCCATCAGTGTTCCTGCTTCCACTGTATTTGTAGTTTTTATATGGAATGGCCAATGGGCTTCTTTTCAAAGAATGCAATTTGGATCATTCCTCTCCTAAAATCCATGGCTTACCATTACCCTCAGAAGAGTATTCCCCCATTCCTTTTATCTCCACAAGACTCTATCAGATCTGATATCTTACAATCCAAATTTTTCCCACTTTCTTATTCACTCTTAAAGGGAAGGAAGTTAGCTTATTTATTTTAGTTATGAGTATAAAGAAGACTAAGAGTGCTTGACTCAACTCTTTCCTTTTTCTTCCTAGTTGCAAACTGCCTTTAGGAAGTAATTCTCTGGTCTTCTATGCCCTAATTCTTCCTGGGCCAGCACTGGCTTGGATCACTGTAGATTAAGACAGAGTGGGTAAATCTATTTCATGCCAGGAATTATGCAGTAGGCATTTCTAGCTTTCTTCTTCCTCTTCTATGAGTAATGAAGTAGATTCTAGCCTTCTAGTGTTAGTTATTTAGTTTTACTTCCCAATCTATTTAAAACCCAGGTAGGGAAAAGGGGTGCTAATTATAAAGGTTATTAAAAACTCTATAGAGTACTGAGATACATGCACATGAAAAGCAGATACAACTTCTATTCAAGAATAGAAAACAAAAGAGACGCTCACCTCTGAGAGGCATATTTATAGAACTTAAATCTTCAAGTGCTTTTCTATTTTAGGCAATTTTTTACAAAATATATGTGTTATTTTTATAATCAAGAGAAAATAGCCAAAATCAACTTTTCTTGAGGGCCATTAAACAAAGTAAAGCTTGAGACCAGAATTTCAGAGGAAATCATGGACTATTTTGTATATGGAGTCTAATAAAATTGAAGACAAAGTTATCAAATGACTCACTAATCATGATTATATACAATGCAGACAAAATATATGTTCTAAAGAACATTTTTCATTTTGACCTTTACATTTTGCCTAAATTTAAGTTACCAAAAGTGACAAAGCAAAATTACATCATTCTCCTGAATCTAGATAGGCCCTTGATTCGATGGAAGGAAAACATCAGATTATACTACCTGCTTCTTTACACTGCCTCTGTATTTGACTCCATAGCAACACCTCTTACACATATTTTAAACAGCAGTTTTTGGTTCATAAGTGATTTCCATTTTTTTCTATCCTAAAACATCAACACACATCCATAAATATTCATATATTTTTTACTCCCAACATTTTTGGCAGACAATTATTCTTCTGGCTGCACTTATTAGTTGTTTTACATATTAAAATCTTTATAAGTATTTATATTAACTCAATTTTAATTTTTCATCAAGCATCCTCAAGCGACTTTGATTTGTATGCAATCATCTAGTCTTATAAATTTTTTAACACA
This sequence comes from Octodon degus, assembly GCF_000260255.1. Classification (NCBI taxonomy): domain Eukaryota; kingdom Metazoa; phylum Chordata; class Mammalia; order Rodentia; family Octodontidae; genus Octodon; species Octodon degus. Next base: position 34,586,784 of record NW_004524578.1, read on the forward strand.
CTGTATCATCAGTTACATTTTTTCTCCATATGTTAATAGTTAAGTATCTAAGCAGTGCATAAACTTTGCCCTTTGAAAAATATTGCTTAAGATCTGTTTTTCAAAATTAGAGCCAGAATGTAGAATTTTTTAATATAATTTAAATACCTACATTGTAGGTAAACTAGCCATAAACTTTGAATTCAACAATTTCATTCAAGTTGCTAATATGCTTTGCATGGTAGATTCCAAGAATTTTTAAATATCTGTGCTACAAAGATATATAACAGCGATGCATTTGTTTTTTCTGTTCTTAGCCAACTTAGGGATGCAAAAGATTACCTATTTTATCTACTCCCATTTTCCACTAACAAAAAGCTTCAGTGCTAAAACTTTCGCTGTATGTACAACTTTGAAAGGACTATAATCATAACAATAAGAATATGAATAATTTATACTTAAAATATCTGTATCAAAGTATAATTTAATGCCATAAAACTTACCCATATGAAATACTCTATTCAGTTGTTTTCAGTGAATTTTCCATTTTGCAGCATTTACCATGATCGAGTTTTATAACATGTCTGCCACGATCTTTCACTTTGGAGCCATACGCAGTGCAGCACAGAATCTAGCAATACAAATTCTAGAGTCGGAGGCCCTGCCTCTACAGTTTATTAGCTACATGACATTCAGCAAATTGTAAAATCTTTCTTTTCTCTACTTTAGTTTCCTCATCCAAAAATCTGTGGTTAATGAGAGTACTCACTTCACAGTATTATTCTAGAAGAGCCAAATGATTTAACAACAATATAAAAAACTTGGAACAGAACCGGCCAAATAGTTCCATGGATTAAAGCACCTGGAAGCAGGTGCAAGGGCCGGGGGTTCGATTCCTGGGCCTGCCATGCTGGCCCTGCCCCCCAAGGCGCATTGAGGTGGTGAATGAAATTGGGTATGGTGGCATATGCCTGTAATCCCAGCACTTGGGAGGCTGTAAACAGGAGAATCATTATGAGTCCAGTCTAGTAGTGAGACTTTGAACACCCTGTATACCCTTTTCTAAAATAAAGAAGAAAAAAGAAACAAAACTTGGAACAGTTCTTAACACAAAGTGTGTGTTCAATAATATATGCTTTAAAATCTAGTTATTGTAAAACAATAAGCAGAAAATATTACTGATGCAAATAGCCACTGTTCATTATGTATGACATTAAATCAAACAATTAATAAGGCACTCCATAATAACAAACTTTGATTACCACTCAAAATTCGAAAACAAGAATAAAGAACTTGAAAAGCAAATCAATTACATAAAAGGCCTATAATGCTCAATAGCATTCATTCATTCATTTATGCATGCAACAAATATTTATAGATATGCTAGGGTCCTTTTAGGCACAGAGAAACAGCAAATAAAACCAAAAATCTCATTCATGCTGTGAGGTTTAGCAGAAGCAAATGGATAGGCAGGCTAAATAAGAAAAGTTACAAACCAATGTATAGTATAAAGAAATAAAAGCAATGCAATAGAGACACAAGGCCAGGAGCAAGGGCATTACTCTGGTCAGGCAGTGGGGCTCTACAACTGGCTTCTTAATCTAGACTCTCTACTTGTGTTTCTTCGGAATAACATTTTCTTGGAAGAAAGACTAAGCAACCTCACCTAGGGCAAGAACCATGACAAAGGCCCACAGGCAGCAGGTAATAAGCACAAAGGCTCCACAGTAGGATCAAAGGTAATAATATTTGATAAAAGGAAAGAGGCCAGCTAGGCTGGGAGGCTGGTGGAAGAGGTAAAATGGATACCAGGTCACTACATTATTTCACTGTGTATTTGGATGACCTCTTTCCTGTCTAACAGCTGGAGCCAACAATACACCACTACAGTAGGTGAATGTGTCTGTCGCCTCAGCAAACACCATAACCATGGGCTGAACTATAGGAAATCACTCATTTATTAATGAGATTAGATTTTAAACTGAAAGGACTTTCTAAAAAGTATTTTATTGCTTTCACAGTTTACCATATATGATAGATATGTGATCTTCATGTGTCTAAGAATGCATCATGACTACTGAAAAGTGTCATAAAGGATACGGGATCTGATTTAGCTTTCAATGGACAAGATCTTCTGCAATAGTTGAAGCTTGCACATGAGGCAATTGAGGCAGAGTGCTCAGAGGGAAAAGCAGCCAGACTATAAATTAAGGGATGATCATAAAGGAACACAGTACAGTCTACCCTGATTTTAAAAAGAAGTTTTCTATTAACAGATGATGTCACAAAGGATGATTAAACATTGGATCAAGAAACAAGCTAAGGCCAACCCACTTGGAACCCCTTCTGACTCTCTAGACAAAAGCTTTCTTTCCCCCAATAAATATTTTCTGCACTTTACAAAAAGAAAGAAACTGAAAGGCCATATATAAGTCTACGTTATTCAGTATATACTAAGTTCTGACACAGGGTTATATTTTATATGTTCTGAACAGAGCTATGTATATTAGAAACAGATAGGTGAGGATATCCAACATGAGAGATGGCAAGAACAGAGAGAAAGCAAGAAGGAAATCAGAATAGAGAGACACTAAAACAGAAAGTATAAATGCTACCGGTTATAGCAGGTAGAGACTATTCCAAAGCTCTAAATGGAAAAATACTTAAAGGAAACAGCAAAGTCAAAAGAAAATGTGGGTTCTGAGAGATGAGTTTGTTTTAAGACATCAAGTATCACAGTTTGCACCTGATATCCCCCTGAAGCCCCATGCAGTCATGGGGGCAGGCTTTTTGGAGGTGGCTGAATCTAGTTCATAAGTGATTCACTGCTCAATGTTGGGATTAGATTAGGGTGCTGGGAGTAAGAGTGGGCAACTGCTGGATCCTTCTTAACCCCAATAGACTAGATATGAGACAGAAAAAGGGTTTTTAAAAAAATCTTTTATTAGGCTGGAGAGATAGCTCAGTAGAATAAGCACTTGCCTGGCAAGCACAAGGTCCTGAGTTCAATCCCCGGTACCAAAAAATATATATTTTATTTATTTGGTACAGGGCCTTGTTACACAGCTCAGACTCACAGTGATCCTCCTGTCTCAGCCTCCCCAGTGCTGGGATTACTTACAGGCATGTGCCACCACACCCAGTTTCGGTGGCTGGCACAGTGTGCTGTATGTGCTAATGAGGATTGAACTCTGGTCCTTGCGCTTGCCAGGCAGATGCTTAGACCACCTACCTATCTCCCCAGCCCATAAAAAGGCTTTTGGCTTTTGTTCTTTCACTCTCATTTTCACTCTCACTCCCCCCAATTTGCTTGAACTGTTATCCTTCTGCCATGTGCCACCCAGCCTTGAAGGCAGTTGTTATGGACTAGAATCTTTACAAATTATGATCTAAATAAATTCTTTCCTTCCTTAACTGTGCATGTTGGATATTCGTCCAGCAACAAGAAAAGTAACTAGAATAGCATTTGGTACCAGAGAAGTGGAGTCATTTCTGTGACTGTACCTTACCATGTGGTTCAGAAGCCTTTGGGAATGGCTTATGGAAAGTTTGGAAAGGCTTGGAGATGCTGGTTGAAAAAGTACAGCTGGAACACCTTAGGCTGTTGTGTATGGAACATTTTGATCAGAGTTCAGACGATCAGAAAGCTAATAGAAATCCTGCCAGTAAAGACCAGGTTTGGAAGGTTGGGAAAAAGAACTGCATTGGCTGTTGGACTCCACACAATGTGTGTTATATCTTGGCAGAATGCTTGTTTGCATTTTCTTCATGCCCTGAGACTGCCTGAGACTGAGATTAAGAGAGGAAACTAATTAATTTTGTAGAATAAATTTCAAGGCAGTCAAATGTTGAGGAAGCACCATGGCTACTGTTGGAGGCTATTAGCCACATCTACGTTAAGAATCAAGAGTAAAGAGCACAACCAAAAAAAAAAAAAAAAAATGTTTTGAGTTTGACCAGAAGAAAGCTCCATTAAAGCTGTGGACAACTTTAGTAAAGAAAATTAAACTGAAATGTTTAATTTTCAGTACCGGGCATTGAACTCAGGGCCTTGTGCAACTAGGCAAACACAGAGTTGAGGAGATCTCAACTGCTGATAAGGAATAGAGAAAATAGAACAGATGGCCTGAGGGCATCACAAGAAGCAGGAGGACTCCATCCTTTGCAGCCTCAACACTGCAAAGGTAGGACCAATGAGATAGCTCATAGCTCAGCAGACTAAGTGCCTGCTTTGGCAAGTGCAGGAACCAGTGTTCAATTCCTAAGAAAGACACCATGGGACCTACCACCACCAGAATTGCTACAGGGGCCACCCAAGCCTTCTGAAGATCACATCTGCCACAGATTGCCTCAGATGCTGCACATGGAACTACAGGACTTGATGTTTGCCCTGCTGGATTTTGGACTTGCTTTGGTTTCATTCCTTTGTGTTCCCTGGTCTGTAACTGTCTCAGTTACTTTTCTCTAGATGCTGAGACAAAATATCCAACACCCAAAATTAAGGAAGGACAGGTTTATTTAGCATGCAGTTAGTGAAGGTTTTAGTCCATACTCAGCTGACTCCAAGTGGCACATGGCAGAGGGCAGCCTTTCATGGCAGTGGAAAATAGCAACGGGTGGAGCAGTGGCTGAAGCAGCCAGCAAGCCTCTCTTCCCTCCTTATATTGTATTCATGCTATCCACCCCAGGCAGGCATAGACTCACACCCATAATCCCAGCATTGGATTATGAATTAATCACAAACCCTAGAATCAGCTACATGACTCCATGAGGCTTTGGGAGGACAACTAGATACAAACCATAACAGTAACTTTTGGAATGGAAATGTCTGTCTTGTGCCTCTGAGTGTTGGAAATGTTTAATTTTCTTTTCATCTGTATAGGGGCTCACAGCTAAGACTTAGCCTTGCATCTCAGAGGAGACTCTGGACTTTTCAGCAATACTGAATCTGTTAGGACTCTGGCAACTCTTCAAGTTTGACTAAATGACCTTTGTATAAAGGGATGTGCATGCAGCCAAGGGCAGAATGCTATGGTTTGTCTGGATGGTACCCCAAAACCCATGTCGTCACAGAGGGTAGACTTTTCAGACGTAGGTGAATTTAGTTTGTAGATTCTCCTATTTCCCATTTGCTCCAGTATATCCTCAATCTTGGCACTTGGGAGCTCTCTGTTTTTCTTTTTCTTTTTTTTTTTTTTACATCAGTTATTTTATTTTAAAGAAAAAAAATAAAAACAATGGTACAAAATCTCAAAACAAGATTTTAGGAGAGTAACAATGGTTAGTACATTGTGTACTGTTACTGCCAAAGTAGTTTCTCATATTACAAGATATAGGCAAGAAATAATAAATAAACAACATAGGTACAAACCTCTG
>NW_004524578.1:34594098-34598771 GCF_000260255.1 Octodon degus
GGCAAACAATTAAACAGAGGAGAATAAGAGGTATACAATAGTAGTCTTTCAGTTATTCTTTTGTGTTCAGTAGCAGAATATTTTTACCAGAGCTCTCTGTTTATCAAGTTTTATTAGTGCATGTTTGTAGCACATAATGATTACCTTCACTGTAGGAAACTGGTACATATACACAACAGATTTCAATTCTTTTATTTCCCTCTTCCTTCTACCTCCTTTTATTTTTGAATAATCAGATTCATTTATTTGTAAGACCTTATAAAGCTACCTACCATATATATGGCTTGAAAACCATACCAAATAGGCCAAAGAACATATTAAGTGTGTAAAACAACTGCACTCAGCCAAAGCACACTTTTTAGATACATCATCCATGCTGGATTACAATCTCTCTCTATATATATAGATAGATGATAGATAGATAGATAGATAGATAGATAGATAGATAGATAGATAGATAGATTTACATAAGAGAAACCACAGCATATTTAGGTTTGCGTGCATAAGTCACTTCATTTAACATTATGGTCTCAAAGTGTGTCCTTGAATTTTCTACTTTCAGGGCCTCTGAAAGCATCAGATGGTGTCTCTACTTTCTTCACTGCGTTATCCCTGTACCTTGGACCAGAGAGGGAGGCCAGTGACTTGTGAAACTAATGGCATGATCTCTCTGCTTCTCCATTCATCATCCTCTCCTCTCTTTATTTCCGTCTCTAGTGAGTAAAGTCCATGATCTTATATTTGAGCAACTGTCTTTTGCCAATATCCTAAATTACATAGCCCAAGTATTCTTCTGGTACATGTTTTCTATTTTATTCACTCTCATTGTGAGTTTTTAGGATGTTTTCTATATCCTTGATGTCCTGAAATTTCACAATTTGCATGACATGGTGTGAGTCTTTTTCATTCTTTCCAGATGAATCTTTCCCATCTGAAGAAGTCATTTTTTGTATTTGTTTGTTTGTCTTGTTTTTAGTTTTGAAACTTTTTTAGTAACCATTTCTCACACAAATTTCTCCTTTCTCCCCTATTTCTCTATCTAGAACTTTTCAGTAATTACTGGGTTGTTGACTAACCAGTTGACTCTCTTACTTTTCTCTTTCATTGTCTTTTATTCCATTTTATGAGACTTCTTTGACTATATTTATAGCTACTTTCTAGGAGATTCCAATACTCTAATGTGTTTTCCTCACCTGCTACCATCTGCTACCTTCCAACAGTTCTTTCATGAGAATAAAATGCTTTAAATATTTAAGTTTTTGATAGTATTTTGCTTTAGTTTCTTGGTTGCACTATTCTCCTTTTCTTTGAGAATATTAATTATAGGCAGATTTTTTTTCCTGCAAATTTCCTTCCATTTCCTATGTTCTTTCCTTCTCCTCTGAGTGGAGTTACTTTATGACTTTAGTCTCTGTATTTCACATTACAATGTCTGGGGAATCTTGTCGGTCCATTAGTATTTAAAGGTAAAGCACTGAAAAAGTAAAGTTGAAACTCCATACTAGGGTTCATAATCTTTTTTTGTAAAGACCCAGATAAATGTTCGGTTAATAGTTTGGGTTTTGGGAATCTGTCACAACTATTCACCGCTACCATTGTAATACAAAAGCAGCCACAGACAATAAATATATAAATAAAACAGTGAGACCGTTCTAATAAAATTGTATTCTGAACACTTTGTTTATTCTGAACACTAAAATTTGAATTTCATATAGTTTTCATGTATCATGAAATATTTTTCTTTTCTTTTTTAAAAAATTCTTTTGTGACAGGTTCTCGTTATACCGTTCAAACTGGCCTTTGAACTCACTATGTAGCTCAAGCTGGCCTCAGACATAGGGCCCCAGTACTCCTGCCTTATCCCACGTGCTAGGATAACAAGCACAAGCTACCACACCTAGCTAGGTTTTTTTTTTAAAAAAGCATCATAGTAGACAGAATAATGCTTCCACAGATCTCTATATTCTAGTCCTTACCAAATGTCAGTATGTCACTGCATATGGCAAAGGGGAATTCAGGTCTCAAACTATTAGCATTGGTCATCAGTTAAAGTATGGAGATGACCTTAGATTATTCCATTATTACATGTAATCACAAAACTTTTTTAAATGACAAAGGGACCCAAAAAAAAGGAAGTCATAGTGTTGCAATGTGAAGAATCAACCTATTTTTGTTGATCTTTAAGTTGAAGGGGGGCGGGCCAGATAGCTCAGTGGATTAAAGCACCTGCTTAGGCAGTGCCAGCCCCACCTCCGGGGCATGCTGAGACAGCGACTGAGACTGGGCATGCTGGCTCGTGCCTGTAATGCCAGCACATGGAAGGCTGAAAACAGGAGGATTACTGTAAGTCCGATCTTTGTACTGAGACCCTGTACACCCTGTACTAAACGTTAAAAAAAAAAAAAAAAAAAAAAAAAATGACGGGGATCATGAGGAATATGGGTGGCCTCCGCAGATGAACGAGCAAGGAAATGGACGCTCGCCCTGGACTCTCCAGAAAGGAAGACAGCCCAGCCAGCGTCCTGATTTTAGCCTAGTGAGACTTCTAGCCCACACAATTGTAAGATAATATATTTGTGTTCTTTTGAAGAACCAAGCTTATGATAATTTGTTACAGCAGCCACAGAAAAATAATATAATCATTTAAAAATGCAAAAAGTATTTTTTAACATGCACTGGCCACTGCCAAAAACAAAACAAGCAAACAAACAAACAAAAAAAAAAAAAAAAAACAGGGGCCGGGAGATGGCTCAGTGGAATAAGTGCTTCCCTGGCAAACGCAAGCATCTGAGTTCAATTCCTGGTTCTGCCAAAAACAAAACAAGCAAACATGCACTGGCCATAATTTGTACCCCTGGTATAAGCTCTTGATCCAGGCTCCGGAGGACTGGACCTGTTATAATACTTACTGACTTTAATATTAGGTCAGCAACTCAATCCCTTTATGTCTGGGCTTCCTCTGCTGTAAAATGATAATAACAATATTTACACCACAGGACCACTATAAAAATTAAGGGAAGGGGGCCGGGGAAATGGTTCAGTGGCAGAAGTGCCTGCCTAGCAAGTGTACGGTCCTCAATTTGATCCCCAGTACCAAAAAAAAAAATTTAAGATGGGTCTGGAGGTTTAGCTCAGTGGTGCAGTGCCTGCCTGGCAAGTGTGAGGTCCTGAGCTCAATACCTGGTACCAAAAAAGAAATAAAATAATAATGAAGTGCAATGTTGCATGTAAGGCATGCAAAATATTGCCCAGACCATGGTAATTACTTAGTAAACATAACATCAATAGAGGAAGCAGAAAGGAATAGCACCACATAAAGATTTTTGCCTTATTTCACCTGTGCCCTGAAGATAAAGCCATGCTAATAAATTCCCTCTAAAAGTAATTCTTTAGTTTCTGTGCCCATTAGGAAGCAGCAGTGGGGTGGTTGCAAGAAATTACAAAACAAATCAGCACACGTGCAACATCTCACAGGCCTACCCAGCATGCCTAAGGTTTCAGCCTTCTCTAGTCAGTTAAGTCACGCATCTGGCTCCCAGCTTCTAAAAAGGTCTTGACTTCACTTTTCTGCTGTCAACTCCTCTTTCCTTCTCTTGGTCTACGTTGGTTTATACTTTTAAAAATGGCTTTCTTTCTCTTTTAGTAGAGTCTCAAGAAGGAGCAGCCTTAAAAATGTCTAATTTACCATTTTGACCCAAAGTCTTAAATTTAAAAAATTTCAATACAACTTCAAATGATCAAGATAAAATCCATCCCGTTCCACACATTTTTAAAGAAACTTTAACTCACCTTCTTTAAAAGCCACTATCAAATGTTGTCTCTAATAGTATTGTGTAAGACTTTATAAGTGTATCACTCTAAAATAAATTATAGCTTTTAGTAAAATAACAGACAAACTAGAATTTGAGTTTAGGGCCTGCAAAAAATTTTGCACAGTTTTGAAGGCTATTCATGTTTTAAATCAAAGACATCCACTTTTGAAAAGTAATTATTGAAAACTATGCATGTTAAAAACATTACGGAACAGTCTGTCAGATGTTTTCTCTTGAATATTTGCAAAAAATAATTCTAATTCATTAATCTACTCATGCATAACTAAAAATTTCGTCCACAGCATTCACTTGTTGATGATAGTTGTATTTTCACACTGAACAACTGGCTACAGTAAGAGACCAACATTCTCATCTTTTTAAACCTGCTATTGGTCACCAAGGTATCCACCAAACTCAAGATTCATAAAACCTTATGAGCCAAAGTTAAACATTCTGAGAACTACATCATTCTATAAGAACTGAAAATAGCCTATGAGCCAAAAAGAATTAGGAGGAAGATCAACAGTTACTAAGAACCTGTTATGTGGGGCCAAAAATGCAGTTCAAAGGTATACTACCTGCCTGGTAAGGGCAAGATCCAGTACAAAAAAAGTACCTGTTATGTGCACATGCCATCTACCTAATAGAATTCTTCTCTAACTATCATGTCCCAAAACGGGGTATGAAGAGCTTGAGAAACTCAGCATTGACATGCAGAAAATCCGAAGTAAAATTTAAATTGCAATTGTATATCTTGGGGACAGGGAAATGGCTCAGTGGAATAAGCACTTTCCTGGCAAGTACAAGGGCCTGAGTTCAATTCCCAGTTCTGCCAAAAATAAATAAATAAATAAAATAAAT
>NW_004524578.1:34599057-34601917 GCF_000260255.1 Octodon degus
ATTTAAATAAAGATTTTTTAAAGTTAAGAATTAGGGCTATATTCATTTATAAGATTGTCTGCTTTATGCTTGATTAAAAAAAGGCAACTGCAAATCTCCCCTATATAAACATAAACAAAATCTCTTAATCTACATCTTTATGTACACAATGCATTAATGAAGAAGGTATAGGAAGGGATAAAGCAATACTTTAACATGGGTTATTTAACAAGATATTTAAATATTTGAGGAGTGCTAGACACAAGCTACCACTAGTAACTATTTTAATTCTCTCTCCTTCATAGCTGTTCTCATCTGCTATGAGAAGAAGCTATGTCTGATGATTACTATGTAGCCCTTATATCAACTTTCTGTGGTCCATTCTGTGCCACAGCAGAGCTGCACAGATGACCCTGCAGTGTCTAGTAGGGTGGTGGCACTCCTGGTAAGGGACTGCAGTCCATGGTAATCTTCAAGAGAGGGACAACCCTGGAGCCTAGGCAGAGATCGAAAACCAAATCCTCAGCAGGAGGCAGAGAGTTGGAGAATAGATCAGTTGTTGGCAGTGCCTACTACTGAACCAAAACTCAATCTTATTCTTTCTAATCACCTATGTCAAAGGGAGAAAGTACTTGGTGAACATGAGAGGTCCTCACTGAACTGACAAAAATTTAATCTATGAATGACTACAATACAAGTAAGTGCATCCTGTTCTTTTAATAAGGAGCTTAGTACACTATTGATTCTTGGCAGCTATTAAAGAATAGTAATACTACTTTGAGCAAATTAAGACCAAAAAACGAGTTTGACTGGGCATGATGTCACACAATTATAATCCCAGTACTCAGGAAACCAAGGCAAGAGGATCACTCCCAAGTTGGAGGCCAGCCTACATAGTCAGTTCAAGGTCATCTTATATCACAAGACTCTATGAGAAATGAACAAAATTTCCTGAGTTAATTTAGAAGTTAGAAGTTATGACTGAAACTATAAAAATAAGTTTGCAAAACTCTGTCATTAATAAAAAGTGAGTTAAATAGATGGTGTATATTGCATATGTATATATTTATTAAGTAGCTATCAAAAATGAATACAATATATCTCTTTTGTTTGTATTAATACTCATATATATTAGGACCAGTGAGATAGTTCAGTGTACTAAGTGGCTGCTTAGGTTACGCGCAGGGGCCAGGATTCGATCCCTAGTACGGCATGCCACACTGGCCCCGCCCATGGGCGCACTAAGCCAGCGATAGAGTCCAAGCATGGTGGCTCATACCTGTTATCTCAGCACTAGGGAGACAGAAAATAGGAAGATCTGGGCCAGCCATATAGCTCAGTAGATTAAAGTGCCTGAAAGCAAGCACAGGGGCTGGGAATTCGACTCCGGACCTGCCATACTGGACCCACCCCCAGGGCATGCTGAGACAGCAATTGAGACTAGTAGTAGCACCAGACATGGTAGCACATGCCTGTAAACTCAGCTCTTCAGAGGCTGTAAACAGGAGAATCACTACAAGTCTGATCTAGTAGTGAGACCCTGAATACCCTGTACACCCTTCCCTAAAAATAAAAAAAAAAGAAAAGAAAAAAAAAAAAATAAGAGGATTACTATAAGTCTGAGCTGCATAGTGAGACCATGCACATACACACACACACACAAACACACACACACACACACACACACACACACAAAAGTCTTATGAACAACACTATTTCATCATGTTTTCACAAAACTAGAGTTAAGCATGGTCATACATGCCTGTTATCCAAGTCCTGGGAGGCTGAGGCAGGAGGACTGCCACAAATTCAAGGCCTGCCTGAGGTACACAGTGACTTCAGGGGCAGCCTGAATTATCCAGCGAGACCATGTCTCAAAAATAAACAAAAACCTTTAAATAGTTTCTATGCCACTTATTTTTTTAACACCTCATTTTGCTACCTATTTAGATTAAGTGGATTCATTTATTCAATCAACAAATAGTTATTGAATCAGCTGTGTTCAAGACACAATAGTTCTTCGCTCTGGAAATACAGTTGGAGACAAAAACAGATAGCAAACCATAGAGCAATCTCCTATAGACAGGCAACAGTCACAAAAAGGTGAAACATACAGCATCACGTGTCCAGTGGTGATCAGCACTATGAAAGAAAATAAGCAGCACAGGGACTCAGGTCGGGAGAAGCTTACTATTGTAAGCAGAATATGGCCAGGAGAAGCCTTGCTAAGGACAGGAAATTTGAGCAAAGACTTCAAAGAGGTGAGGCAAGAAAACATATGAGCATAGTTTCTTCCCATTTCACAATATCTACTGGACAGTTTGGACCTTACAAAAGGAAGGAGGAACAAGGATGGAGGAAGAGAGAAAGGAAGAGCAAAGGAAAAACACAAGACAGCTGAGATAGTTATACCAAGTTTCTCTTAGTTAATTTTAAAGAAAGGTTTACAGTAACATTCTTTGGGCAACTTTTCATAATTGCATGTAGTACTGTAAATAATAACTGCTTTGACGATAATGATATGCAATGTATAAAATATTGTTATCCTCCTATTATTTTGTTTTGAATTTGTTTTTTTATAAAATAAAATTTAAAAAACATAAAGAGTATCTGGGAGGAGAGAATTACAGGCTGAGAGGTTCAACAGATGCCCTGAGCAATAGTGCACTTGGTAGCTCTCCCACGGCACCTCCACTATTCAGCCTCACCCTCGCCTACTCCAACCAGGCACTGGTGTCTTTTCTGTAACTTAAAAGTACTGTCCTGAGGAGTGGAGAAACAGGGAGGTAAGCAGACCAGCACAAGCACCTCAGAAAAGGCTTTCTCCAACTTAAAGCCATGCTCCCATTGTAGGAAAAGGCCTTGGGCAACAAGTGTTCTA
>NW_004524578.1:34602837-34620305 GCF_000260255.1 Octodon degus
GAGTTTAACATCAATGGAAACACTGTATTTCTAAAGAAAAATGTTTCATTTGATTTGTTAACATTCAAGTTCATCAGATTAGAATTTAATAATTAAATGTAGCAATCATGACAGCTTTACTTAATCCTCATAAAACACAAATTGGCCATTATCAGCCATGTCACCATTGGCTCCTGTGAGGAGAAGCATTCTTACTTTCTTCTAATGTTTCCCTTTGGATGACTTTTGTAAGTTTTTGAAATAACTGTTCAGAATTTTTAAAAATGCTTTAAAATAAGTTATGTTTCCTGCTGGCAAAGTTTTCTTCTCAATTTGTTTATTTTCTGTTGGTATACATTAATATGCAAATATAAAAATATGAATAAAACAGAAATGGGATCTGGCATAATATATTGTTATGGTTTGTGTCAAGTTGTCACCCCAAAGCCCCATGCAGTCATGGGGAGGCTCCTGGAGTTTGTGATTGGTTACTGTGGGTATGGACGCTGCGCCTGCTCTGGGGCAGGTGAGCTGCATTACAATGTAAGGAGGGGAGAGAGGCCAGCTAGCTGCCTGAGCTGCTGCCCTTCCCTTTGCTCTTGTTCTTTGCCACTGCAATGAGCTGGCTGCTTTCTGTGCCGTGTGCCGCTCTGCCTTGGAGCCAGCTGAGTATGGCCTGAAAGTTCCACTGACTATGAGCTAAATAAATCTTTCTTCCCTTCATTTTGGGGGTTGGTTATTTTGTCCCAGCAACAAGAGAAAAGTAACCAAGACATATAGTATACATCCATACATTATTAAATTCTTTTATTTCTTTCTTCAAAAAAATTTTGACCAATTTTGCATGCTTATATCTGGTAATCTGAACAACTAACTTGAAGACAGCAATATGCAATATAACAACCATTGCCAAATTCCTATCATTTTAGTGAGATTCTGTATTGTTTCTTTTCTTTTTTTCTTTCTTCCTTTTTCTTTTCTTTTTTTTTTTTTTTTTTTTTTGTATTTTAGGGAAGGGTCTATACAGGGTGTTCAGGGTCTTACTACTAGATCAGACTCATAATAACCCACCTGTTTACAGCCTCCTAAGAACTGGGATTACAGGTGTGCGCCACCACGCCCAGTCTCAATTACTGTCTCAGTGCACTCTGGGGGCGGGTCCAGTACAGCAGGCCCGGGGATCGAATCCCCAGCCCCTGTGCCTGCTTATAGGCACTTTAATCCACTGAGCTATTTGGCCAGCCTGAAAATCTGTATTTTTTTCTAATGTTTTGTTTTATTTTTTGCTATTTCTTATTCTCTTTAAAAAATAAAGAAATATTCTAAGAGAATAGAATAAAAGACTGTGATTAGTAGAATAGCTTAGGATATTTTTGGGGGGAACTGCAGTCATATAGCTTCATTTTCCACAGAACTAAGAATAGGCCAGACATGGTGGCTTATTCCTATAGTCCCAACACTCTGGAAACTGAGGTAGGAGGACCATCATGAGTTCAAAGCCTACATGAGCTACATAGTGAGTTCAAGGCCAGCTTGCACTTCAAACCTAGACCTTATCTCAAGAAAGCAAAAAACAAAACATCCACCAGAAATAGGAGGTATTTGTTATTTCAAGATAGGCAAGGCCAATTTTAAAAAACTACTGCATAAAAACATGGAGGGCTAGTAACATAGCTCTTCAGCACATGCCTGCCTGGCAAGCACGAGGTCCTGAGTTCAATTTCCAGCACAAAAAAAAAAAAAAAAAAAAAAAAAAAAAGAAAAGAAAAAAGAAAAAGGCAAGTAGGTCTGAAGAGGCACATATACATGGACTATACCAAAAACATGAGCATTATAGCTATACAAGAAAACTACATGTTTTAGAATTTCCAGTTTAAATCAACAGCATCCAGAGCGGATGAAAGCCAGTTACTAAAAAATTTATTGCTTGGTTAAAGTTTGGTTTACAATACAAAGGAGTTTTAAAACCTCTGTGCTGTTATGAGATTTTATGAGGTTTACAGAGGAGATGAAAACAGAAATAAAAAGATCTGACAAACAGAAAATGCCAAAAATATTTTCAACATTATCAGCATGAATTTTTTGCCCCATCACTACGTCTTACCTTACACCAACACAACTACTTTGATTTAACTGCTGGAAAAGACAACTGCTTCCCGGGGTCACATGCAAAATATAAATGTATGAGGTGTAAAGTTCAACAGAATATATTTTTTTTTTTTTAAACTAGCATGTAGGGCTGGCCAAATAGCTCAGTGGATTAAAGCACCTACCAGCAGGCACAGGGGCTGGAGATTCAATCCCCGGGTCTGGCAAACTGGCCCCGTCCCTGGGGCCCACAGAGAGGGCAATTGAGACTGGGCGTGGTGGCACACACCTATAATTTCAGCTCTTGGGAGGCTGTAAACAAGTGGATCACTATGAGTCTGATCTAGTAGTGAGACCCTGAACACCCTGTAGACCCTTCCCTAAAATTAAAAAAAAAAATTTTTTTAAATCTTTGCAAATCCCTGAGAGGAGGGCAGAGAGTTATTCACAAAATAAGTAGATGCTAAAACAAATATAGCTCCCCTTCTATAGGAAAAGAATTTAGAATTCCTTACGTGTACATTTACATATTAGTACAGGTAATGTGCAAAGTATGTGTTCATAAGACAGAGTAACTCATTTATTAAGAGGCTAGTAAACTAGCCTCACTATGAAAAGATGAGTTTCCTCTCAAATTAGGTGGTTGTCATGCTAAAGTCATTAAGGTATTTTCATGGATTAAACAGCAGAACTAAACTAGAAATAGGAATTAACTTCATTTGACCAAAAAGGTGAAAATACAAAAGGCAACAAGATTTCTGAATATTATAGCAAAGTCTACTGTCCAGCATGAGACAGATCTGTGTTTGAGTTCAACTGCATTCTGTGGTGCATGATTTAAGCAAGTTATTTAAGCTTTTAACATCAGTTCATTCATCTATAAAATGTGAACAATAGAAATATAAAGTGTTTGGTGTTGTAAGGAGTAAATTGGCCCTTATCAACTTTTGGGCCAGCCAAATAGCTCAGCAGATTAAAGTACCTGCTAGCAGACCCAAGGCCCCAGGGGTTCCATAGGCCTGCAGTGCTAGCCCCGCTCTGGGGCATACTGAGACAGCCATTGAACTGGGCGTGATGGTGCACACCTGTAATCTTAGCTCTTGGGAGGCTGTAAACAGGCAGATCACTGAGTCTGATCTAGTAGTGAGGCCCTGAACAACCTGTAGACCCTTCTCTAAAAAATACAAATAAATAAATAAACAAACAAACAAATAAACTAGAATGTAAACTCCATAAGGGCAGGAGTTTTTAATAAGTACTCTTAGCACTTAAGACACTAAGTGTGCATTAAGTAAGAAAACTAAAAAAATCTTAACAGAATCAAAGGGGGCCGGGGAGATAGCTCAATAGAATAAGTGCTTGTCTGGCAAGCACAAGGGCCTGAGTTCAATCCCCAGTTCCAGAAAAAAAAAGAATAGAATAGAATCAAAGACTATGATTAGTAGGAGAGCTTGGGAGATATTTTTGGGAACTGCAATCATATGGCTTCATTTTCCACAGAACCGGCCAAACATGGTGGCTTATGTCTGTAGTCCCAGCATTCTGAAAACTGAGGTACAAGACCATCATCAGTTCAAGGCCAGCACTGGATACATAATGAGTTCAAGGCCAGCCTGCACTTCAAATCTAGACCCCACCTCAAAAAAGCAAAGAACAAAAACATCCACCAGAAATAGGAGGTACTTGTAAGACTTACTGTCTGGCATATATATAGTACAGTAAAAAATATTTATTAAATTAATAATCTGACCAAAATCTTTTGTTAAAGAATCCAAATTATGGTAATAGAGGTTCATTTTACTTATCAAATATTTTTCTTTTACCATCTATATGACAGAAACACCTTTTAAAACCTTACTACTAATTCACAGAATTAGTCAATTCCTTTATATATTTCTTATTTCAAAGAATTCTATAATACTGTTCACTTTTTTTTTTTTTTTTGGTGGAACCAGGGGTTGAACTCAGGCCCTTGCACTGGCCAAAGAAGCGCTTATTCCACTGAGCCATCTCCCTGGCCCCTGTTCACTTTTAAGAATTATTCTAATAACCTAAAATGGAAGCAAAAACCTGAAACCTGTTGAAATGGAATACTATAGAGTATTTTAAAAAACACTGAAATTACTACCAAATAACTGCACAGCCATAGACAATCTTAGACTTTTTGTGGTTTTCTTACATTTTTTTCTAGTTCTCTTAG
The DNA here is from genome assembly GCF_000260255.1 of Octodon degus. Classification (NCBI taxonomy): domain Eukaryota; kingdom Metazoa; phylum Chordata; class Mammalia; order Rodentia; family Octodontidae; genus Octodon; species Octodon degus. The sequence goes on from NW_004524578.1 coordinate 34,607,105, forward strand.
TACACTTCTCCTGCTTAGTCTTCTTTTACTATCAAATCCTTCACTTTCAAAATTAAATACATTAAAGTGCTATAAAATATACTATATTCTTCAAACTTTATACTAATAGTAGAAAGTTATCTTTTTTATGTATTCAGTACAGGATCTACAGGGTATCACTACACAGATCAGACTTGTAGTGATCCTTCCTGTTTTTCAGCCTCCCAAGCACAGGGATTACAGGTGCACACCAGCACGCCCAGTCTCAGTGGCTATGTCAGCGCCCCTTGAGGGCAGGGCCAGCATGGCAGGCCCAGGGATTGAAACTCCTGGACCATGCATCTGCCTAAGCAGGTACTTTAATCCACTGAACTATCTGGCTGGCCCTCAGAAATTATCTTAAAATCAAAATTCAATACACAGTGGAAAAACACTAGCTGGAATGTTTGCTGAAATGCTGTTTACTGCAAAAGTCCCAATATTTGATCAACTAACATTAAAACTTAAATTAGATCTGAACTCAGGAAATTGACTTTCACATTTTAACATGACATTTGTCATTATGTGTAAGGTAGTTTATTTTGTACAGATTTAACTGTCTATAACTTACAGTCAAGTTTCGATCCCAGATCTGTATGCTTCCATTCTGGCAGGCAGCTGCTATGAGGTTTCCATCTCTACTATATGTGCACGTAGTGGGTATGACTTTTTTGCCCTGCATTGTTCGAGGCTTAAACACACTTTTTTGCTTCTTTGGATTTTCAACTTCCCATATTCTCACAGTCCTAGAATAAAAAAGGCAATTTTCTTTTATAAAAATAAAGAAGTCTAAGAGAGGAGTCCATAACTACTGCTTCATCTTTTAAACATACATTTCTACACTGTGAGTTCAAGGCCAGCCTGAACTAGAGAGAATCTGTCTCAAAAACCAAAACTAAATAAATAAATATATAAATGAATTTTAAAATTTTTATGTAGAAGCAATTTTAAAGGTAAATTATTTTCTACCATCTTAATAAATAATGACAGAATTAATTTTTTTTAAAAAGCTACAAAACATTCTTCTTTACATTCATAGAAATAAAACAATGAGAACTTTGTTGTTCTCATCTAATCAAAAAGCAAGTGGCAGATTCTACCTCAAATATACTATAGAGATGCTCTCTAAAACAGTGGCCTCTAACTTCTTCTAACTGTACTCTTGATCAGTAAAACTTGAATATATGGCCCTGTGTACACATATTAATTGGTAAATTACCTACAGGTGACAACATTGTGATTGCCTAGAGTCATAACCATCACTATAGTCCAGTACTAAAGAGTGGAATACACAGCCAAATAAACAGTAACATCCCATCCTTAATAAATTGCAATGGTTCTTCTTGGGATAGACACAAAGCCCAAAAAAACACACTCAGAAGATTTCTCTGAGAAATAGACAGTTCATCCAGAAGCTATGGTACTAGGATAAAGCTATCTACCATAAGAAATCTGCAAGCACCAACACAGAAAATGAAATAAAATAACAATAAAAAATGATGAGCCACAGAAGCAAAATGTAGCCCCTGACCTGGAGTCAACCCAGAACAAGTCCAGAGCATGATGAGATAGAAGAAATCAGAAGCCACATACTTGAATTTTCTCAAATAATAACACAAGTAAAAAATAAATAGAGGTGGTTATAGAAAAAAAAAAAACACTCTCTAATTTAAAAAAGAAACAATGAATGTAGAATTGATACAGATAAAAAAGGTAGATGATCCTAGGAAAAACATGGAAACCATGAATTTCCAATATTGGAAAGATACAATATCCATTAAAAAAAAATCCAAACAGATATCCAGAAGATCAAAAATTCAAATGAGTATCAACTTGGTAAAGATGAGGCTTTTTAAGTGAAATTTTTTTTCGTGAAATAAACCAGACCCACATGTGTAAATATTCTGTTGTCTCTCTGGTGTAAGAAGCTGAAAGAAGAAATAAAACCTGAAAAGTATAATATAGTAAAACAGAGAGAAATTGAACTTAAGAACTAAACAACGAAGATGAGAAAAATGAGAAAAGATAGGAAAAAAGGGGGAGAAACATGCAAGTATATATATATAGGATAGCTGAGATGATTGTACTAACTTCCACCATTTTTTTTAAAATAGCAGTTAATGTGTAGAATTTTCACCTTGACTAATTCTATGTGCTGATATCTACTATCTAAGCAACAACACTGAGGACAGCAATGTATAATACAAAACCCATGCTTGAATACCTCTCATTCTTGTCTCCTAAAGGTGTACTGTTTCTAACGTCTTATCAATTATTATTATACTCATTAAAATAATTATTTTTAAAGTGAAAAAAACAAAGACAAGAAAAAAATTAAGATTTCTTGAAAGCAAGTAGTAATATTCAATTATTTGTTTAATCTTGCATAACGATCTGTTAACCTGTGCAACAGATTTGACAATAAAAACAGATAATAGACCATTGTTAATTAGCTTTTCTTGTTTTGAAAAGCTGTAACACACATATTATTGTATGTTACCCTGTTTCTACTTTGTTTCTGCTATTTGTTTTTGCTTTTGTTTTTACCATTCAAAATAAACTTAAATTAAATTTGAAAAATTCAACTGAAAGACAAAACAGACTGAAGAAGATAAAATACCAGATCTGGAAGACAGGATTGGGGTTAGTGACAACAAAAAGAAAGATATCCTAAAAATAGGACCATGAAAAAGGGACCATGAAAAATCAATTCAAACAGCTGCAAGACAAACAAGAAAAAAACAACATAAGACTGATTAGAGTCAATGAGAAAGCTAGACACAGTGCAAATGCCATAAAAAAGCTTCTTCAAAGAATGGCAGAAAACATCAAAAACATGAACAAAGAATTTGACATACAAATAAGTAAGACATACAGAACTCCAGTTAGCCATGATCAAAATAAATCTACACCAAGGCATATAATAATCAAGATTCCAGAAATTCAGCACAAGGACAGAATACTAAAAATGGTTAGAGAACAGAAACAAATGATCTGTAAAGGATAACCCATTAGAATCATAGCAGAGTTCTCAAGCACAGAGTTCTTAACACAGATCTTCAAGTTGAGGGGACCTTGGAGTAAAGTATTTCAAGCCCTAAAAGAAAACAACCTCCAACCCAGACTGATATACTTTGCAAAACTCTTTCAAAACTGATAGAGAAATAAAATACTCCCTTTGCAAAGAATGACTTAAGAGATTCATTACAACCAGTCCAGCCTTTCAAAATGCTTTGAAGTTTATTCTAGAAATAGAAAAAGAAGAGAACAATTCCAAATACACACACACACACACACACACACACACACACACACACACACACAATGCATCCAGGAAGGGAAAGCAATTAAACAGGAGAGAAAGACAAGATATGAACAATAGGAAAATAATCTAGCAAGGATAAGCCAACACATATCACTTATAACCATCACTATAAATGGCTTCAAATCACCAATCACAAGACTAGCAGAATGGATCAAGAAGCAAAAGTCAACAATACACTGCATACAAGAAACACATTAAGCTCAAAAAGAAATTAATAAACTAAAAGTCAAAGGATGAAAACAATACTCATGCAACAGGATCCAGGGGAAAAAAGTAGGGATCCTGCTATAGAAAACTAGCTTATTCTATTTGCAGACAATGTCAACTGTTGAATTCATATTACTTTGTTTAGTGAAATTCTGTATAATTTCTAACTTTTTATTGTCATTATTTTGTATTCTCTTCCAAAATTAAAAAATTTAAAAAATCTACAATTAAATGATAATGCTGATACAACGTATTGGAATTTATGAAACACAACGAAAGCAGTCCTACAGGATACAGTGGTAAATTCTTGCATCAGAAAAACAGAGCAGGCTAAAAGAATCTCATGTTGAACAGTAAAATTTTGGTTAGGATATTTTTTATTTATTTATTTTTTCCAGTATTGGGGATTGAACTCAGGACTTTGCGCTTGCCAGGCAGGTGCTTAAACTACTGAGCTGTATCCCCAGCCCTGATCCACAAAATTTTGGAAAAAGAAGACCAAATCACAGCCAAAGCTTGAATGAAAGAGAAAATTATATACAAAGAATCAATAAAACAAAGATTTGGTCTTTTTCTTCTTCCTCCTCCCTCCTCTCTCCTCCCCCTCCCCCTTCCCCTTCCCCTCTTCCTCCTCCATTTTTGCGGAACCAGGGATTGAATTCAGGTGCTTGTGCTTGCCAAGAAAGATTTGGTTCTTTGAAAGACAAAAATTGTTAACCTTCAGTCAATTTTATCAAAAAGAAGAAAGACTCAAATTCATGCAACTGAAATGAAAAGGGTAAAATTACAATGGATCCTATGGAAATCCATAAGATCATAAATACCTACCTTAAGAACTTGCACTCTAGTAAGATGAAAAACATAGAAGAAATGGACAGATTCCTAGACACATGTGAATTTCTGAGACATAAAAATTTAAAATAACCAATACCGGTCAATGAAATTGAAAATGTAATTAAAAATCTACCATAAAAGAAAAGCTCAGGTCCTAATGGATTCACTGCTGAATTCAGTAAGAAATTTAGAGAAGATCTAATTCTGAAACTCTTCAATGAAATCAAAATGGAAGCAATATTCCAAAAGTCATTCCTGGAACCCTGATACCAAAATATGAGAAGAACCTAACCAAAAAAGGAAAGTACAGACCAAACTCCTTAATGAACATAGATGCAAAAACCCCCAATAAGATACTGGCAAAGAGAATGGAGCAAACCATCAAGGAGTTTAAATGCTATGATCAAGTAGGATTTATCCCAGAGATGTAGGGATGGTTTAACATACACAAATCAATAAATGTAATACACTCATATCAACAGAGCCAAAATCAAAAATCACATGACCATCTCAAAAGATGCAGAAAAAGCATTTGACAAAGTCTAACACCGATTGCTAATAAATACCTTCCAGAAAAATGAAATAGATGGTCTTGTCTCAACCAGATAAAAGCCATCTATGACAAACCAACAGGCAATATCATACTAAATGGACAAAATTTTTGACTCTAAAATCAGGAACAAGCCAAGGATGTCCACTAATCTCTATTGTCTAAGATATTAAAAATATTAATATGTTTTACTCACATTTATCTCTTTAATCTGTCCAATGCTTGTCTGTATACATTTCCCCAAAGTATTAGCCAGCTAAACAGTACCTTTATTAAAAACTTTTCTGGGCCAATGAGATAGCTTAGCGGTCTAAAGCGCCTGCTTAGGCAAACTTAGGCAGGTGCAGGGGACTGTAGTTTGATCCCGGACACCATATGCCATGCCAGCCCCACCCTCAGGGTTGGCTGAGTGCCCCCCCCAAAAAAAAATTTCTTCTACTTTAAAAGAATATTTTTACTAAAATAAACTTGAATTTATTTTTAACTAAAAAAATTAATAAATAGAAACACAACATAATGTCATGGCAATTAGCTAAAGCAGAACATAAAAGAAAAATAGAGAATTAACTACATTAACTTTTTTTTTTTCTCCTTCTCTCCCCTTCCTCCCGTTCCTGTAAGTTTGAATACTGGGTAATTGACTTGAGGTCTTCCAAAAAGAAATGCATCATTATCAATAGACAAAAAGGTGAAAAACAGAATAATCTCAATTTAAGAAGAATAAGATTTGGAAATAGCAATAGTCATTCATTATTTTAAAAACAATAGAATAAAAATAATAAAATTAAGTTTTTATATATACCAATAAAGCACAAGCTGAGAAAGAAATCAGGAAAACAATTCCTTTTACAATCATTTAAAAAATAAAATACCTAAGAATCAACCTAACCAAGGAGTTCAAAGAGTTCTACAAAGAAACTCAAAGGTGAAAAGGTCTCACGTGTTCATGAATCCACAGAATAAATAATGGCAAGTGGCCATATTACCTAAGCTATCTATCTCCACAGGAAGGTACTGGCACATAAGATGGACATTCACACCGGTGGGATACAGCAGAAGCTACAGAAACAACTGTGTACCTTCAGCCATCTAATTTTTAACAAAGGGACCAGAAACACAACTTTGGAAAAAGATAGCCTTGTTAACAAATGGTGCTAGAAAGATCCATCATGCATGTGTTTAAGACTGAAACTAGACCCCTATTTCTCACCCTGTACTACAAAGAAACCAAAATGGATTGAGGACCTAGATGTAACAACAGAAACCCTGAAACTTCTGAAGGATAACAGGAAAAATGCTTGACGTCATAGGTACAGGCAAATACTTCCTGAACAGAACTCCAATAGCACAAAAACTAATACAAACCCAATAACAGGTGTTATATTAAGTTAAAAAAACTTCTACACAGTAAAGCAAACAGCCATAGACGGGGAAAAAAGGGACTAATTTATACCATTAAAAGATCGTGATGTTGAGACCACCCATTCACAGCCCCCTTCTGTCCCTCTCTCGGGCAGAAGCCTTCTTTCCCTGAATAAATATATTCTGGGCCAGGGAGATAACTTGGTAGAATAAGCAGGTGCTTATTCTGGCAAGCACAAGGTCCCGAGTTCAATTCCTGGTACTGCAAAACAAACAAACACATTTACAGCCAGCCAAATAGCTCAGCGGATTAGGGGTTCAAACCCCGGGCATTACGTGCCAGCCCTGCCCACAGGGCTCGCTGAGAAAAACTGGGCATGGTGGTGTGCACCTGTAATCCCAGCTCTTGGGAGGCTGTAAGCAAGAGAATCTCTACAAGTCCGATCTAGTAGTAAGAATACCCTGTATACCCTTCCCTAAAATACTAAATAAATAGATAAGTTCTACTCAAAAAAAAAAAAAAAAAAGATCGTGATGTTGACACAAATTTACTGAGGTGAAAAGGTGCCTGCTACAGGATAGTAGAACAACTAGTACTACTAATTTATTTTCAAATACGTTAATGTATAGAGAAACCAATAAATGCTTGAGAATGATGTCTACTTAATGGTTTTAATCTGTCTTTGTGAGTGAGATGCTGGGCATTTTTCTATTTTGACTTGTGCTATTTTAAAATGTTTCTAAATGGAGGACATTAAGAATTGGTTTAAGTGCCTGTCTGCCTGCCTAGCAAGTGCCAGGTCTTGAGTATCAAAAAAAGAAAAGAATTGGTACAGGTTAAAGCATGATTTGGAGGTACAAACCTGGAGGCCAGTCTGAATTATGCACAATGAAACTCTTATTTCAAAAAAAATTGCTTTAAGTATGTGACATGATGGATATATAAATTAGCTTGATTGTAGTAATCATTTCACTATGTATATTGTATCTGAAAGCATGGTTCTATGCCTTAAATACATTTTTGCCTCCATAAAATATGAGGGAAATCATCTTGGAATAGAATGAAACTTCCTGAACTTAATGAGTTAGGATATCTATGAAAAAGCAACAGGAAATGCTTAAGGAAAAGACAGTACAATCAGGAAAATTTTAAAAATGAAACTCTTACAGACTAAAAAGAAACAATAAAACTATTAAGAAAACACATTATACTCTATACAGAAAATCCCAAGAAGTGACAAAAATTATTCTAGACCTAGTATAAGTGAGTTTATCAAGGTCAGAGGAAACAAAGAATTAGTTCTTTTTTTTTTAATGTATTTGGTACAGGGTCTCACTATGCAGATTAGACTTGTAGTGATCCTCCTGTTTTCAGCCTCCCCAGCACTATGATTACAGACATGCGCCACCACACCCAGTCTCAGTGGCAGCTCAGCCTGTGCCTGGGGGCACGGCTGGCACAGAATGTGTTATCAGGGATCGAACCCTGGTCCCTGCGCTTGCCAAGCAGACACTTAGATGGCTGAGCTATCTCAATGGCCCTTAGTTTATTTCTAGTGACCTACAACAAACAACAGCATATTAGAATGATGAAAACAATAGCATTCATAACAGTATGAATAAGTAAAACTTCTAATGAGATACAATCAATCACTGTATACTATTTGTACATTAAAAACCATAAAACATTCATGAAAGAAAAGTTACATGAATAAGACATAATGTACAGATAAATTTGTTTTGTTTTGTTTTGTTTTGTTTTGTTTTGTTTTGTTTTGTTTTGTTTTGTTTGTGGAACCAAGGATTGAACTCAGGCCCTCACACTTGCCAAACAAGCGCTTATTCTACTGAGCCATCTCCACAGTCCCTGTACAGATAAATTTGAAGGATCAGTGTTACTAAGATTTCAAATCTCCATAAATTGATCTTTAAATTTAATGTAATCTCTACCAATTTCATTTGCCCAACAAGGTGAAAATGAAAGGATAGTGCAAGACTTTAAGGAAGTATGGGGCTTCTTGTTTACTCCTTCATCTGCCAGTAATGTGGGTATGACAGCCAAGTCCCACCAGCATCCCAACAGAGCAACAAAATAGAAGGTGCTTGATGACCCTCAAAAAAGCAAACCAGATCTGGAGTGACGAAGTCTATACTTCTTACTTATTGAGATATGGGGGAAGGGGACAGAAATAGAAAGAAACAGTGGCACAGAGACAGACTTAAGTATTAGATATAATAATATATAATTCTTAAATCTGATTTATTGTGATAGAATATACGTATATTTTAAGTTTTAAAAAATCTATGTGTTTTTAAAAATGCATGGTTCTGCCACTCCAAACACTTCACTTGTAATGACCATTTTATAAAAACACTTTTCCCCTTACACCTTTAATCTGTGGTCATTATTGACCCATTTCCTAACCCAATAGTTACAATTTTTCCAGAAAGTAATATAACTAGAATATTATGCACTATGTAGCATTTAGAATCTGGGTTTTTTAATTTATTATGATGTATTTGAGTTGTTATTTTTATCAGTACTCCATATCTTTTTGTTGCTGAATAAAATTCCACTTTGTGAAGGAAAACCACGTTTTGTTCATCCATTTATGAAATATGGAGTTAGGGTGATCTGGTCACAGGGGATGCATATGTTTATAAGAAACTTTTCTGAAGTGGCTGTTCTGTTCTGCACTGCCATCAGCAATGTGCAAGCATTATAACTGGTCCACATCTGCCTTAGTACTTGTAATCAGTTAATTTTAAAGCCATTCTGATAGGTGCGTAGTAGTAGTAGTAGTGCACTGTGGTTTTAACTTACATTTACAAAATGATGAGTGATATTCAGGATCCTTCCACATACTACTTGTCATCCATTTCTCTTCTTGAACAACTATCTGCTCAAATCATTTGCCTGTTTTACATACTGAGTATTTTTTTCTTACTATTGACTTTTGACAACTCTTTATTCTAGATATAAATTCTTGATGAAAGAAGTATTTTCCAAATCTGTAACCTGTCTTTTCAGTTTTCAAAACAGTCTGTCAAACAACAGACATTTCAAATTTTTGATAAAGCATAATTTGTCAATACTTTGGGGTATCATATCTAAAAAATCTTCAACAGAAGTTCATCCAAGTTCCTCTAGCTTCTTCTCCAAGTTTTATAGAGCTACAATCTTTTAAATTAATTTTACTGTATAGTATGAATCATGGGTCATGGTAGATTTTTTTCCCCCAATCTGGATACCCAGTTGTTCCAGTACTCTTGGTATCTGAGCATTACATACAGCTTTCTATGGCATGCCTTCTGAGTCACTTACTTCTTTTATTATGTTTTCCATATTTAAGCAGTACAAAAAATAGAGAAAAACTGTGCATCTTCTTTCTACCCTCATTTCTGTAGCAATAGGTATATATATATATATTTTTTTTTCTAGAACCAGGGATTGAACTCAGGTCCTTGTGCTCGCCAGGGAAGCACTTATTTCACTGAGCCATTTCCCCGGCCCCAATAGGTATAAACTATAATGATCTCTCTTTTCTATAACTGAACACCCCAATAATACCAACAATGAGTGTCTATGAGGTTTAAATGAGATTAGGGATACAAGCAAATCTAGGACAATACTTGGAACATAGTAAGCACTCAATAAATATTAGTTCCTTTCTGTTCCTCCTCTTAGGTCAAAATAAAATTTCAAAACTAATAAATACAACAACTAAGCATTTTCATTTACTTCAGTAGTTTATTAAAACACTGAGCTAGTTAGTGAAATGACAGAAGAAACAGTTCACCTAGCATATAGATGTATGAGATACAAATTTATGCAACATCTGAGAGTGACTAATTATACTTCAGTTTTATGGCTCTGATTCTCTGAATCCATGCCTAAATACTAGATGCTAAAGTGGTAGGCCATTAGGTACCTGTCAAAACATTTTATGCTGAAGAACACATATTTTGAAATGGAGTGGGATCTGGTCTTGAAAAATTAAAACTGTGTTTCATAAAAAAGATTTTAAAATAGAAGAATGATCTGCCTGGGCCTTTCTGGACATAAAATGAAAACATCCAGAAGACAAGAAAAAGACACAGGTGGGGTCATTATATCGCCCCAGGAACAAATGCTTTCTGTCTTAGAATTTTGAATTCTATCCAGGTACAAGTTCCAAACTTTCTGGCATCTGCTGCATAAACGCATCACAGCATTTGGCAGAAGTCAAGGGAAGCATTAATTTTGCATGAAAATCACATAAGAGATCTTGGTTTAATTTTTCTCGAAAGACTACACAAGCAACTTTAGTGATACAAAAGTCTGAAACTTGGTTTTCTTGGCAGGGCAAATACAAGAAAGACTTTCTTTTCAAAAATGCCCAACTATAAAGGCATTTAAATTACACAAAAATGGGAAAAATGATCTAGCTTTTATGTAAATCCCTAATAACACTTACAAACACATACCTAACAACTGTTCATATACATGCATTCAGTAACTACAGTAAGAATTGCATTTACGAGAAATTTAGTTGGTGCTAATGCTTTATACTTACATTTACTGAACCTGTTTGATTTTGGAACAAACTCAGAATATTTAGTCACTCAAAGAGCTATTCTGAAAGAGCTAAAGACCTGATGAAATCTAAAGTTAGGATTAAGGGGAAAAACTACAAGAATATTATACTCTTCCATCTCTGGCCAAATGATTTTCAATGAATACATCAAAAAGGTTCAATAGGGGCTGGGGAGATGGCTCAGTAGAATAAGCACTTGCCTGGCAAGCACAAGGGCCTGAGTTTAATTCCTGGTTCTAAAAAAGAAAAAAGAAAAAGAAAAAGGGTTCAATAGAAAAAAGAACAGACTTTTCAACAAATGATGCCAGGATGATTGGCTCTAAGTATATGAAAAGTTGACGGGATCCTTACTTCAGTAGTACAGAAAAATTAACTTAAAATGGATCACAGACTTATATGTAGAAAACTTAGTACCTAGTAAGGTACTTGTATCTAAAATATACTTTAAAACTTTTAAAATTTAATAAAAAATCAATTATGTTAACTGGCAAAAGATTTGAATATATATTTCACTGAAGAAGATTAAAAATGCCCAATAAGTATATGAAAAGATGCTTGGCACTAATAGTTATTAAGACACTGCAAATACAAATCACAATGAGATTTTGTAACTACTAAAATGGTCACAATTAAGCAGACAGAGAAAAAACTGGAACCTTCATACATTCCTAGTGGTTATGAAATGGGGCAGACATTCTGGAGAGCAGTTTGGCAGTTTTATAAAATATTACACGTGGCTTTTGGAACCTGCAGCTTTAATGATTTTGCATTATCAGCTTGAACAACTCCTTTGAGTTTCCTATATTTAAGATCATTATCAACAGCAAAAAATTTTCACTTCTTCCCTGTTTGGATGCCTTCTTAGTATTTATTTTTTCTTATTCTGGATGCTTTTTATTTATTTTTCTTGCCTACTTGTTTTGGCTAGAACTGCCAGTACTATGTAAAATAGAAGTGGTAAGACACTGGGCATCTGGTTCTGTTCTTGATCTTAAAGGAAAAGTTTTCATCTTTTGCTGACTCTACATGATGTTAGTTTGGGTGTGACAGATGGTCCTTATTGTGTTAAAGTACACTCTCTCCCATATTGCTGAACTTTTTTATGAATGGATGTCAAATTTTACAAAATGCTTCTTGAGCAACTATTGAGATGATGGTGTTCTTCACTCTGTTAATATGGTATACCATATTTATTGATTTACATATGTTGAACCATCCTTGCCCCTGAGATAAATCTCCCTCATCATGGGGAAAGATTATTTTCATGAGCTGCTGAATTTGGCTTGCTCCTATATGTTGAGGAGTTCTGTATCTAGTCTCACTAGCAATACTGTCCTTGTAGTTTTCCTACAGAATGCTACATAGCCTTTCAAAAATGTTCCCCACTTAAGGTAACATGGATAGACTTGTAGGCTATTACATTAAGAGAAATAATCCAGACCAAAAAATAAACACTATCTCATCTCACCTATGAATCTAAAAAGTCAATTTCAAGGGCCAGCCAAATTGCTCAGTGGATTAAAGCGCCTCAAGCAGGCACAGGGACTGTCAATGCCAGCTCCATCCTTGGGTGGTGCTGAGATGGCAATTGAGACTGGGCATGGTGGCACATGCCTGTATCCCAGCTCTTGGGAGGCTGTAAATAGGTGGATCACTATGAGTCCAATCTAGTAGTGAGACCCTGAACACCCTGTAGACCCTTCCCTAAAGTACAAATAAATAAATAAAAAGTCTATTTCATAGAATGAGGCAGTAGAAAGGTAGTTACAACAGGCTGGGGGAGGGTAAGAAGAGGGGAGATGTTGATCAAAGGGTACAAAGGTTTACTTGTACTACAGGAATACATTTCAGTTATCAGCTGGCTGTGGTGGTTTATTCCTGTAATGCCAGCACTTAGGAGGGTGAGGCAAGATTGCCTTGAATTTGAGGCCAGCCTGGGCTACAGCAAGTGCAAAGCAAGCCTGAACTATTATACAGTAAGACTTTGTCTCAAAAAACCCCTAAATATATAAATAAATAGAGTTCAATTATCAATCATAACACATAATGACCACAGTTAATATATAATGTTATTTCAATACTGCTAAAAGAATAAGTTTTGAACATTCCACAAGCACACAAAAGTTTGTAGAGATAATGGACATGCTAACCAACCTGAATTAATGTACAATGTATCACAACTGAATACTTTTTGTTGTCAAATATTATTTCATTGTTTGCTACTTATATATTTTGCTTGTATACTCACTAGTTGATTGATACTTGGGTTATTACATTACATCTCATAAACACATAATTAAAAATTTAAACATAGATTATCTTAGTTCA
>NW_004524578.1:34620625-34622399 GCF_000260255.1 Octodon degus
ATATAAATAAATAAATAAATAAATAAAGGAGAGAAGTTCATTCTTCACAGTTTTGATGCCTGGAAAACCCAAGATCAAGGAGCCGGCATATCTGATGTCTGGTGAAAGCCCTCTTCCTGGCTCCCAGATGGGTGTCTCTAAACAACAACCTCACATGGCAGAAGGGCAAGGGGCTTCTCAGGCATCTTTCCCCCACACCTCAGACATTTATGTAAAACTGCACTAATATCGTAAGTGTCTAAAACAATGACCTGTTCCTCTCCAAAACCATCCTGACACCATCACCTGAGAGGTTAAGACTGCAATATGTGAATTTGATAAGACTCCCACATACATCTACCACATAACTAAGAAATTTTAGTCCTAGGTACCTACACAAGAAAAGTGAAATGCATATGCCCACTTAACAACTTGAACACATACACTCACAGAAAAATTACTCAATAGCCAATACTGGAAACCCAACCGTCAATCTACTAGTGAGTATACAAACTAAATGTAAATGTCACAAACAATGAAATAATATTTGACAATAAAAAGTATACAAAGTAATGATACATGGTATATATTATTTTTTGAGGCTGCTTTCACAAATAACCACAAGCTAATAAAAAACAAAACAACAACAAAAAAAAACCAAACAAACAACCACAAGTTAGGTCATTTAAAACAACCAAATTGTATTTTTTTTTTTTACAGTTTTGGAGGCCAGAAGTATAAAACCAAGGTTTAGGCACCGTGCTCCTTCTGGAGGCTGTAGGAAGCCTTCTGTGCCTCATTAAACAAGAGTGGCTACAAGCACTCCTTGGCTTCTACCATATAACACTCTGATCTCTGTCTCTATCTTTATACAGCTTTTCCACCTATATTTTCTTTTTCCTTTTTGTCTCTATTAAAGTCATTGGGGGATATAGGGCCCATCTGTATAATTCAGGATAATCTCAAGATCCTTAATAAATACATTTGGGAAGAGTTACTTTTCAAAATAAAGTAATATTCACAGGTTCTAGGGATTAGATACATCTTTCAGGTTCTAGAGATTAGATATATCTTTACCACTCAGCCTAATATACACTATAACACAGGTGAATCTTAAAACATATTATTCCAAGTTTAAAATGCTAGATACAAGTGATTACAGATCCCATGATTCCATCTACTGGAAATATCCATAAAAGGAAAGTATGGTGTTTATTTGGGACTGGTGGTAGGATTACGGAATGAAAACACACTCTCATTTTGAAATGATAGAAATGTCAAAATTTAAATTGTCATGCTGGTTGCACAGCACAGTGAATACATGAAAAACCATTAAATTGTCCTATCTTCAAATTTCAATTGAAATCAGTACAGTTAAAAATCCCATTAAGTTCTCAGAAAAGATCATTAGTAATCTGATACTTCTGTGGGATATTTGGAAAATCTCTGGTCAGAAAGTTGCCACATCTGGGAAGGATTCTACAGCAGTCTGACTTTTGGGAGAACTGAGATACTGCAGGTGAAATTCACAGACTAAATGTAGACAAGAGGCGATGAATAAAGGCAAGAAAATGGTGTAAAACACAAAATAAGAAGGCTGAAAAAGCAGTCTTTACCTTTTAAAAAAAAAGAATTAAAAAATAATAAAAGAATAAAAACAGAATTTCACTAAAATAAAATTACAGGAATTCAACAATGGTTGTTATATTGCATATTACTGTCTTCAAGTCAAGTCAAGAACTTCTTCTTCTTCTTCTTCTTCTTCTTCTTCTTCTTCTTCTTCTTCTTCTTCTTC
>NW_004524578.1:34622895-34636813 GCF_000260255.1 Octodon degus
TTTAAAAGATACTGTGAAAAAGATACAATGGATACTGTGAAGAGAGCAACTATTCAAAGGGAAGGAACTACTGGGACGAGGGAAGGAAGGAAAGAAAAGAAAGAAGGGAGGAAGGATAAAGAAATATATGTAATACACAGAAAAAGCATTCTTTTCTATGAACAAAAAAAATAGTTTGCTTTGTAAAGGATGGAGTGTACAGTGGCACAAGCAGAAAATGAAAATTTAAAGTAAGACGCTGATTATAAAGTCTATCTTAAGACATACTGAAGTTATGAGCTCTCTAAGAGACAGTACAGACACTTAAGTTACATACTCGAACTTCTGTTTAAAAAAAAAATCACATGGATGGCAGTATGAATGAATACTTCAAGAAGTCAAGTCTACAGGTTGAATAATCTAAGTGAGAGATGACAAAAACCTGTACTAAGGTGATAGGATGCGGGATGATAAGTGAGGTAGGTTTGAAGGGCGATGCCTTTCAGGGAGGCAGAGCTGTGGAACAGAGGGTAAGACGAAAGATAATAATTTTGGTAGAAGACATAATACAGTAATATCATGGTAAGATTCAGATACCTATGTGACACCCAGGTAAAGAATTTCATTGTGCAGAGCCTGGGTGGAAAAAAATATCACTAGCAGTCATTTGAACATAGACAGATACAAAATTGTAGCAACTGCAGAAGTCAGCACCTTGTGGAACAGATATTAGCTGGGTGTGGTGGTGCACGCTTGTCATCAGAACACTAAGAAGGCTGAGGCAGGAGGATTTGCCATGAGTTTGAGGCTAGCCTGGGCTCAAGGCCAGGATGAAATACATCACAAGACTCTATCTCAAAAATAAGCAAACAAACAAACATATTTAGAGAACAAGCAACAACAAGGACAAGGAGCTTGACAGGAAGTGAAAAAAAGGTAAGGAGAGACAGAAGGCAGTGCTTAGGAAATCTAAAGGAAAAAGTTTCAAAATAAAGTATGATCAGAAGTTTCAGATTCCAAAGAAATGATAAAGGAAAAATATATTGAAAGCTCTTCACAGGATTTAATAGATAAGAGATCACAGATGAGTTCTGCCAGAGTAATTTCGTAGAATTGCAGAAGCTCAAGTCAGACTGCTGTGGGATTGGAGTGGGAAGTGATGAGAGGTGGCAGGTGAAGAGTGATCTTGCATAATGTGCTATTTAAATACAGATAGGAATCAACAAATCCTAGCTAAGAGGAGGAATGGAACTGAGCAAGAGAAGCTAGAGAGACCATAACAGATAGTTTGACTCCTAAAGATAAGAAAGGATTGTGAGAAAGAATTCATGGCAGAAGAAAAACCATGAGCCTTTAAAGGCCTTAAAAATGGTAATAATCTGATAGCTACAATGTGTGTGTGCATGTGTGTGCATGTGTGTGCTGTGAAGCATACACGTCTGAAGTTGAAAGTGGAAACACGCTAGGACTAGACTAGGAAAGGCCTTACAGGCCCAAGCAGGCAGTGTGCACAGTACTCTAAATCATGAGAAGGCATAAGAGAATCAGTACCAGCAGTGTACCCCAAAGTCTGCCTGTGCTCTTTCTCCAGTAGGAGCCTGACCTGAGGCTACAGTATGAACAGCCAAGATGGAATCAAGACAGTAGCTCAGACAAGCACTAAGCCAACAGAAAGATGATGTGGTTATTCATATAAGAAATTCAAAAGTAAAAAATACTAGAAAATAAAACAGTGAAGACATGATATTTCTAACTATATATTTCTAACCAATCAAAATGAAAAGGGAGACATCCCTGATGAAAATAAACTTTTTTGAAGAGGTTACTAAGAATAGATGAGAATTAGATGAGGTTACTGAGAAAAAAATTCTGTAATTCTCCAATTGAATTTCTATCTTCTTGAAGGAAACTCAAAATGAATCCATTTGAGGGCCTGCAAGATAGCTCAGTGGACTAAGCTCCTGCTTAGGCAAGCTCAGGGACCAAGGATCGAATGCTGTGCTAGCTCCACTCCCAGGCTCACTGGGCCAGCCACCAAGTCTGAGCATGGTGGCACATGACTGTAATCGCAGCAGTAGGGAGGCTAAAAACAGGAAGATCACAAGTCCAAGCTGCATAGTGAGACCCTGTACCGAAAACATTCAAAAAAAAAAAATCCATTTGAGACATAAAATAAGTCACTCAATTCTGTTCTTCTAATAACCTCTTCCATTAACATGTGTCAAGATAAATCACATATGACAAAAATGTGGCGTGCCTGTGATTATTATAGATGACTTTTATTTATATTACAAAGTACTGCAACATGACTTTGACAAGAGCATAACAGCACAGGGAGTGGAGACAGGATGGGATGTCTGGAGGCAGAGGAACGAGATTGCGGTGGCCAGCACAGGATAAAGTGTAGTGACAAATCTTACAGGAATCTGTCTCCACCCACCCCCACAGTGTGCATGCTGCCCGGCTCACTTGTCATCTGGACCAAGATCTCCCTGGTACCAGCAGGTGCAAACAGGCTTTCCCAACAAGATGCTTAAGTTTAACATGACTACATCAAATTTTTCTTTCTAAAACCTCTGAAATACTGTGTGTGTGTGTGTGTGTGTGTGTGTGTGTGTGTGTATAAATATCTCACTTAACAAATTTAAAAGCAGCAGACTCCACATTAGACAACAGAAGAAATTTAATGTGCAAAGGAGTGATTCAGTGAAAATATGAACGTGAGATATTTTTCTTTTGAAAGGGAATAGATGGATTTTCCTAGCTTAAAAGTTAAACAAGTTCTATAACTTAATCAAGTTGTAGAATTAACTAGTGAAATCAATGTTACTTAACAGTGAACCTTTTCAAAATCACTAACAAATTTATCTACAATAGAACTCTTGTGAGTTCTCTCCAGAAGTCATGAAAAATCAAAATGTGCTTGATAAAAAATTCAAAATACTAGACCAATAATCAAATAAGAATTAAAATTTGGACTCATCATCATGACAATTAACATTTAAGTGCTAATAATAAAGCAGGCACTGTACTGAGCACTTCGTCATTTCATCTTCACAACTTCCTGAAGGAGGTACTATTACCACCTTCGTTTTGCAGAAAAAACCTAAGACACACAAAGATTCATAACTAACACTAACATTCAGTTGAGTGGAAAAATCAACTGGTGGACTTACTGTCAAAGTACATTACTGCCTATTTCCTGTTTCATCATGATATTTATCTACATTGATTCATGAAAACCACATGAAGTTCATGCTTTGCAACAAAATAAATGCCAATTTTTCTTCTGCCAATGAACACAATCAATGAGGAAATTCTTTCAAAAGAACTCAAGTATAAGGGATCCCATCTATGGCTGCCTGTTTCTACCTTCAACTCTACATTTTCTCTGTCACTCTAGATTTATGACACACTCATTCACAAATCAGGCTTCTTCTGAATAAGTTCTATTTTCCTCTCATAAATACCATTGGAAGACCAATTTTCCACGTGTACGGGAGCAGGAACAACATGTGGAAGCATTGGTAGCAGCTGAGGCACAGAGTTCAAATGGAACATAAACAAGGTAGATAAACTACAACATAGTTTAAAACCTGCACAGACGGGATGAACCAACTAGAACAGTGACAGCAAACCTGTTAGAGATGAGTGCCCAAACTGCAACTCAAAAGCTACTTACTTATTGCAAAGGGCCAACAATGCAATTCAACCTGAATACTGAGGATTTAGTTTTTTAAAAAAATTATTTGACGCTTGACTGCTTGGGGCCACTTGGCTGGTGTGCAAACAGGGCTCTGTGTGCTCACTGCAGCATGCACGCCGTAGATTTGCCACCACTGTACTGGAACCAACAAACAAATGGAACCACCCAAGTAGCATTCTGCCATTAGCAGCAGGCAATCTGAGAAAAGGCTCTGGAGGGATCATGCTGGGAAGGTGCTAAACACAAGGAGAGCCCATGCAGAAAACAGAGGCTGAAACTCAGCCTCACTCTACATGCGCATTCTGTTTACTGAAGGCCGCCACAATCACACCAAGAGATGTTCACTGTCACAGTATGACCAGTGAGTACGATAACTTTAGTAAAAGATAAACACTTTAGTCAATCTGTTTTATGCCAGCACTACCCCCACGGGCTTCACATGCAGTATCTTATTTTAACCTCACTCTATGAGCTAAAGTACACTGTCTAACCCACTTTACAAAATAAAGTCTGAGAGGTTACATAACTGATCCATGGCTACACAGTTCACACTGACACATGACCCCAGTCCAGCTGTAAATCCAATCTGGTTATATAGTACCCATCTCTACGTTTAATACTTAAAAAAAAATAATTGTATGTTGATTTCTAGTTATACAATCATTGTATTAAACTGGACCAGACACTCTTAAGTAAACAGAACATTCCTGAGTTATATCTCTGGTTGTCCGAAAGACTTTGATACTATTTGCAGGGTTCTTGGTCTAGTTTGCAAGGACTAGAATTCACTATATGACTCCCTAAGGCAGTAAAAGCTTTGACTTCATAATTTGGTTTTCACTTATCCCTACAGTTAGCCTAAATAAGGGGGATCTAGGTTTACTCTAAGAAAAATGAAGATCTAAATACAAACACTAAGATAACCTTTCCCATAAATGAGTAGTTAGACAGTTAAATGGCAAGCATCCTAGTAAGGCAGGTACTGCTTTAATTTTTTTTTCATCTAGCTTTTCATGTACCATACCTTTCTCAGCCCCAGGAGTTCTCTAAAGTACTAGGAAAAATAGGTTTCAAAATCCAATTAAGTATCTCCTGATTTAGGCCTTATAGAAGGACACATCCACCTAAATTTTAGCAGTCAAATAAAGAAAAGTATCCAGCCTGTTTGAGACTCTTAATTTTCATCAGAGGTGGGCCAGCCAGATAGCTCAGGAGACTAAAGTGCCTGCTTTGGCAGAGCGCAGCAGCCAGGGTTCATCTCAAGGGTGCCAGGCCAGCCCCACCCCGGGGCACGCTGAGAAAGTGATGGAGACTGGGCGTGGTGGTGCACACCTGTAATCCCAGCACTTAGGAGGCTGAAACCAGGAGAATCACTACGAGTGTGATCTACCTAATGAGACCCTGTAGACCCTGCACTAAACACAAAAAAATAAATACATAAATAAATTATTCATCAAAGTAAACTCTGACAGCCTTGGAGTCTCTGCCACCCAGCTCAAGATCTATGGAGAATTTTGTTTCCTTTTGCATTTTTGTGGAATGGGGTGGGAATAAGGGCCTGTGAACTGCTCAAACTAGTTCAGTGGTGTACATTTTAAGAAAAAAAGTATACAGTTTCCCCTAGATCAACAAAGAGCCAGTGAAGGTTAAAAACACAGCATCGTGTAACGTAAAGTTTTCTCCTGAGCTAAGTAAAACCCTCAGAGAACTCATTTTACATTTATACTGCATTGTTTTGACCCTGTTAGAATGGCTTTTGACATTTTTCTTCAGTTTTTATTTGGTTTTTTTTTCTTTTCTTTTATTTTTTTGCGGAACCAGGAATTGAACTCAGACCCTTGCAAGGCAAGCACTTATTCTACTGAGCTATCTCCCCAGCCAGTTTTTATTTCTTATTAATACATATTTGCAGTACATAATGATTACATTCCTTGTGGGGAGTTGGTATATGTGCATGACATATCCTGGTCCTTTCCTTCATCCCCTTTCCCACCCCTTTCTTCAACTTCCCTCCATCTTTTAATCCTCTTCCAATTTGAAAAAGATCTATCTCCCTACTTCTTTTCTATTTTTCTCCTGGTACTAGGGATTGAACGTGGGACCTTTCATTTGTGAGGCAGGTGCTTATGCTGCTGAGCTATATCCCTAGCCCTCCCTACTCTTATCTATCTTTTATTTTGCTCTTTCTATTTGGGGTTTCTCATATAGAAGAAACCATGTAATACTTAAACTTCTGTGTGTGAATTATTTCACCTTTCCTTACAGTCTCATAAAACATCCATTTTCCTACAAAGGATCCAAATTTACCTTCTTTATGACAGAGTAGTACTCCAATGTATATTAATATACTTCCTTTTTTATTTTTTGGTACCAGGGACCAAACTCAGGACCTTGTGCTTGCCAGGCAGGTAATAAACTTTCTTTATACATCCATCTGTTGATGGACATAATGATCATTTTCAAGATTTAACTGCCATGAATTACGCTGCTATAAACTTGAAAGGACACACCACCTACATTTCAGCATGTATCAGTATAACATGATGTCCTTAACTTTCAAGGAAAATAGCTGGGTCAAAAGGGATTTCTAACTTTAGTGTTTTGAGGAATCTCCATACTGATTTTAGGCTCTCCTCTGACTTTGTTTGGAGGAGCAACAAAAAATAGCAACATAATATAGTTTTTTAAAAATCAGAATGAGGACAGTGATGTTAGATTTGTCTGTTTTTAAATCTTTTCTCCTGACTAACCATATGATCTTGGACAGGTCACTTAACCTCTCAGAAGCTCAATTTCCTAATCTGAAAATAACACTATAAGGAAGGGAGAAAACAAAAACCTTGAGCATAGTACCTTATCTATAATAAATGCCCAACTGTTATAAAATTGAGTAAACTGTCTACATTAAGCAGTGTTTCCAAAAACAAGGGCCCCAGCAAAATTTTTTCCTTTGTACTTTGTTGAGTGGAAAAGGTCTATGTTTTTCTAAAGGAGATTCTGGGAGTCTTAACTGAGCATGTCTTGATCTTTGTTTTGGTCACTAGCAAGTGAAGAGCTGAATTGGTGGCCTGACTTTTCCTACAGAGCAAGACTTTCTCCAGTTGTTTCAAAATTAACTTTATGCCTTCACCTTTTCCCACAGCTGTGTGTGTGTGTGTGTGTGTGTGTGTGTGTGTGTGTGTTTATGATGTTCTATTATATGTATTATTTTGAGCTTTCTCAAATTCTTTTCTGTAATAAGGTAAGGTACATAAAAACAAATAATCAAACAAATTAACAAACCAATAGGAAAACAGTGCTGTTTTCAAATGGAAAATAATTATTTTAAAAAGTTATTTTCCCAATCAGGGATATTTGACAACCCAGGAGTAAAAAATTCTTGCAAAAGCAAAATCTGTCCTAAAGCAGTTTAGTCTTTCAAAAGAAAACAGAACCAACAGTCAAAAAGAAAGCAAAATCACTGATATGATTTTTATTAACAACTTAATATAAAGAGTAATAAGTAGGGGAGTGCAGCAACATGCTACTTTTTGAGGTGACTGTAATCAGAAAGTTAAATAATGTCTAAAATACAGTGAAAAACATCTCAAAAGACGTTACCCACAGCAATGCACTGCTTTGCACTGACTCCTGGAGAAAGCAACCTGAAAATGTTTCTGTCATTCACTGTATCGAATCCCTAGCAATGGCAGGTACATTCAGGCTAACTTAGGTCGCTTTATTTTCTCATCCAAACAAATGGACATGTGCCATAGCTGTTGTGTGTTAAACAGATGGGACACTAAAGGGCTTGAGCTGTTGGCCAAAGACAAAGGAAAAAAATTCAAAATGTAAGCCAAAGAAGCTTTCCATAGCTGCTTGGCAATACAGCTTCTACATAAACTGTCTTAATTTGATTCACATGTAGAGAGTGGAAAATTAAAAACAGGGTAGTGAAAAAATTAAGTGAATACATTATACAGATAAAAATTTAAATCAGTTTCATTACTACATATGTTGATATCAGAAATATTTGAGTTTCTATAACATTATAGTTCCACACTTATAAGAAGTTGTATATTGTGTTGGACATAGAACAGATAAGAGACTAATTTCTGAGAAAAGTTTTTTCAAGAAGACAAATATGACCTATAAGTAATTGGTAACATCTAATAAAATTCTGTAATAATAAGTGTATTACCTGAAAATCCTGGAGTGTTAAAGGAGTACAAAAATAGAAAAAACTTTGACAGTAAAGTGGATATGACCCTATAAATAAAAACATACTGGAAAACATTTGGGGTTACTTGTTTGTAAAAAACGTTGTGTATAACAAAATTCCATTGTGAGTGTCTAGTCTACTGCAAGTCATAAGAATAAGATCACAATGGTTTAATCACAGTAATAAAATAGGTAAAAGTGAAATATATTAAAATACAATTTCTACCAGACTATAATCAAATCTCTATTTTGTTTAATTTTCCAAAATTATGCATGAATTTTATGGTTTTTCTAACTCTTCCAGAGACTTCTTTTTTCCTTCTCTCCCTCCCTCCAACAAGCCAGTCAAAAAGAATTTGCAGACCTAGTCATATGCCAAGCAGTACTCTACATGATGAAAATACAGCACTATACAAAACCAACAAAAGCCTACACCTTTCTGAAGCCATCAGTCTAGTTACATACACTGACTCATTTGCTTCTTCCTTTATTTCAATCTCTCTTAATTTTGAGGCTTCAAGAAGCAAAAAATTTGGAGAAACACACACTAGCATCAGAAAAACAGAACTGAAAGGCAACCTCGGGGCTCAAAGTATGCAGGAGAATCGAAATCCCAAGTAGGCTTATTTAAATGAGAACATTATACATGGAACAGTCATGGGTCAGACCTCATCTGGGAAGCACCTTCTAGATATTTTCCCAGGCTAACTGTACCACTTTTTCAGTATTTTGATTCTGTAGTGTTATAATCACACTACATTTTATATAGTTCATTTTTCTCCCCCATATTACACTGAGGACAGAGTCTAGTTTTATAAATCTTTGTGTGTGCCTAGCATTGAAAATACATTTTGCAGGCCCAGGACTTAGTTCAGCAGCACAGCACCCGCCTGACAAGTGCAAGTTCCTGAGTTTGATTCCCATTACAAAAAATAAAAAATAAAAAGTGTATCTTGCAAATCAGCACCAATGAATTTATTGGGTAAAAGGCATTTAATTATACAGAGAAATTTTACCCATCAAGTCGTGACTTAATTATTAAATAGGAAAGCACAACCTTGTTTTGATCTTCAATAATGCTAAGAACCACTAGTTACACAGACAAGAAATCAGAATGTTGTTAAAGGGCCGGGGAGATAGCTCAGTAGAATAAGTACTTGCCTGGCAAGTGCAAGGTCCTGAGTTCAATGCCCTGTACCACAAACACAAAAACAAAACAGAATGTTGTTAAAATTTCCTAACTGGTACAATTCCAGCTGAGTGGCTGGCGACTGGAAGACTGAGCCCACATGCTGAGGACACTGCTACCCTGCAGGGTTCTGACATGCATCTGTCCGCCAACAGGGGGTCTGCCACAGATAGAGCTGTAAAGTAAAATGACAATCTCCTGGTTCAGAGCCTGAAAAAGGGTTGATGTGCTTCTAATTATTCATCTAAGTAATTTTATTCCTCCTCTCCACTCTGCCTACATTCATACGCATCATCCTTCGTGATACTGCTCTCATTTCCACCTCACCAAACTTATTTCCTTCCCTGCCAACACTTCTTTCAATGTCTTCTACACAGCCTTGCTTTTAGTCTTAGCCAGTTAACTGAAACTGTTAGTCTGGCAACAACACCTGGCTGTCTGCTACAACAGTTGCATGCGTCCTCCTTCTCCACCGACATTGTCCTGAGCCCTGCTCTTCCTCTGCCCTTACATGTTCCTTTCTCTTCTGCTGAACTGCATTTGAGTTCTGCCTTTACAAATCTTTTGTGTCACTGGGGTGACAGTACAAATCCTGTGGCTTCAAATGCTACCCATCTACAGATTTTTGGGGTAAGTTTAATAACTGTGTATCTGTTTATTGCTTGAGGTACAATAATCACTATTCCTAAAATGTGATTTTCTTGCAGCCAACTTAAATTGAACAGGTTCAACATAGGATATATTACTCTTCCCCTCAAACCAGCTTCTCTTTCTGTCTTCCCATCTCACTTATAAGAACCAGCACTAGTGTAACTGCTCAAGGAAGCGATCTTGTTTGTTCTTGATTCCTTTCCTTCCATCTCCACAATTCACCAGGCTCCTTTTGTCTAGAATATCACTCCACCTCCAAATTGTTTCTCTTCCCTCCTCTGTTCTCAAATAAATGTCATCTCCCTGGAAAAGTCTTCTGACTTTTCTCTTCTTTTCTGTACAATGTTATCCTACATGTCTGCCTCAAAGGACTGATTATAAACCACAATTATTAATTCATTATTACCTTTCTTTACCACTGGATTGGGAGCTACTTTACTTGCTAGCATCCTCTAGAGCCTATACTAAGATGTAGGGAACAGTAGTACATGCCAATAGCTCAGGACTAAGTATCTGATCGGATGATAAATTCTGTTGACTCTCATTCTAAAGCATGCCTCACATCTGTCCCTTCTTTAGCACCAACTTGTCACCAGTACCCTGCATTGGACCATCATTACCTGCTGTCTAAACTTAAAACTGGTCTATGACTGAGGTCTGCTTAATTTTTCATTATAGGAATGATCTTTTTGTTCCAAAAATGAAAGTAGCCAGGCATAGTGGCACACACCTAAAATCCCAGCTACTCAGGCAGCTGAAGCAAAAGGATTACAAGTTGGAATCCAGCCTGGACAACTTAATTTAGCAAGAACCTTTCTCATAAATAAACTAAACAAAGTAAAATAAATTGGGCTGGTGATATAGCTCAGTGTAAAGACCCTGGGTTCCATCCTCAGTACCACAAAAGTAAATAACAAGAGTAAAGTTGTGGTTCACCTGAAGAAAAGCTTCTGAGTGTCCAAAACTCTACAGACAAGTTCCAAATACTTCTGGGCTGATACAAAAGAGCCTCCCTAAAATGCTCCACTTGAGTATTCAATTTTCTAGGCTCTAGTCCAGTAACATGGGGGCCTTTAAATACTCTGGAGGATAAGAAAGAACTGTTCAGTAAATAAAGTGGGAATGAAGGGCTAGCTGGTACATTAATTAAAAATAAAAAAGAGCCTAGTTGATCTACTGTCCTAACTCAAAGTAAGCTTTGGAGAGTATATAGCTACAAGAATTAATTGGTATAAAGAAATAAAATACAAGTATGTGACAAAATCCAGGTTTGGGGAATGTAAATTACATAGAACAGCCAGAGAAACTATGCCTTATGTTAAAACAGCCTGGAGTTAAGACCTGACTGATAAGGAGTGCTGCCTTACTTTCTTTACCAGGAAGAGGAGCCAATAGTGAAAGATCCAAATGTGGGCAAGACACTGGTATAAGCAATGGATACAAGAGTGGGGTGGCCAGGAAATACTGTGATGTAAGGTAGCTGGAACAAGCAGGAGTCACACAATGTAGTATTATAATCTATATTCTGCTATAAATTGGTAACTCACTGAGATGTTTCAGGTAGGCAAAGAAAAAAACTTCTACATTCACCAAATGTATGGGTATTCTCTACATCAACAACCAACTTTGTAGTGGAAACCAACTGAGTACCCTCCAATTCAGTTTAATCCCACTACTGTCTATATAGTTAGCATCAGACTCCAAGGTTACAGGCTCAGTCCCACAGTGCTGCTTCTACCTCAGGTACCAGTCACAAGTCTCGAGCTTGCAGTACTTCTAGCTGACTTGGCCATGTCAGGAGGTTCTCATGATCCTTTCTTTAGGTTTGATAATCTATTAACAGCTCATAGAAATCAAGGAAGCCCTTTATTTACATTATAAAGGACATGGATGAACAGCCAAAAGAAAAGATATACAGGTTATATAGAAAATCTAGATGTGTTCCAAGCACAAAACCTTCTACATCATGGAGTTAGGACACACCACCCTCTGACATGTGGATGTACTTGAAAACCTAAGAGCACTCCCTGTCTATCATACACACTGCCACTATTGATTGCATTGTGACTACAGTGCTAAGACAGCTAATACTCCTTCCTTCATGGACCTTTCATTCTAGAGGATTCTGAGAAGGCAAAAAGAAAGCAAGGAATTCAGTTAAAAGTTTAATGCAGTGACCATGTAAGAGATTATAACAGCTTGTACAAGAAGGGTCACAGCAGAACAGGAAAGACATGGTCAAATGTGTATGCTATTTTACAAGTTCAACAAATAGGGCTTTCAAAGAGTTTCAGTGTGAAAAGATAAGAGAAAATGAAAATGTGATGCTCTACACTGGAATAGAAAAACAAGAGGTCTGCAGTTAAAGAAGAAAACTAAGAATTCTATTTTGGTCATTGTCTTAGTTACTTTTCTCTCATTGCTGAGATAAAATACCTAATGACCAAAACTAAGGAAGAAAAGGTTTATTTAATTCACAGCTTGTGGAGGTTTCAGTCCATACTTGGCTGGCTCTAAGGCATGGAGGGACATGACAGAAGCCAACAGTTCATGGCAGAGGTGGAAACAGAAAAAGCAATAAAAGCAAAAAGGGAGGAGCTGAGCACAAGCCTCTTTCCCTCCCTTATACTGCATGCAGGTGACCCACCCCAGGGTTGGTGTAGCGCTCACACCCATAATCCCAGCATTGGACATCAATCAATCATAAACTCTAGAAGCCTGCACCCATGACCACATAAAGCTTTGGAGGAACATCTAGACACAAACCATAACAGTCATATAGTGAAGGGTTCCTGTTAGATCTCAAAGGAGGAATTATTTGACAAACTGTTGGGTTATGAGCTGGAAAGTTAATAGAGGATAAAATGAGAGATGTAAAGTTAGGAGTCAGATACAGAGATGGCATTTACAGATGCATTCTGGAACTTAGGAGAGAACAAATGAGAGAACAGTCCAGGATCAAACCCTGTAACATCCATACTTTGAGTGGTTGAAAAGGCATCTTAGATGAAATGAACAGTCATGTAGCAAAAAAGCAGTAAAAAGTGTAATTACTACTGTAGCAAGCCACAGAAGTGTGCTGCTAGGGTCTGCATTCAAGAAATAACTTTTACGGCTACATAAAACTCCACGTGGAAACTAAAAAAAAAATTTAAAAATAGAGGACAGTCTCATAGGGAAGAAGAAGAAGAAGGGTGTGGAGAGTGTGTGAAAGGGAAGAGAGGGCCATAGGGAGGGTGGACACAATCAAAGCAGGACATATGGAAACATCACAGTGAAGTCTATTAATTTGTACAATCAATATGGTTGGATAGCTATAACAAAAATATTGTAATGGTTAAAAAAGAAAATCTGCCATGTGGCTGCTTGGAGCACAGCTAACTGACAATCTTCAGCTGTTAGCTGGGGATCCACTTCCCTTCTGAGCCAAAGACACATTCTTCCCCAGCCAATCACTAACACACTGTGGGTGGCCAGGTCATCCTATTTTGGGCATCCCTTAATGAGAAACTTTTGCTCCAGACCCCCAGTTTGGAATGAGTCTGTTAGACCTGTATCATGGTCTGAGGTTTCCTCTGGTCAGTCTTGCTTCCCTGTCTCTCGCTTTTCACAGGTGTCAGATCTTGAGCTGCAGATATGACCAATCTTGCTTCCCTTCCCGTTCTACAGAGCTCTCCCCAGTAAGCCTGTTGCCAGCCTCGTTCTGTTTAGAGCCTGCATCCTGGAAGATCACACTGAATAGTCACAAAAGCCAACAAGGAAGAGTCTTTCTAGTACCCTGTTGCTGAGAAATCAAGACAAAAAACAATGACCAGTGAATTCTGAAAAACTGAAGGTCACCCTCAACAAGTCACTTCCCATGGACCATATGAATGAATCAAAGCTTAATGGCAATGGGTTGTAAGATAAATGAAAGACAAAGGAGACAGAGACCACAAACAACTAACTGGCTTTGGAAGTTTTGCTGTGGGAGAACAACAACAAAACAGGCAGTCATAACTGTAGGGAGTTTTAGACTGAAAGGGGACATTTGTTATTGTACTTTTTTAAAAAAGCTACTTGAAAAATATTAGTACACTGCTTGACATGGTCCAGTAAAGAAGGATGATGGCTTGAGAAGGGAGGAAGTGTGTGGCATGGTGGCGCATATCTGTAATCTCAGCGCTGGGGAGGCTGAAAACCAGAAGATGACT
>NW_004524578.1:34637813-34639110 GCF_000260255.1 Octodon degus
ATTCAAAATAGTTAGGATAGATATACAGCTACATTTTCTTAATTCAATGAATAGAAAGATTTGTTCTAATAGTGTTTGTAAACAGTATATCATGTCTGCATCTTGTACAATGAATAACCAATAAGACAATATGCAATGTATTAATTATTGAAACTGTCCTGCAAAAAAATAAAATAAAATAACTGTAAAAAAAAAGAAAAGGAATTGTCAAAGATAATTCTTAGGACACTACTTCAACCAACTGAGCACAACTGGTTAAAATGCTCAGCTGAAGTATACCAATTCTCAGGGGCCCCTGAGTCTATATTTATCTAGAAGTGCCATTTTTAGCATAGTATACCAAGGTTTGCACAACCTCATCAGTCTTAATCCCAAATAAATTATGCAGCATCAGTTTAAATAGCATATTTCTCCTACAATGTCCAATTATCTCACTTTTCACCTGAGGGCAGTGGTTACTAGAGTTGGAATCTGGTCATGCAAATTAATGCTGTGCTCTCTCTCTCTCTCTCTCTCTCTCTATCTATCTATCTATCTATCTATATATATATATATCATATATTTTAATGATAGGCCAAAATTCCTCAATCCAGCAATTTATTTACGGGCAGTATCTGAAGTTATTATCACTAATGCCCCCTTTTCAATCTCAAGAAAATTAGCTCAGCAGACTAAAGGGTCTGCTTAGGCAAGCACTAGGGGACTGAAGTTCAATCCCCTTGCTGTGCCCTCCCCTGCCCTGGCGCACACTGAGATCTGCCACTGAGACTGGGTGTGGTAGCATGTACCTGTAATCCCAGAGCTTGGGAAGCTGAAAACAGGAGAATCAAGAGTCTGATCTGTGCAGTGAGACTCTATAGATCCTGTACTAAATACATAAAAAAAAAGAAAGAAAGAAAGAAAGAAAGAAAGAAAGAAAGAAAGAAAGAAAGAAAGAAAGAAAAGGAAAATTAGAAATCCTTAATCTAACAATCCTTAATTTATGGCCTCTGTCATTGAAAATAATCATTAGGGTCAGAGAGATATCTCAGTGGGCTAAGCACCTATTTAGGTAAGCACAGGGACTAGGGTTCAATCCCTAGCACCACATGCCACACCAGCTTCACCTCTAAGCACACTAAGGCAGCCACCAAGTCCAGACTCACAACTGTTGTTAGGGTTTGTGCCTAGTCGTGCCCCACAAAGCCTCATGGGGCAGACTTCTAGAGTTTGTGATTAACTCCTGATCTACGGGGATTATGGGCGTAAGTGCTGCTGGAGTTATGGTGTGAGTACTGCCCCCAGCCTGGGACAGAGA
>NW_004524578.1:34639270-34649277 GCF_000260255.1 Octodon degus
CTCTCTGCCATGTGATCCTCTGCCTTGGAGCCAGCTAAGTATGGACTGAAACTTCCAGTAACTGTGTGCTAAATAAACCTTTTTTTTCCTTCATTTTGAGTATCGGGTATTTGTCCCAACAACAAAAGAAAGAAAAGTAACTGAGACACCTGTAATCTCCACACTGGAGAGGCTGAAAACAGGAGGATCACTAAAGAGTCCCAGCTGTATAGTGAGACCCAATACCAAATAATACATAAATGTACCAGATACATAAATAAAAATTAAAAAGAAAATAATCATTACACTCCATAAATCAGATATTCCTAAGCCATCTGTTTTTCCTTGTTGAGCACATTCCTTTTCCTCCTATAATTATGAATACCATTTATACAGAGCTGTACACCACAGGATCAATGCTCTTAGTATTTCTGCAATAAAATATCAGAAAGAATAGAAATGGATTTTAGTAATTTAAATTACCAGTAAAGAGAGAGAAAGGATATCATGGGAAAAGACATCCAAGCTACAATCCAGCCAGGAGTGATGCATACCTATAATCCCAGCATTCAGGAGGCTGAGGCAGGAGGACTGCCACAAGTTTGAGGCCACCTTGAGACACACAGTAAGTTCAAGGTCAGCCTCAACTACATAGTGAGACCCTTCCTCCAAAAAACAAAAGTGAACAACAACAAAATTAATCCTTCCACTGTTTCCTCTTATGTGCTCATATCATAAGAATTCTTATCTGGCTGTAGTCTAAATCAATAATAGTAAGTCACTTTTGCCTTAGGTTTACTAGTTTTGCAAAAACATTCAGAACAATTTTCTAAGAAAGCAACAAGTGAACATAAAGTGAGCTGACATCTGAAGCACCCCTGTCCCACACAATGCAGCAAGCTATGTCTCATGTGATATTTACACTGCTACCTCTCTTGCCCTTATACATACAACTACCTTAGGCAGTATAGCTGAGTATTTGATACTCGTGATGATTCTGATACAGCAAGGAGTTAAATACTACTCAGTATGATACAGGCAAAAAAGTATATTGTAAAAAGCACTCCTTGATCTTAAAGGAGGAAAAGTTTAATTTTGCCTCATAGTTGTAGAGGTCACTGGCTCCATTACTTCAGGCCTGAGGTGAGCTAGAAGATTACAGTGGAGAGCATGGTCAAATAAAGCTGCTCATTTCATGGTATCCAGGAAGCAGAAAGAGGAGGAAAGGTCAGAAAGAAAGGGTTGGTCAAAAAACATATCCTTTAAAGCTGCCCCCAATGACCTGCCTCAATCCATTTAGAGCCCACCTCCTAACAAGCCCATTCCCCAACTCAACTCCTTAATAGCCCTTCACCACTTTGATGAGGTGACAGCCGTGGCGAGCCAATCACTTCTGGAAAGCCCATCAGCAGGCAAACCAACCCTTTAACACAGCAAACACTTGGGGGACATTTTGAGACCAACCATAACATAAATAAAAATTTAAAGATTTGCCCTAGATAAACTTAGTACAGTATCATTCTTACTCATTTCAAACAATAGTGTTATACTGTGTTATACTGTTTGTTCACTGGGCTTATGAAAGTTAACAGGGAATCCATTGAACAACCGGTGAAATGATTCAATTAAAGTAAACAAGGGCCAGCTGGGGAAATAGCTTAGTGGTCTAAGTGCCTGCCTAGCAAGCACAAGGACCCAGGTTCGATCCCCAGTACCACACGCTGTGGTGGCCCAGAAGCAGGCGTGCAACCCTGCCAACCAGTGAAACCAGGCGTGGTGGCCCATGCCTGTAATCCCAGCACTGGGGAGACTGAGGATCTGAACTGTGAAGCAAGACCCTGTATCAAATAAATACATTTTTTAAAATATATTTTAAAAAATAAAATAAAATAAACAAGGGCTAAAGTTAAAACTATTCAAAACAGAAAAATTTTATTATTCAAGAGAAGGACTAAAACTTGGAATCACTCCACAAACCCACAAACATCTGCCATACAGATAAAAGTCTCCAAAACATTTTATTTAATCATTTACTACACTCTCGTTCCACAAGAAGAAGCCAAGAGGCAGGATACTGGGATAAATGAGGGAGGAGCTTCTATGTCCAATACACCTAACATGGCAACCTGTTGGAAAGGAAACCAGATGGAAATGGAAAAAAGTGTATATGTGCAAACTAACATAGCAAAGGATTTTTCAGCAACTACAAAAACTGTGCTGGGCATGAATAGGTAAACAGAAACCAGACCAAATTACAGATAAGCTTAAAAGCATGCAGGTCCTCAAATCCAAGTGATATTACTGGGTGCACTTGATCCTTGGACTATGTGGCCTAGTTTTGCTGGATGACCCTCTAATTTCTGAAAAGTGCTACAGGATCCTCCTGACAACGACCTCTCCTAACTCCAGCATGAGAACTCTTAGCATTTCCGATGTGGATTTTAGAGACAAAGATAGAACACTGAGATCTGCCAAGGCTGAAAAGGATATCACTTTCAAAGGTTAAAAAAAAACTCCCTCCCTTTTTTCTGATGACTACCCAATTACACAAGCCAGGCATGATAGCTGGAGCAGTGAGAGAAGTCTACTATACACATGCACAAATATGTCTGTTCAAACATAGTTTAAAGTAAGTACATGAAAGAGCAATAAAATGCATCTTTTGGGGCTTCACGTATAGTAGCTAAACTAGTATTAAAAAGTTTTAATGTAAACCAACTTGATTATATCATTAGCACTTATAACCTATTTAGTGATTTCAAGCAGTATGATTTTTCACTTGTATTTTACATAAAAGCATCAAGTTATACATTAGATTTATTGCTAAAATTCTGTAGGCAGAACAATATTTTGTAAAATGAAATCCATTCTTCCCCTGAAAGTTATTATCAACCTAATGGGATGCCATACATAAACATGCCCCTGAGACTACCGATTTAGGTTATATTTACACGTCACAGAGAGAGCCATCTGAGCAGTGGCACTCACTACTCGCATCCACCTGCCCACAGACCTGCTCCCCATGCATCTAGCATCAGTATCTAGTAATGACAATGCTTTAGCCCTCCTGTTATTCACAATTCAAAAGTAATGTTGTGATTTTTGAGTTCATGTAAAAAAAAAAAAAAAAAAAAAACAACCTACAGCATGCATTCTGGACTGGAATGAAAAGCTGTTCAACCTATGGGTTCTTCCAGTATCTCACCTAGGGAAGGTAGCGGCAAAAGCTTCTCACTATGAAAACATGGATCAGGGATAGGAACAGTCATTTATTAACACCCAGATTCTCTGATCACTTTCCAAACAGTAAGAGATGTTCTCTTAAACATATTTTTCTCATGAAACTCTTACATAATCAACTTCACAACATTCTCATCACTTCATATACACTAGAGTTTTGTACAATAACAAGTCTTAGGATAATCCTGTCAGTTCTCAGCTGAACTACATCCCAGGTGAACTATAAAGCAGATCTAACAAAAATCCTCCAAACACCTAACCTGTCAAGCTCAAAAAATATTCCTTTTGCCTTGCACTCTTGATTCTTGGACTAAAACAGGCAAAACAAGACTAGCCTTATATGCTAAGTGCATACGTGTGATTATTAATCCACTAGTTATTCAAACAGTCAGGTACCTTAAGTGGTACATTGAGCCAGGAACTCTAGAGTTTATTCTACTGAATAAATAAGCATAATGTGTAAGGAATGTTAATCCTTTGTGTAGCGAAAAGGAATGTTTCTACACAAAAACTGCTGCATTTACAGCCATTACAGGAATAGCCACAGTAGCTGTCACTACCACTAACTTTTGGAGACCCCAGATTCTATCATGAAGCATTAGTGCAGCCTTAGAGTGATGTTCCCTAAACATGCTTTTTCCAAGAATTCTTACATATCCTCTTCATCTCACATGCTCTGGAGCTTTCAAAATGTTTTTAATATAACTTCTGTTTTTGCTACTACTATCTAAATATTTATTTGTATCATGAAGGAAAGTATACTAAGCAAAGAAAAAGTACTCATTGTTTTATCCCTACTTGGGAACTAAAGAAACATTTACCTCAAATTTTCAAAATGAAGAGGCAGATTCAACAAAATTGTACTAGAAGTAACACTAGATTGTTAAAGATATGATACTAACTAGAACTTACATTGATGTTAAAATATCGTTTACTACAACAGGAAGAAAATAAAACCATATAACACATTTCTATTTTAATGCATGTGTCATTTAACTACATAATTTCATGAACATGATCAGTCAGTGGCACAAAGCTATTATTTGTTACTTTCAATGCATCATTTTAAAATAAAAAAAAAAACCTTAGATTCATGGTTGCCAGGGGCTGTATTAAAGGAAAAAGAAAAGGGACCACTAAGGATAAGCAATGATGAAAAGTTATAGAAATTAAGTATACAACTATACAACTCTGTAAATATAGCAAAAAAAAAAAAAAAGACGGCATGTGAATTATATCTAGGTGACTGTATTCTAAAAAGCAAATAACAGTATCAATGTTATTAATTATGTGAATTTCTAAAAAGAATTACTTATTTTTAGGGCAATAAACTGGGCATACTTAAATCTTCTACCTATAAACTGTTTTACTTATTAATTTCTATATTACCACCTGAGCACTGGTCTACCCATCTAAATAGCCACAGATTTCTAATAACTTTTCAAAACATACAAAACCACAAAATAATTGCAGTTTTTGACATTTTGATGCATTCATTTTTTAAAAAAAGATTTAAATTCCAGTAGGCTGCATACTATAAAGACACCTGTTTTCCTGAGAATTAACAGTTGTAAATACAGGCAATGTAAGTAATTTCACACATCAAGTTGATGTGTAATAAAATAAATCTACTCAAGGTTCTTCTTTCATCAAGATAACAGACTCTAACGATAAATGACTACAGCTCATCTTGTTAAGATCAAAAGGGAATGACTTTTGCAGTAAAATATGCCTACTAGCTAAGCTATTTCACCAGCTCAGTTACTAATGACACAACAGCAATCTTACATGAAACAGCAAAAAGAAGAAATACTAGATACTACAAAAGGATTCTTAAAGGATCTGATTTGTCAAAGTTATAAATTGTTTTGTACCTTTTAGTTTTATGTGTCTAGACAATTATCTCTGGGTTGCACTAAAAAAAAAATGGTAAATTTTTCCTTAACTGTATGCTTGCTGCAATTACCTCAAATGCACTAAAAGTAAAGCCATTTTAACAGTTCCTTCTTACTACTACTTTACTATCAGAGTCATTTTGCCATTCTTGAGACATCAAAAAGGGAAAGATCTACAAGATCATTTTTTTTTGTTTTCATATAAAATGATTTTGTTTCATGATGGTGCTATTTCTGTAAGGCTTAAAAATTATTTGTATTTAAATCATGACTACCTGAGGTACACTTAAGTTGCCTTTGAAATAATTAGAATATACCAGCTAATATTGATAAACACTTTTCTAAAACTATAATTTTGACATAATCTAGTGAAGAAAGTACAGCTATCAGTGAAAACTGTAACAAGCCATTTAAATAGCTTCACTTTAATATTATAAATTTTATCAGTTCCCACAGCTTTCAGAGATTTCATAATTTTATCTTAAGGAAGTACAAGAGTTTTGCTATTTCCAAGCTAACAGCTAAAGTTTTTCAAACTTGCCTACATTTTATGGAGAAGAAAATCAGGCTTCAAAGCCATCATCTAACTGGCAGATTCCAAACCAAAGTGCTCCAATTTCCTTATAATGTCATTTTAAAGAAAGCAGAAGTTTCCACTTGACTACACAAAGTTTGAGCTTGCAGTCAGTGTCATATATAAACCCCAGAACCAAGAGTGCATCTTCAGAGCCTTATACAGGAGAGATTGGCTGGAAGCTTGCTCTGTGCCTTTGTACACTTCTTTTCTTAGTTTCCTCCAGCTTTAATGTCTTCTAAGGCCACAAATCCTTCCTTCCCCACATGAACATATTAAACAATTTTTGCTCATAAACACAAAATGTACTTATAACTTCACATGGTATAGTATCTTTATGTTAAATCAACAGGCAGAATCTTTCTGGCTTATTACTTTAAAAGTACTATATAATAATATAAACTACAATAAAAGAGATTCTCCCCAGAGGATTAAGCTTTGCCAATACAAAGGGACCTCTTTTATAAAAATAACCCTCATAATAATTTGGCCTGTTGCCAAGATCCTCCTACTGCAGATCCTGTGCTTGTTGGGGATGAAACAAGCCTTAGCAGCATGCCAACAAAACAGCTGCCAAAAATGAATTCTTCCTGATTCTAGAGAGCTATCATTCCATTTCTCCATCAAAGTGGCTAACCTTATATGCTACTACCATGTGTTCTGATCATGTACCAAATACAAGAATTTCAATTAAACAATTGTTTTTAACAGTGTTTGCCATCTCTGTGACATCAATCAGTAAGGCTTAATTTTTACAAAATATGCATTTGTAGTTTGGCCATGATTTTTTTTGTTTTTTGTTTTTTGGGGGTTTTTTTGGTAGAACTGGGGATTGAACTCAGGCCCTTGTGCTTTGCAGGCAAGCACTTATCCTACTGAGCCACCTCCCCAGCCCCCGTGATTTTTGTTTTTTAGATAGCATTTCATTATGTTGCTCAAGCTGGTCTCAAACTTGTGACATAAGTGATCTTCTATCCTCCTCCTCCTGACCATAAGATCACCCACTCAGTTCTCCATATTCATTAGTTCTACTTCCAGCACTATGAGAGAAAGTATAGCTGATACCAAGCAATACAAAATATCACTGCTTTTGAGGAACTTTTTAAAAAGAGATCACATGAGGACCAGTGAGATAGCTCAGTGAACTAAGCATCTGCTTAGGCAAGTGTAGGGACCAGAGTTTGATCCCCAGTACCACTTGCTTCATCAGCCCCTCCCCCAGGGTATGCTGAGCCAGCGAGGGAAATTGGGCAAGGTGGCGCACACCTGTAATCCCTGCACTGGGGAGACTGAGAACAGGAGGATCACTATGAGTTCAAGCTGTGAGTCCCAGCTGCATATGAGACTACCAAATACAAAGAGAGGGAGAAGAAGGGAGAGAGACAGAAAAAGAGACCATGTTAAAGAATATGCACAGAATTTTTTTTTTTTTTTTTTTTTTTTTGGTACCAGGGATTGAATATGCAGAGAACTGTAAAACATGTTAAATGGCTAGCCTTTGTTTCCTAATACTTTTTCTTTCACTACCAGTGAGATCAGTGATAGGAGACACAAACAGTCTATATAGCAAATCATAACCATCTTTTTAAATAGATCTCCCCTAAAAGAATGTATAACCAATCACATGTCTCACGGAAATAAAACAAAAATATGGTTGATATGGTAGTAGTAACATGCAGAGCAGGGCAAATATCAAATTCTGTAGTTACATGTTCAACACCCAGGACAGTTTGTGAGATGAGAGCTCCTGCGGGCATAGGCAGCTCCACCTCTATAACCTCGCTGGTTGCAACAGGTTTCTTCTTAGGCTGGTTCTACTCAGTGCGCATGTCTTTCCACAGTAGGCATTCCACGTTCTTTGCATCTCCAACTTCGTAGGGTCTCCACTGTACCTCTGATTTCACTCTCACAGGTTTATGTACCACCCTCTCATGTGCTCCTGGCAGGAACTGTGACACTGTCACATGTTCTTGCCTGGCCTCCCAACCCTTCTGAAATCTGCATGGAAGCCTCTGTGACCCCAATGCCATGGCAGAAGAAAGCTGTCATCCCGTGGCAGCCAAGAAGAAGAGAGAGAAGGGAGGAGCCAAAGACAAGAATATACCCTTCTAAATCATGGCCCCAGTACTATCAATTTTAAGTGCCCCCTCCTCCAAACATGAGGCTCTTGGGGGAGGAATGTTTTAGATCTAAACCGTAACAGGAACATTCAAAAGGGCTTTCTTTCAATTTAAAAAGAAATGAAATTCTTGTAGAATCTTAACACCAAAGTTATTTGAATAGCCTAGCCAAAGCACCTGGTCTACTTAAACATTAAATATTGTGGTCATGCTAATTCCTCTAAGAAAAGCAGTATTATTTAGTAAATATTTGTTTCATAATAAATTAACTCATAATATATATTTAGTAAAATACGTAATAAAATATTTTGAATCAGAAAAAATATTTTTACTAGAAAATGCCTAATGTTGGAAACCAGCTATCAAAAATTTACCACTGACTACTACAACACTGAAACTAAACTCTCCTCTTATCACTAAGACTGTGGAACTTCCTACCCTTTGCTACAGTGTGTCCAAAACAAAATAATGACTTCAGATTTCTACACAAACAGTGAGCAAAAAAGGAAAAAAAAAGATTTTGCAATTACCCAATGTGTTTTGTAAAAATGTAGCAGCAACTGACAGCACGAAAAAGAAAAAGAAAAAAAAAAAAGAAAAAAAGAATCCAAGAGCAGAGGAAGAAGGAAGCTTGACTGCAAGCTTGGGACTGACCACTCCCTGACTTTGGGTCAGGACTCCCAAAATTGTCAGCATTCACCTGAACTTCGCTTTCAGGTTCTATACTTTTCAAGTTTCCATAGTATCCACATTATCTCATCTTCAAGAATTTTACAAGAATGTCACACAATTGCCAGACACTGTTGACCATCTATCTGCCATGGAGCAATGTGGTTCAATGTTTGCCCTAATTCCAACTTGTCCTATTTGTTCCTATTTTATGACCCTGGTTTTCTCTAAGTGGGTTTCTGGTTAGCTACATGGAAGGGGTGAGGGAGTGAGGTTAGCTATATTTTAAGTGAACTGAAGTGACCCTCCTTTAAAATGGAGTCTCTTTTTCCCCATCAAGAAAACTAGAAAGCATTTTGAAGAATATACCTGGCATATAGTAAATACTTCATAACACTGGTTATTAACCTCTTACCAAAAACAGTCCCGATCTCTAGAAACTCCCTAGGAAAAATAAATAGCCCATATTTGGTAAACTCATCCTGGATCTATTCAAAGTTTGTGCATTGCCAATGTTCTTTAGAGCCCATCAGCTTTAATTACAATAGCTACTTGGGTGGTCATAACATCAGTGATTTTGTTAAGCTTTTTTTTTTAAATACGAGTTTTGCTGTTTTGAAATAGCAGCTAACATCTTTCCGTGCTG
Organism: Octodon degus; assembly: GCF_000260255.1. Lineage (NCBI taxonomy): Eukaryota > Metazoa > Chordata > Mammalia > Rodentia > Octodontidae > Octodon > Octodon degus. The sequence goes on from NW_004524578.1 coordinate 34,648,394, forward strand.
GCTGACCACACATTTCATTCCATTTTGTAAATACCATAGACAGAGCCAATTCAATTCAGCTATTCTTTTCTTTTGAATGTCACTCAAGTTTTTCCTAAAAACAAAATCTCAATTATTACATTTCTAACACACAATCATAAATTCAAAAAGGAAATAAAAATATTAAATCTGGTGAATCTTTTCAATCATTCTCTTTCTTAGTGCTAATTTGGATATAAGGCAATTGGCTCTTCCCCTCCCCAACAGACACATCCCACTCATCTAAATTTTACAACATGAACTCATATTTAATATTGTCCCACTTTTACACCACTGAATATTTGGGCTGCTTTTCTACTATTAGGGCTGGATTTTTCTGTATCAGTAATTGACACATAATATTCTTAAGTGTGAATTCCACATAAAGAAATTTACTTTGACTCTCAACTTTCATTATCTCTTAGGTATGGGGTCCATTTATTTCTGCTAAGATAGATCACCCTATTCCTTCCCTATATTCCATTAATTGTTACTATGATTTGCCATTATTCCAGGACATTTTGCCTAATTAAAAGGTAATAGATAATATTTAGCTAAAAGTATCAGATGAATTAAAAGATTATTAGAAAGATAATGTTCTACTGAAAATCTGAAGAAAACATTTGGTATTTCAACAACATTGGCAAGTTTGCTAAAGATCAAAGGCTTTTTTTTTTTTTTTTTTTTGCAGTACCAGTACCAGGGATCAAACTTGAACCCTTGCTCTTACCAGGCAGACTCTTATGCCACGCAACTATTGCCCCAACCCTCAAGATCAAAGACTTCTTTTTTTTTTTTTTTTGGCGGAACTGGGGATTGAACTCAGAACCTTGCACTTGCCAGAGAAGTGCTTATTCTACTGAGTC
>NW_004524578.1:34649377-34667758 GCF_000260255.1 Octodon degus
AGCAATCAAATAATTGTTTTTAAAATTTTGGGGGGCTGGGGAGATGGCTTAGCGGGGCCAGGGACATGGCTCAGTAGAATAAGCGCTTCCCTGGCAAGCACAAGGGTTGGAGTTTGATCCCCGGCTCTGCAAAAAGAAAAGAAAAGCCTTTAAAATGTTGGCCAGGGAGATGGCTCAGTAGAATAAGCACAAGGGCCTGAGTTCAATCTCCGGTTCCGCCAAAAAAAAAAAAAAATTTAAAAATTATTAAGTGGGCCAGCAAGATAGCTCAGTGGTCTAAATCACCACCTGCTTAGGCAAGTTGAGGCAAAACACAGGGACTGTGGCTTAATCCCTGGGACCACATGCTGTACCAGCCCCACCCCTAGAGCAGACTGAGCATGCCACCAGAAAAAAAAATGGAGTCAGTAAACTAATCGGTCTTTTTCCAACAAAACTGGCATGTCTAAAACAAATACATTAAAGGATCAAGTTGTTTATCCCCTGACTTGTCCTGTTCTAGAAGATAAAAACAGGATAATAGTAGCTATCACAGAATTGGTCAAATCATATAATTCAAGAAATTATTACTATACAGAAGTCATTCTTTGGAGAAATTCTGTTTTTTCTTAAATTTTTTTTATATATAAATGTAAATAATAAGGACCAGGGACATAGCTTAGTGGTGGTATCACACCTGCCTGGCAAGTGCACAGCGCTGAGTTTCAATCCCAGTTTAATAAATATACATATAATAAATATTAATAAGTATAATAAATATATGTATAATATACATATATAAATTAAAATTATCTATATAGTTTTATCTATATAAAATTATATAGATAATTTTATAGTACTATAAATTATAGATGATAGCAAACATACCTTGTCTTTAATAAAGAAAATCCAAAATATGGAATAAGTTGCAAACATAATATTCAATGCATTATTCATAATAAAGGAAATAAATAACAAATGTCTTGGTAACATATGGCATTTAAAACTGCATACAGGGAGCCAGAGAAATAGCTCAGTGGTATAAGTGCCTGCCTGACAAATGCAAGGTCCCAAGTTCAATCCCCAGTACCAAAAAAGGAAAAAAAAACCTGCATACAGGTTGAATATCCCTTATCCAAAATGCCTAGGACCAGCGGTGCTTTAAATGTTTTATTTTAGCAGATTTTTTTAATTAGAGCATATAAATGAGATAACTTAAGAGATGGGATCCAAATCTAAGTGTGAAGTTCGTTTGTGTATATAAACTAGAACATAATTTCATATACTATTTTTTATTTTATGATTTTTAATTTTTATTAGTACATGTTTGTGGTACATGATTCCAATCATTGTGCAGAATTGGTAAATGTGTATAACATATCTTAATTTTTTTTCTCTTCCCCTCCACAGCCCCCTTTTGTCATAAGTAGCAGATTCATCTTTTAAGTACTTACACTGTTAATTATATACACTATTTTTAATAATTCCTTGCATATAACTAAGTTTTGCAGGTGAGGTTAGGCATCATTTCAGCATGCAGTTTCAGATGCTAGAATGTTTCAGATTTTAGATTTTCAGATTAAGGATGCTCAAGCTGTATTATGCACAGCACAAGAGAAACTATCACACGAGGAAAACTGCATCATAGCACACATATGAAGTCAGCCGAAAGTATTCCCTCCCTGGAAACATTGGTTCTATCAGAAAATGAAGATCACAGATGAGAGCTTGCCTTACTATATAATTTTTGCAATGTTAAGTTTTTTACAGTATAAAAATATTTTATAATTACAAATCATAAATACAATAAGAAAATATAAATGGCACTAGAAAATAATAGCATTAATTTGCAACTTTATAGCCTTAAAGTTTGCTAATCTCAGTAAGAACTTCTTCATCTACTATGTTTATATTATGAGGACACTGTGTTGGAAGTGGGGATAAATTAAAGCTAATTTTATGCTTACAACTATGTATACTAATTGTTAATATAATTGACAGAGAACTCTATGATTCATATCACATTATACAGTGAAGCACATTAGACTTTTCCTATCAAGACTGTGAATTTTCTAATGCATGTACTGCCTATACTTGTAGCAGAAGTCATTAGCTTTGCCTGCTAACGAAAGTAAGGTTCCCCAAGAAGAGAACAATTCTATAAAGACAAAAATCATTATTATAAAGTACTATTCAGTATCAAAATGGCTCATTATAGAACATGTTATTTTTTTTAAAAAACACACAAATAACTCTACCACATTTTTTAACCATATATTTAAGGTTTGGTTGGTTGGTTGGTTGGTTGGGGTTTTTTTTGGCGGAACCTAAGATTGAACTCAGGCCTTTGCATTGCCAGGCAAGCGCTTATTCTACTGAGCTATCTCCTCAGCCCACCTAAGTTTATTTTTTCCAGTAAGTACTCATAAATATACTCTCAAAAGTAACAGCCTACAGCAGTGGTGGCAAACCAATGGCACACATACTCCATTGGACTGTTTGTATGACAAAAATATGGTACATCTTTAGCTCTCAATAACAGTGGACCCAGCAATGCCGGCCAAGATTAAATCAGCCTATAGAGCCAGCCAGCTCTTGACAGGCCATCACCTCACAGAATCAGACTCAAACTTTTCCAAGTAGCTCTTAAACAGAGATCCAGCTTAGCAGCTGTCTTTGCTGAGCTTCACTCTGTAGGAACAATCTGGTGTATTAAAAAAATAGACCAAATGCGCCAACTGCTTCTTTCCATAGAAACCTATTGAAGCAATATGTCCATCAAGCTTTATGAACGCTACTGACAATGTAAGCAACTCTTATGAAGTGCTTCTATATGATGATACTACTCCACACACTTCAGGTATACAAATTCATCTAGTACCTACACAAAACTATCTCATAGAAGACAAAATGGGGAAGAGACATCAAAAAAGCCATATAGTGAGTACAGATGGCAAAGCCTGGATTCAAACCTATATAATCTGTCTCCAGAGCCCATCTCAGAACTACTATATTATACTACTTTAGAAATGAGGGGCCAGGGAGATACCTCAGTAGAATAAGCACTTGCCTGGCAAGCGCCAGGGCCTGAGTTCAATCTCTGGTACCGCAAAAAAAAAAAGAAAGAAATGAAATGAAATAAAACTGGGATATTTTCAAAACCTGGAGAAAACACACAACAGTGATTATGTGGTTGTGCTATCTACTCAAGAAAGAAAAAAGGCAGCAACTTTTGCCAAGACGCACGACACACACAAACTGAAACAAGTTTCAGGAAACAGTAGTACCTGTGACACACTCTGACAACTTGTATTTTATGTTGTTTTGAAAATGCTGGCTATGACCCCAGAAGATCTTCGAATTCCGCTAAACGCAAGATCACATTTACTAACAACCATGTGTTCTAAAGGAAGATAAAATAAAGCAGATACAGATGACTGTGCCCTTAGGATAATTAGAACGAGGGAGGGGATGCATATAGTTATCCTGGACTTCAGTTGTGGAACAGCTCCAAGGCCAAACTTTCCACCATTGCTCAGACAGCAAATTAAAAAAAAAAAAAAAAAAAAAAAAAAAAAAAAACTTGCTTCATAGTTAAACTGAAAATCTGACTTTAAAAAAATCTGTTAAGGCAAGTGTGTCTCATAGCCCGAACTCTTCATGAACACAATGGGATGACACTTCTGTCCAAGCATAGCTCTCCTCCAGAAAACACACAGCACTCGTGTTAGTGCATTTTTAAAACACTGGTCATTGTAGGGTTTTTCTCACTTTATTTGTATAAAAATTTCATAAAAATGGCACCAACAAAAGTTAGTGATACCCAGAGTAAAGCTAAGAGGAAAACTGTGAGAATCATAACAGAATTAAAGAAGAAAAATCATTGAAAAGTTTCTTACAGTCCTGGAAAAATGAATTTCTGAGTATAATTGGGGCCTGAGAACCAATTATTTGGTTTTCCATCATTTCTTATGCAAAAAAAAATGTTCAGTTCTCCATCATTTTGATATTTGAACATTAATTTGAAAAAAACTTACTTCAACAACTGAGGTATCACTGTATACTAATTTCAGTAGGCTGTGGTAAGTGGACAAGCCCAATATGAACAACTGAAAATACTGATAAACACACTATGTTTTAAGACAATCTAATGAGTATAGAACCTACAATTTCATGCTACTGGTAACATCAAACTAAGTGTTATGATAAAAATATCCTTAAAAGACTGGTAATGGATAACAATTTGAAAAAATTCATAATTCAAAATGTTTACCATAATACTGAAACAAAATTTTAAATATCTTTTACTCAGTAATAATATTAATAAACTGTTTACATATTAAATAACATCTGTACCCATAAAGTTCCTAAGCAAAAAAGAGTGATATATCATTTCATGAATCCTTTTGTTTGTAAAAAATTTGATTCACAAACAAAAACATTTGCAAAATTAGTTTTTTGTTTGTGAATTCTTTATCAAGTGATGAACCTCACCACAGCCATCTTTCCCATACTAACAAAAGTGTGGCCCTCTTTTCCAGAATTGTGGAACAAAGTGTTATTAACCAAGGTATCAATGTATGTATATATGGCTAATGAAAAATAGAGCAACATTTCCCAACTAAGATATAGCTAAAAAATACACTGTGTCTGTGTCTGGATGTCCCCACAAAGCCCAAGGACACCATGGGGAATCAGACTTTTAGGAGACAACTGAATCTAAAGTTTGTGATTGGTTCATGGTCCAATCCTGGGATTAAGGATGTGAGTGTTACACCCATCCTAGCAGTTAGTCCACATACAAGATAAGGGACAGAAAGAGACTTGTTTCTCTGTCATTTACTGCTTTTGCTATCTTCTGTGTACAATGAATTGCTCTCCTCTTTGAAGCCTTCCTGCCTGGGAGCCAGTTGAGTATGGACTGAATCCTCTACAAACAGTAAGCTAAATAAATCTTTTCTCCTTTATGTGCAAGGAGAGGACAAAGACCTTGTGTGAGCTCTACATTTCCAGCCCCCTGGTAGTTCTGTTTACAATATAAGGAGGGGACAGAAGCTTGCTAGAGGCTGCAGCTGCTGCCCTTCCCTTTACTCTTCACTGTGTTCTGCTGCCATGAACTGCTGCTCTCTGCCATGAGCCAATCTGCCTAGAAGCCAGCCAAGTATAGACTGAAACCGCCACAAAGTCTGAGCTAAATAAACCTTTTCTTCCTTCAAAAATAAATACATAAACAAACATTTTCTCCTTTAATTTTGTATGTAGGGTATTTTGTCCCAGCAACAAGTAACTGAAACAATGTAACAATAAGTAACTAAGACAATGCAAGTTACAAAGATCATAATGTTAAGTGAAATAAATCAGATACACAAGCTTAAATGTCACATGGTTTTTCTTATATGAAAAACTCAAATTATAAATAATGAAATAAAAGAAAATAGGAAGTAGGGAGCTAGATCTCTCTCAAATGAGAAGGGGATCATGAGATGGGGATCATGTACATGATATGTTTTATACATGTACCAACTCCACACAAGAAATGTAAAAATTCTATACTGCAAATATGCACTAACAGAAATAAAAACAAAAGAACACCAATGCCCTGGAACCAGGCACAGTGGGACATGCCTATGCACTTTGAAAGGCTGAGGCAGGAACATCACAAGCTTGAACGTCACCTGGGTAATTCAGGGACTTGTGAGATTCTGCCTCGGTCAATCAACCAAATCAATCACTGGCTGAATGACCAATGATGTAGCTTAGCATGAAGGCCTCCAGTTTAATCTCTAGAACCCAAGAAACGTGGCCAGTGGGCTGGGGTATATCTTCCAAACTCCTGTGAAACCAGTATTACACTGCTATCAAAACCTGCTAGGGCCAGGCAGATAGCTCAGCAGCATGAGCGCCTGCCTGGCAAGCATAAGGACCTGAGTTCAATCCCTGGTACCAAAAAAATAAAAAATAAAAATAAAAATAAAATGCTGTTAACACATTATGTCAATATCCTTGTTGAACATAAATACAACATTTAGCAATAAAATACTTGCAAATCAAATCAATAGCACACTAAAAAGACTGAGAACATTTTTAAGTACCACGTAGTTTTTCTCATATGGAATCTAGGAAACATCAACAACAGGGGCCACAGGAGGCACAAGGGAGAAAAGAGTTTAATATTGAGAGTAGATACAATCATAACATCATATATGCTTGTAGAAAATGTCATGAATGCATCATACTGTTTAACTACTATATATAAATAACTAAAAAAAATTTTTTTTAAATCTAGTACAGGGCCTACAAGGTCTCACTACACAAATCAGACTTGTAGTGCTCCTTCCTGTTTTTCAGCCTCTCAAGCGCTGGGATTACAAGCACGAGGCACCACACTCAGTGTCGATCACAGCCTCAGTGTGCCCAGACAGTGGGGCCTGCATGGCACCCCAGGGATAGAACTCTCCAGCCCCTGCATCTGTGCTGTAATCTGCTGAGCAATCTGGCCTGCCCTTAAAATAAGATAATCTTAAGTGCCTGGAATTGATTAATATTAAAGAAAGAAAATCTGTCAAATGCCCAGTCTATAAATAAAATTTGCCTGCACATAGGTTCCTCAAGTAAAAATGATGTTCCACAAAAAAATTAGCTAAACCAATCATGCAAATGATTTTCCTACAGACAATCAACCTACCTTGGTATACATCCATGTTTTGTATGCCTTTTGCATTTTATCAGAATTGTAAAGAGATGAACGCAAGGTTACAGATTTAATAAAACTAATAATTTTTCATGCTATGTGAGAACACTGTTAAGTACAATTAGTGTTTTGTTTTACTTTCTGTGCTTTGTCTTTTAATTTATGAATATGTGGTACTGAAAAATATAAACTACCAGTATTAGTGGATATCACTGCAAATTATGTACAAATGGCCCTAGATTTTCTCAAGCCAGTTTGTTCTGCTGAAAACTATTTATGTGATCCAGGCTAAATCACTTCTCTTGGCATCAAGTTTTCTGTAAGTAAAACTAAATAAGCAGTGACAATCTCAGTGATTCTCAATTCATAGAACAGCCACATATGAATGGAGCTATGAAAATGCCACAGGGAAAAAAGAACCAGTGACCCAACATACAAAATTCTTAAGAGTATGCTCATGAATGACACCCATTTATCTATTAAATTTATTTTCCACAGAAAATACTAGAACAATTTTTTTTTTTTTTTTTTTTTTTGGCAGAGCTGGGGATTGAACTCAGGCCCTTGTGCTTGCCAGGCAAACACTTAATTCAACTGAGCCATCTCCCCAGCCTTAGAACAATTTTTAATGTAAGTTTTATTTGGAGCTCCTTCCTTAAAGTCATCTGGCCTGCTTTAGTTAGTTGCCTTTGGAATAAAATCCAAATATATTCAACTTGGTTTATATGGTCTTGCACAATTTACTCCTGCCTACAGGACTGAATTCATCTTATGTGCTCTTTGTATCTTGCTCTCTGGTTTAGCAATTCAGATTTATCTCAGTTCCTAAGAAAGGCATTTTAATGTGCTATTGCCTACATTTAAAATAGCATACTGAGTCTACAAGATAGTTCAGTGGATTAAAGCACCTGCTTAGGCAGAGTACAGCCACCTGGGCTCAATCCCTAGCATGCTGTGCCGGCCCCACCCCCAGGGCATGCTAAGAGGGCAACTGAGACTGGGCGTGGTGGGGCAAGCCTGCAATCCCAGTGTTTGGGAGGCTGAAAACAGGAGAATCACTATAAGTCTGATCTATGTAGTGAGGCCCTGTGCACCCTGTAGACCCTGTGCTAAATTCATAGTAAGATAAAATGATATATCCTCATCTTTCCATCTCCCCTTAAGCTTTGCTTCCTCAGAAACTTTTACAAACTCTACATATCACCTTAGACCTTCCTCATACAGTGCTTCTTCCTTAAACTCATATAACTATTTACTTATTTACTCATGAATATTTTGAATGTCTTTTCCCCTGATCCATTATAAATTCTATAAGAACAAAAGAAGTTTCATTTATTCAGTGTCTAGAAGAGGTCAGGCTCATGGTTGGCAGCCAATAAATATTTGCTTATTAAAAGAAAAAATGGAGCCTTTTTACTAAGATGGTGCCAAAGGAAAAGAAGGAAGCCCCTGCTCTTCCCAAAGCTAACCCCAAAGCAAAAGCTTTGAAGGCCAAGAAGGCTGTGCTGAAAGGCATCCACAACCACAAAAAGAAGATAAGAACATCACACATCTTCTGCCTTCCCAAGAAACTATGGCTCCAGAGGCAGCCCAAATACCCTCAGATTAGTGCCCCAGGAGAAACAAGCTTGACCACTATGCCATCATCAAGTTCCCCCTGACCACAGAGTCAGCCAGGAAAAAGATTGAGGACAACAACACACTCGTGTTCATTGTGGATGTCAAAGCCAATAAGCACCAACTCAAACAAGCTGTGAAGAAGCTCTATGACATCAATGTTGCCACGGTCAATACTTCAACGGTCCTATGCAGAGAAGAAGGCATATGTTCCACTGGCTCCCTATTATGATGCATTGGATGTTCCCAACAAAATTGGGATCATCTAAACTGAGTCAAGCTGGCTAATTCTAAATATATACCTTTTTTCCCAGTTTAAAAAAAAAAAAACAAAGACAAAATGGTTTTGAGAGATCTTTTATTTCATGTTCATTAGCTGCAACACTATCTTCGAAGTCTGAAAGTCTATGTTCAATTTCATTCAAGCAGTTCTGCCAGGTTTCAATGGAGTTCTTAATATCCTGGATATCTGTTTGAATCTGTTTCATGCTTTCTAATTCTTTCTTGTACTGTTTATTCAGTGTTTCCATAATTTTTCTATTCTCCTCTTTTTTTCTATGTCTTCTTCAGCTGTGCTGAACAATTCTTTCATGATTGTTGTCCTTTCTTTTTGGACCTGAGACATTATTTCTGCTCTTATTTCTTCTATAGCCTGATGGACTTGTTTCTTAACTTCAGTCGCTATCATTTCAGAGATTTCAGGTATGTGATCCCTAAATTCTTGAATGTCTTTGTCTCCTGGATTTGTTCTGGGTGAGCTGGAGAATTGAGATTGTCTTTTGCTAATGCATTTCAGCATTTTTGAAGCTCCCAGCAATCACCCAGACAGAGTCTGCCAAAGTGCTTCAATGGCTCTAGGAAAGCTCCATGCCTGAGCACACGGGGCCCACAGATCCCAGCTCTCTTGCCTCCACAGGCTACTGAGAATCCTTCTAAGTTCCTAAAAGTTTGGACTGGGAGCAGCAGAAGCTCCACACCCGCATGCTGGGGGTTAAGGAAGGTCAGAGTTTTCCAGAGTCCCTCAGACTGCCCTGAGTCCACCAAAGTTCTTAAATGGCCCTAGGAAAGCTCCATACCTGCGCGCACTGGGCCCACAGATCACTTCTACATCCTGACAAAATAGTTTTGTACCAAGAACAGAAAGGGATTAAAAAACTAAAAGTTGTGTATTTTCAAAATATACAATAATCCCTGAAAAGTCACATAATGTGTTGCAAAAAAGGTTTACAATGTAAAATCTATTTGGAACATGTAAGTAAAGCTACGCAGCTAAGGTTAAGGCAACAAACAGATAAACTTATGAACATAAATTTTTGTTGGAAAGTCACCTGTGAACCTTATTTTTTCCACAAAGACACATGTTTAATTAATAAGACAGAATTTAAAAAAAAATGACAGGATTCATGTGACTACACAAAGTGTTAAACTAGTCTGTGCTAGACATGTTTATTCCACTGGTATTTAAACAACTTTCCAAAAGTAATTTTTGCTTCTTTCTAATAAAATCCAATTTATTTAGAAAATGTATTAACAGGAAACTTGTAATTAAAAAGTTATGGTGCTTTCCCATGTTATTATGGTCATTTTATTTCCATTATACCAACAAAAAGTTTATCAAGGGAAGAGTAAATTTTCTATCTGGTGCACTTTTTGAAAAGCAGTAATAAGGCTAAAATTTCATCAAGACAAATTTCAAAAATATTATTACAAAGAAGAATATAAGAAATAGTTTTACTAAGTGTATAACCTCACAAGATTTAGGGAAAAAAAGTAACTGAAAGAAAAAACTCATTATTGACACATTCAGAAAAAATGCCTGTTAAGGTGCCACTCTGACTTCATCATCTTTGTCAATATGAAACTGAAAGGATGACAGTTTCTTCATTGGGAATGAATTCAACATGCTTTAAGATTTATTAGACAGAGGGGCTGGTGGGATGGCTCAGTGGTTTGGAGCACCTACTTGGAACAAGCTTGGCAAAGAACAGGGACCGTGGTTCGATCCCCCAGCACCACATGCCAGCCAGCCGCGCCACCTGGTGGGCTGAGCTGGCCACACACACACACACACACACACACACACACACACAAATAAAAACACTTAAAAAAGATTTATTAGACAGAAGTTTTTCACAAGCAATAAACAAATCTACCAAATAGTCACAGAAATGTAAGAAACACATGGAAAAAAATAATTTTAAAAAGAAAAATTACAATATTATCCAAGTCTTTGGGAAAAAGACAGACTCAGAGCAAAGAAATATAATTATGACTATAAAAAGTGCAAGTATCTTTTCTCTATTCTCACCCCTATAACTAAATTGAATTCAAGAATTTTCATACAACATAGCCTTCTTCATATCCAACTACTTGATAAGTGGCAACAGGGCCAGCAGACTAGTACATCAACTAGTGCATATTAGACATTCATACAGAGGTACATTTGTCATATGCGGGCTAGGCTGGCTGGACTGATGCTACCTACCTGACCTAGAAATCCCTAAAGTCTCAAAACTATTTTTTATCAAATCCTCTGCTAATGAAATACCAATAAACAAGTATAGCCTGCAACACTTTGGAGACTTTCATATTTTTCTTTAAATATATGCATACAAGGGGTCAGGGAAATGGCTCAGTGGAATAAGCGCTTCTCCGGCAAGCACAAGTACCTGAGTTTAATCCCTGGTTCCGCCAAAATAAATAAATTAAATATATACATATAAATGAATGAATAGTCATTAAACCAAAATTATGTAATATCTAGATGTATTGATATTAATAGTTTTTTATTCTTGGTGGGTTTTTTTGGGGGGAAGGTTGGTAGAACTGGGGATTGAACTCAGGCCCTTGCCCTTGCCAGGGAAACACTTATTCCACTGACCCATCTTCCTGGCCAAATAGTTTTTTATTCTTTTTAAAATTTTTAAAATTAATTAATTATTTATTTATTTATTTGGTACAGGGTCTTCCTATGCACCTTGGACTTATAGTGATCCTCTTGTCTCAGCCTCCCCAGCACTGGGATTATAGGCGTGTGCCACCAAGCCTGGTTTTGGTGGCAGGCTCAGCATGCCCCAGGGCAGGGACAGCCAGGCATGTGGTACCGGGAATCAAACTCAGGTCTTTGCACTTGCTAGGCAGGCACTTAGATACCCAAGCTATCTCCCAGCCCAATATGGTTTTTATATGGGTCTCAAGATAAAGAATATACTAATTAGCATTTGAACTATTTATAATTCTTGTGTATGGCTTATTATTTAGCATCAGTGGTCCCAACCCCAAACAAGTTACTGATTAAAAACTATGAGCTGGCCCTAGTGGTGCACACCTATAACCTGAGCACTCATGAGGCTGAAGCAAGAACACCAACAAAGTTCAAGGCCATCCTGGGCTACATAGTGAGAGTTCAAGGCATACTTGAGCTACATGGAGAGACCCTGTCCCAAAATAAAAAACCAAAAAGAAGGAAAAAAACAACTTATGAAAAGTATACACATATAGTAAAATATAACTAATACATACTTTATCAAACTTTTATGTTTTTAAAGATGTGAACATCTTACCATGTTACATATGACAATATAAAACACATAAGCGTTCCATATAAAAACTCACTTTAAGCTTAATGTAATTCAATTATTATCTTTTAGTCCCTATACATGAGGCAAAAGGTTTATACTGTTAAATGATAAAACCATATCTAGTTCAAATAACTGAGTTTTAAAGTGTGTCTCAGCAGCAAGGCACAGTGGTGCACACCTATAATCCAAGTTACTTAGAAAGCTGTGCTGGCAAATCACTTGAGCCTAGGACATCAAGACCATGCTGGACACCATGGCAAGACCTTGCCAGGGGGGTGAGGTGGAGTGTCTGAGTACATTTTGCCCTCTATTATAACTATATTTCACTATAACCAGCAAGTTTGAATAGAAAAATTTTCAGGATTTAGGGTATACTACTAAATCCTAAGTAATTTTCTCCCAAAATTACCCATCTCATGTAAAATTTCTGTTGACATACTTTAAAAATGCATACATATATTTAAATTAGCCGCTCAACAAAAATAAAATAAAATTATTACTTTAAATGATGATATCTGTAAACAGTTATAAAAAGCATCCTTATAGTTTTAAAATTAAAAACTGTGAGATTATATATTAAAGGATAATATAACTAAGTAAAAGCTATACTGCAGAAATATGATCTAAACAGTAATACTTTCTATTTCAGTGAGAGCATCATCAAAAAAGGATCACTGCAAATACAATAGCACCTTATTTATTTGGCATCCTGAACAGCACAAAATTCTGAAATAGGAAAAAAAAAAGAAAGAAAGAAAAAGTCTCCTAGTATTCAGAGAGGGTGGCAAAAAATATATGTGCAAAAAAAAAGAAAATGAAAAAAACACAATATACTATCTATATTATTTGCTTATTCCTGTCTTCCTGTCTAAGAAATTAGACCATCCCAACCCCAGTCCCTGGGTTATTAGAAGCAAAATACTTAAGCAGGAACTAAGATATTTCTCCAGATTGTCATTAATAGCAAAAAGAAAAAGCGAAAGAAAGATAGATGATAGATAGATAGATAGATAGACAGACAGACAGACAGACAGACAGACAGACAGATAGATATAATAGTCAAGAGCTTTGAGAAAAGCTATAAATAGATCTATATATGCCAAAGCATTCTTAGGCATATCATACCAAAATGTAACAATTTTTAAACTATGAAAATGTTCAGTTGAGCCGGGCATGATGGCTCACACCTGTAATCACAGCACTTGGGAGGCTGAGGCAGGAGAATCACTGCAAGTTTGAAGCCAACTTCAGCTACATAGTGAGTTTAAGGCCAGCCTGAACTGCATAGTGAAACCTTGTTTCAGAAACTAAAAATAAAATGCTAAACTGTATTTAAGATACTCATGAATAATGTATGAAACTAATTTTTTTATGTTTTCCCCCCAAAAATTTAAAACTTTGAGTAATAAAAATTTACTTTTTGAGTGATTTATATGAATCGTCAATCCTTAAAAAACTGTACAATTACATTTACATATATTACTGATAATGAAAACAAGTGAAATCTGTCCCAGTCTTTCAGTAAAAGGCTGTAAGAAGTCAATAATGTTCACATATGTTCAAATAACAGTTGCCACCAAGATGTGTAAGAAATCTCTCACATCCAAACCCAAGGTTAGTCCTATGCATAAACACCAACTATTCACAAGGTTTTACATATTTAGTCCAAATGAGAATCTTGTGAACCAAGTATTATTCCATTTTATAGGAAGTTTAAATTTGATGGCAAAGTATTGCTCAAAGCTACTAGAAGAGTACCCAGCTTCTACTAGTTCCAGCTACAAAGTATGAGCTCTTTGCATTAGGTCATACTAAAACTTACCAAAAACTTTAATTATATAATTTATCATTATAAGCTATAGAAACCAAATTTCAAAATATTTACCTTACTGAATTGCACCACTAAAAGCATTTATTAGTAACAAATCCAATTCTCAAAGAATATTCCTAGGAACACTATACAAAGCATATAACAGGCATTACTGGCTGTGGGAAAAGGAATATTAGTATCTTTAGAAAGTCTTGGTTTCTTTTATTAATATGCTGCTCAGAATCTTTAGTTACTCTTTGGCTCTGTGACTCTAAATGGAAACTGAAAAAAGGGAAATCTTTAGACATCCTACAATTAGTAGCTGTCCAATGCACATATACAGGAATTCCTGCTCTGTATCATCCAATACAGACAACCCCTGAATATTGAACTCTCATAATCTAAACCAGCAGTGATGCATATAAATTTGACGTACACTCAAAAAAATCCAAAACTCAAGAACCAACTTATGTAATTAACAATTTCCATGACCCCTTTGTCTCTATCTTGTATTGTTTTTACAAAAAAAAAAAAAGTTCTGAGATGATATCCATATAAATGTATTTTAAGAAATACCCTAACTTTGTATTTTGAAAATCCTCAAAGTCAAAAAAACTAGTGTTAAAATAAATAGCTATGTATTGTTCACATAAAATGACACACATGGCTGGCAAGATAGCTCAGCAGACTAAGCACCTGCTTAGGCAAGTACAAGGACCGGGTTCAATTCCCATCACCACATGCCACACTGACCCCACCCCTAGGCATGCTGAGCTGGCCACCAAGACCGAGCATGGTGGCGCATGCCTGTAATCCCAATGCTGGGGAGGCTGAAAACATGAAAATCACTACAAGTCCAACCTGCATAGTGAGACCCAGTACCAAATACATTAAAAAAAAAAAAAAAAAAAAAAAGCCACATATATTATATGTCACATCTGTAATCTCAATCTCTTTTTTCCCCATGTACTTATGTATTTCTCTCTAGCTTCCTTCCTGGCCCTTGCTCCTGTACCATAATAACTTACATGAATCATGGTAGTTCACTCCTACTCAGTTGAAATCTTTTAAGAATAAAGACATTTTTCTTCATAACCATGATTCTATATAACAATTCAATAAAATCATCTCTATCCATTTATAACAGACACACAATAAATCTTTCCCAAAAATCAATGGTTTAAAATAATAGGCAAATATTAGTGTTTGTGGGTCTACCAGTCAACTGGGTGCTCCCTCCGAGCTAGATTATGACATGTCTGTGATCAGTTCTGCAGATCTAGGCTGAGCACTCAACAAGTTTAAGATCACATCTGTGAGAGGACCCGGGGCCTGCTGGATCTTGAACAGACCCAGAGCCCAGGCCCAGCATGTGAGTGAGACCACCCGGGGCCCGCCAGATCCTGAATAGACCCAGAGTCCAGGCCTGGCCTGTGAGTGAGACGATCCGGGGCCCGCCAGATCGTGAATAGGCCCAGAGCACAAGTCTGGTGTGTGAATGACACCACCTGAGGCCCACTGGATCCTCATTCAACCCAGAGTGCAGGCCCAGCGTGGAACCCTTCAGCAGAACTCCCTGAAAAGAGGCTAGAGGCAAGACCCACCCAGCTGATTCAGGAGCAGAACATCTTGCTAGAGAGACACAAAGAAAAGAAACAGATCACATTTAAAGGAAAACCCATCAGAATAACAGATTTCTCTTACAAACCATCAAGTCAAGAAGAGCATGGAGCAAAGTACTTCAAGTCTTGCAAGAAAACAAATTCCAACCCAGACTGATAGATCCTGCAAAACTCTTTTTCAAGTATAATGGAGAAGTGAAATACTTCCATGACAAAGAACAACTAAAGAATTTCATGATGACAAAGCCAAGCCTACGCAGACTACTAAATGATGTTCTAGAGAGGGAGCAAATTGATCACAGCCCCATGAATGAGAATAGAAAGAACCCACAAATAGGGCAAACAAACACAGGAGAATAAGAGGTATACAATAGTAATCTTTCAGTTATCCTTTTGTGTTCAGCAGCAAAATATTTCCATCAGCACACTCTACAAATGGACTTCTCTTCCACCCTATGGGTCATGATTCCACCTGACTCTACAGGGTGGATTTCAAAGAAGTAGCTGTAGCTCAGTTCCACAAGTGACGCCTGGCCACCAGTAACTGTCACGGTCATTATGCATGTCCACAACACACTAGAACTTTGTGCGATATCCTCTCCTCAAACTGTTAGAAGTGCTGGTCATATATTTGCCATTCCAGTATTTATCTTATATTTTACTCTTAGTACTTCTTTGCTATCATGAAAACTTTTTCTTAGTGCAACTGTTTTGAAACATTTAATTTTTAATTAATTAGTATTTAATTTTCTGAATATTGCTTAATCTTAATTTTTGTTCTAAGATTTAAACTATATCTTTGACTTACAATTTATTTAAAAGACATTATATGATATCTTCTAGTACTAGAAACTTTAAAAAGTATATTTCCATTTTTCTGTTGACTTTATATTACTTCTTCCCTGTCTTTTATACACACATACACACACATATATGGAAAAAAAATACGTGTATAACCCAACATTAGATTGGTACTGTTTCATAGAAATCTGCAATGACCTTTAAATAAGGGCTCATCTAATATATCTTTTATATAGTCCTGCATAACTATCATATTGAGAGCTATTTATTGTTCATCCAGGAGCATAGTGCAACTTCTCTTGCCTTTTGAATTATGCTCTTTGTTATTTCCTATATGCTACTTCTGGAGGTATTAAAATATTTCAAGTTTGTATAACTAGAAAATCTTACTTTTAGTTTTCAAAGGTATGTTTTCTAAGTATAAAATTCAAAGAGGACAGATCTTTTCTTTCAGTCCTTTAATTAATCTAGTTTCTTACACCCTTGGTCCTTTTTTTTCTTCCTAATGTGGAATAAGATGCTATTTAATTTTGTTCTTCCATAGCTAATTTTTTTATGTATATGCTTTAATGATTTTTTTCTTTACAAGAAGTTTTGGACAATTTCATTTTTGTGTATCTTGGTATGATTTTATTTAAATGTCTTTGCAAAAGGTTCATTTTTCTTGGAAATGTGGTATTATAAGTCGAACTAAATTCAGAAATTTTAAATCTTAAAAAAAAAAATGCTTAAAACTATTGTTTGAAGCAAGGTACGATTCCCCTATGATGAATGCTATCACTATGTATATATAAAATGTACCAATATAAAAATTCAAGGAAAAAAATAGAATTTTCACCCTGACTATCTATGTATGCTGATATCTGTAATCTAAGCAACTACATTGAGGACAGCAATGTGTAATACAAAAACCATGGTTGAATACCTCTCATCTTGGTCTTCTAAATGTGTATGTTTCTAATGTCTTATCAATTATTACTATACTCTCTTTAAAATAATTTTTTAAAGTTAAAAAGACCAAAAAATTAAAGTTTAATGAAAGCACATGACTATATGTGTTAATCTGAGCAACAGATTCAATGATAAAATAGATAATATAGCAACCATTGTTAACTAACTGTTCTTCTTTTGAAAATTTGTAACATATATATTGTTGTATGTTACCCTGTTTCTGTCTTTGTTTCTGCTATTTGTTTTTGCTTTTGTTTTTACTCTTCAAAATAAAATAAAATAAAATTGAAAAAAAAAAAAAAAAGAAACATAGTGGAAAATGCAAAACAACGAAATTATAAAACCTGCCAAATACTTCTCAGAATTGGAAAAGAGCATCTTGCTTGCTTTAGTAGAAAAGTATAAATATGTGCTGGAATGTAAGAAAAGTGATGAGCAAACTATTGCCCTCAAACAGCGTCCCTGGCAAGCGATTGCCCACGAGTATAACTCCCAGCCAAGTGTATCTCTGCAGGATTTCAAACAGCTGAAAAAGTGCTGGGAGAACATCAAGGCTCGGACCAAAAAAATTATGGCCCATGAAAGGAGAGAGAAAGTGAAGTGGAGCGTCAGCCCACTGCTGAGCACCCATGTGCTGGGGAAGAAGATCGCTGCCTGAGCAACTCTACTTCCTGCAGGGCCCACCCGAGGAAGAGCCAGAGCCCCACCCTGATGCTGCTGCCCAAGAATCATTTGCTGTTTCAAATAGAGAACTGTGCAATGATGAGAAAGAGTTCATACATTTTCCAGTATGTGAGGGGACCTCTCAACCTGAACCCTCGTGTTCAGCTATCAGAATAACAGCCAATAAAAACTACAAGAGCAAAACCTCTGAGGAAGGTGCTTTAAAAAAGATGCATGAGGAAGAACACCATCAACAAATGTCCATCGTACAACTGCAGCTGATACAAATGAATGAGGTGAAAAAAAAAAAAAAAAAAACAAATGAATGAGGTGCATGTGGCCAAAATCCAGCAGATAGAGCGAGAGTGTGAGATGGCAGAGGAGGAACACAGGATAAAAATGGAAGTGCTCAATAAAAAGAAGGTGCATTGAGAAAGAAAACTACAAACTTTTACCAAGGAATGGCCTGTTTCTTCATTTAACCGGCCCTTTCCCAATTCACCCTAAGACTTTGGGGGTGGTACCCTTGTAATTAAATCTCTTGTGGCAAAGTCTGGAACGTGAACTTGGGGTCAGTAACCTGTAACAGAGCTCCAACTAGGAAACTTAGAGTGGTAGTAGTCATTTATTTAAGAATACATTCAGGTAAACAGCTGCACCCTATGT
>NW_004524578.1:34668713-34669649 GCF_000260255.1 Octodon degus
AAAAAAAAAAAAAAAAAAAAGATATGTAAACATCAATACTCTATTGCCAACAATATTACAATACAAATGGTAACAAGTACAGAAGCATATAAATATATTAGATAAATTACTAAATATACTCACGCATCATTTGAGCAAGTCATAAATTCTCCCTTTATTTTGGGATGCCATGAGCCAGTGTGAAGCATTGCTGTGTGACCCTTAAAAGAATAAAGACAAAGGGAATAAAAGATGCTTAGAAGTAAAATGACGCATCACACTTATAAGTAAAACTTTTTATGCCCCTCAAAAGCACATAAGCTGACATGATTTTATTCCAATTTTACCTCATAACATGATTTTTTTTTTCATTTTATTCAGTCTAACCACATATCACCCCATCTATACTCAGAATTACAATAGTGCTTACCTATAACTGGTACTTAATAAAGTAGGAAATACAGGGGGAAAAGATATGATATCCCTAGGGTAGCAACAAAGTAAAATTATATTAAGATCATGATCCTTTTCTTCAACAGAAAATAATGAGGAATAATAAAAAGCACTCACAAAAAAGCAGAGCAAAGGTAAGAGGTTGAGGTTAAAAAAACCTCATTTTCTAAAAAATGTGATCATATTATATTCAATATGATCTCTGTAAACACAGATATGAGGGGGAGAAAGCATATATAAAATGACTGGGAAATTAGGCTTTATACAAAACGAGAGCATCAAAACAAAATCTTATGCTGGTATAAAAGTTGACACACAACCAAATCAACCACAGAGTACATGTCAAACATAAGTGGGTACATGCACACAGACACAGACACACACACACACACACACACACACACACACACACACAAAATTGTCCCTTTTTTTTTTTTTTACTTGTCCCGTTTTCCACATTTAAATTCAAGACTTGTAGACCCAGTCCTAGCCCAGGTCCGGAGT
>NW_004524578.1:34686646-34703367 GCF_000260255.1 Octodon degus
TGTTCTAATGGTGTTTGTAAGTAGGATCTCAAGTCCGCATCTTGTACAGCAATTAACCACTAAGAAGAATATATGCAGTGTATTATTTGTTGAAATTGTACTTCTGATTTGATTTGAAACTGTCTCATTGCTATCTGTTTATCAATAAAATTTTGAAAAAAAAATTCTTTAAAACAGGAATAAACAATTACATATTTTTAAGCAGAAATTTAGAAATCTAACTATATACAGTATTGCAGGACAGTCCTATGAAATTTTTTTCTTGTCTCTTGTTTTCATTTATTACCCTTTTAAAAAAAGAATTTTTAGTGAGTGACAGCTAACAGTATCTGATCTAATACTGCCCCATTAAGTATCTAATTCTGTACTAGGAAAATACCTTATGATTTGCAATACAAGGAACACTCCAATAATCCAAGATCCTCTGAAAACTTAGGTCTGACCCTGTCCTTGTTTCCCCAGTCTGACGCCCTACTTCCCCCTCTCATTCTCCTCCTCCACCAACTTCAGCTCCAGCTCTGCTGACATCACTGCTCACCTCTTCACTGAGGCAGTCTGCTTACTTCCCAGGTAGCTCCTAGTGTACCAGTTCCTTCCCTTCACTCTCAGACAGGGGAACTCCATGAACTATAGCTACACTGTTTCATCGTTGACCTCTTCCTATTCTTTGTTCAAACAGCAACCCAACATCTGACCCAGTCCATGCTGACCAGAAGGTAGGCCATAGAGAGCAAATCTTTTACTGGTATTTGATTAGAGTTGAAACAGCATGTTAGAATTTTTAAAATGTAATGCACTAAATGACCCCTATTATAGAAGATGTTCAGATAAAGAAACACTTACCTGTTGAACATTCAAAATAAGAAAACACACAAACAAGAGGCTAAATTGAAAAAATACATACATATACCTATCTGAAAGACTGAATGTTGTTTCTTGTTTGTAAAGACAGAACATGACAAAGGCGAAGGGAATGTTAAGTGCCCTATGTTAAAACAGTGACCAAAATTAGTCATAACAAAATGAAGTTCAAGTAAGGATTCTTAAATAGAGCTAAACAGATTCAGTAACATGACCAACAGTAGTGGAAAAAAATTTAAAGTGACACCTATTAAAGACCAGTAAGTGACTAAAACACTTTTCCTACAAATAAACTACTTTTTCTCTCCCCTTTTATCTAAATATAGACTGTCCTGGCAAGAGAAAAAAAGTTTTCCTTTATTTAAGTCTACAGAAAGAGAAAGAGAGAGAGAGAGAGAGAGAGAGAGAGAGAGAGAGAGAGAGAGAGACAGAGAGAGAGACAGAGAGAGAGACAGAGAGATAGACAGATATAGAGACAGAGACAGACAGACAGACAGACAGACAGACAGAGACAGAGAGACAGAAAGACAGAGACAGAGACAAGAGACAGAAAGACAAGATAGGCAGGCAGGGAGGCAGGCAGACACAGACATACACTAAACTATACTAAAAGTCCCAAGTTTTTGTCCCAGTGGTAGCAGCTGTAAAACTACCCTTCTAGAATGTCACTTGTGGTCACAGAATGGCCCACATTATGAAAGTACCAATGCTTTTGATATGGAGAGCTAACAGCCTATTCCTATGAAGAAATGAAATGCAGGAGGGACTTTACTGGGAACTCAGATCCCAAAGTTACTCTTGGCCAGAGCCCACTCGCAAGCTTTCAAGGATCACCAAACCTCTTATAATTGTCACAAACATCTGATGGGAGTACATTTTGCTAGAGAGTTTATTTAATTTAGGAATTGGTGTACTAGTTCTATAAAGGGTCAGACAGTGTTTAGTCTTTTGGAGTCACCTGATCTTTGCTGCAAATACTCAAGTCTACCACCGAAGTGCAAAAGGAACCACAAACAATAGTAAATTAATGGACAAGGCTGTGTTCCACTAAAATTTCTGATTACAAAAACAGGGGGGAAGCTGGGCATATAGCACACTAGTAGAGCACTTACCTAACAGGTGTAAGGCCCTGGGGTTCAATCTCCAGCAACCCCCAAAAAGGAGAAGAGTGGAGGAGTAGAAGCTTTACTTGGCCTGTACATTACAGTTTGCCAACTCCTCTTTTAATCTATCACATCTTAAGTCATTTCTTTCCGTGAACCAAGAAATATAAAGTCCAAGTTCTAATTTTTGAGAATTTGGGAAATTTTAATGTCATTTAACACATCAAAGAAGAAACTTCAGGGCTGGCCAGATAGACCAGTAGATTAAAGCACCTGTTTAGGCAGACACAGGGTCTGGGGGTTTGATCCCTGGGCCTGCTGAGCCAGCCCTGCCCCTGGGTCTCACTGAAACTGGTAGTGCGCACCTGTAATCCCAGCTCTTTGGAGGCTGTAAACAGAAGGATCACTATGAGTCCAATCAACATAGTAAGACCCTGTAGGCCCTGTACTAAATACAAAAAAAAAAAAAAAAAAAGAAAGAAAGAAAAAGAAACTTCACTCTTCTTTGACCTAGTCAATGCCATATTTCAGCAATTCTAACTATTAATAATTCTGCTGTCACTACAAATGGTTCCCTTTTTGAAATCATGAACTCTCAACATTTAATGAATTAAGAAGAATCTTATTATCAGACATGATCTAGGCAAGTCCAGGACATGCATGCTACAGTGGGCTTCTGTATTACTGAAAGCTCAAAAAGGTTCACCATCATGATAGACTCCAGATAGTCTATTTATTGGCTACATAACCACCTATCTTCCAAGTCCTTAATTTTTTTATTTTCAATATCCTAAACTTCAACTACTTTCTCAACATAATCTTGAGTGTCCTTGTGTTGGACCCACTTATAGAGGGTCCTGAATAAAACTCAAAACTAGCATATGAGTATTCAGAATAATTATCTCTATAAATTTACATTGTGCATAGTGTTTTGTGCTCATACAATTCTAATAATTTTCCCCTCAGAACCATCAACAGTGCTCTAAATTTGTGCAAACCCACTGAGAACCCCATTCCAAATTCTTCCAACAGAAAATCAGGAGATGACTGCCAAGAGCTGATGATACTTTCCATCTCCAATCTAAGGCCACTACCTGTAAGGAAATGAGCACAGGAGCCCATCCCTATCCTTTCTGTTTGCAAGACAAGATTATCCCTCCTCCTACCCAAAGCTAATCTTTATCTTCTGCTTTGTCAACTGCTACAACTAGACAAGCACTCTCACCACTGAGCTGCATTCCCAGCTCTAGATTAAGATTATGTTAAATCACTTCTTTTAGTACCCTATTCTTTGAGTTTTTTTCAGTGTAACTCTATAGGTCTTTTTATCAGAATCCCTGGGCAACTAAAATAAGAAGAGCATAGAGGCTGGGTGGAATGCACACATTTATAATCCCAGCAGCCAGGAGGCTGAGGCAGGAGAACTGCCTCAAATTTGAAGCCAGTCTTGGGTACACAGTGAGTCTAAGGCCAACCTGAACTGCACAGAGACACCACGTCTCAAAAAAAAAAAAAAAAAAAGTTAGATCCTGGCAAAAGCATACCTTTCCTTTCTTTATACTCTCATAGAACTGTTTATCATGAAAAAAAATTTTAAAAGAAACGAGATTTTAAAGCTTTCATATCAATTACAGTGATACATGCATGCCCATGTTTATAGCAGTGAAATTTATAATAGCTAAATCTTAGAAGTGGACTATATATATGTCAAAAAACAACCAGTATTTATACACAATGGAGTACTACTCTGCCATACAAAGATAAACTTGAGTCACTTGGAGGAAAGTGGATTTAATGTTAAAATAAATAAATCAAGGACACAAACTTAAATATTACCTAGAAACCCAAAACATACAGAGCAAGATAAAAGACAGATAATAGGAAAAAGTGAGAGAGACCTTTCACAAAGGGAAGGGGAACAAGAGATAGAAAGAGGTGTGTGAGGGGAAGGGAGAATGACTACAAAAAGAATTTGGGTGTTATACACATGTGCCAACTCTCAAGGAATATTATCATTATGTATTGCAAAGAAATACTTATAAAAATAAAATTAATAAAGCTTTCATTTCCAAAAATCAGCTGTTTAAACAAAGTTTGAGATTTTGAAGAGCTTTAAAAAATAAAAATAAAAACAGGAGCATCTTAGTTTAAAATAGGGAGAGTGATCTGAAGCCCCATATGATTTATTTTCTCAAAACATCTTTGGTAGAATATATAAGGCAATGATTTTAAAGAGACAAAAATAAATTCTAGTGGAATATTGTTTTGTAATTCTCAAGCTGGCACTGTAATTTAAGCATATATATTTATGTTTAATTATGTTTGAATAATGTTTCAATCATCCTACACATGTTATGCACTCAATAAATAATCTGTCACTTTTTTTGTGTGTGTGAGTCACAAAAGATTGTGACTCATGGAGTTAAGAGCTACTCAAATACAATTTAACCTGGAGCAGTATGCAACCTATTATACCAATTTAATCTAGTAGTTCAGGTAGAGCCCCGAAAATAGATTCTCCTTATTTATAGTAGCTATGGCCTATAAAATTCCATAGGTAGTCAATTAGCAAATGTATGGTTAGGTTCCTTTAAGCCTCTGGTCACATTTTCAATCAACACATAACTTTATGTCTGTTTGTGTTTAAGGATGCATTATATAATATATAGTTGATTCATTAATGCTGAACTGGCACCACAAGACATAGCTTAAGTCTAAATGAAGATTACCTAACATATGTATTTTCTCTGTAAGAAATATCACAAATTTTTTACCCTTAGGAATACTATGCAGCACTACACCAATTTAGCACTAGGACTAGGGGCCATTTTAAACAACAAAATCACCAACAAAAAAGCAAGAAATTAAAAATACAGCATGCAATAGCAATTTAAAATGCATTATAGTATGAGAGGTCAAACGGGATGATGAATTCAAATATTTGGCTATTCAGTTCAAACACATGTATATAAATGACCTTGAAAGTGTCCTGAGTATTGATTTGGAGGTTATTTATAAAAATATTAAGTTTATAAATATGGAACATGCAAATATAATGAGGATGGGATTTTCCTAGACAAATCTCATATAAGATTTTTTATCTTTTTTATTTTTTAAGGAGAATACAGAATAGCATTAAAACAAAAAATCACAAGTGATACAGAATTTCACTTAACAAAGTAATATGAATTTCACAGTATTTGCTGTAATGCACAGTATTGTCTTCCAATTAGTTGTTCATATTACCAGGTATATGCATGGAAAATTGGAAGAAAAAAGAAAGAAATGTGCAAGAAATTAAGAAGAGAAAAAGTACAAACAATTTAAAAAAGGAGACTAAACAAATTAAGAATTGTCTGCTCCTTTCCGTAGACCAGCAGAAATGCACAGTACAGTTGTCCAAACCATCCTGTTTACATAAATAGATATATCTCTTTACCCCACTCCTTCCTTCTCCTCAACTCAGTAACTCTTTCCTTTTGAATGAGTTCATTCCCTTTTCACAGTATCTATTATTCCCCTCAGACTCCATTTCCCCTTTCAGGTTCTCACACTAAGGACACAATATGACGTTTAGACATGTGAGTCTGATTTATTTCACTTAGGAGTATGTTCTCTAGTTGCATCCAACAAAAGACTCTATGATGTTTTACAACTGAATAATACTCCATCATGTAAAAATACCACATCTTCTTTATCCATTCTTCAATTGGTGGCCATCTGGGTTGTTTCATACAAGATTTTGATTTAGGCACAAAACATGAGAATTAATCTATAAAAAGATGGATGATAGGCAAGGAAAAAAATACAATAATACAGACTCAAAATTCTGCATCAACCATATCTACTTACACTTTAAAATATGTGTGTCAACTGCATTATCATTCCCAATCCATCACCCTTCCCTATATCTACAGGCTTCGCCCATGACAATGCTATTCCCTTCACCAAAGATCAAGATATATTTCTCTACTCTACTAATGTTGGCCATGACCAGGGGGTTTGATTTAGCTGATGCAATATTAGTGAATGTGATATAAGCAAAGACTTAAAAATGTACTTCCATAGTTGGAGTTTCCTTGACTTTCTGCCACCACTATGGGCAAATCATGCCTTCAAGTAATCTATCGGTCTAAGAAAGAACAAAGACGCATGGAACAGACCTATACATGCTACCTGCAGTCTACAGCCAAGCTCAGCCAAGAACAGCCAACCCACAGATATATTAGCAAGAATAAATAACTATTTCTCTACGACCTAAATTGTACAGTACTAGTATGGCTATAGTTAACTGATATTTCATATATTAATTTTAAAATATTGTTTTATTAAAAATTGTTATGCAAAAATGCTAAGACTCTCTTTCATTCTTGTCCTAAGTTATAAAACATAGCAGCTGTGTAGACTGTGTTTTTGAACCTGGCGTTATCATTATCTCCCACCCCACGCAATCTATAGTTGGACCTGTCACCCATTCATCCATGGTATAATCTGCCTCTCATTCCCCTAAACTGGGGCCAGCCCTACCATGCTGTGTAAGAACTGAAGCAACACATTAGGAAATCAACAGTTTACATGTTTGTTCTTCATGGAACCCAGCCACACATCTAGAAGTCAAACTCCATTACAACATCACACTCTGAGAAGCCTAAAACTAAACAAGTGGAAAGAGAAGATGAAATCAAGACTGAGAACAAGAGCAAAAGTGAGAGAATTCAAACACAGAAGGGCAGGCTGAGGGTAGGGAAGAGGTAAAGAGCAAGAGATGTCACAGGATATGCTCTCACTGTAACCATTTGAGTGGGCCACTTTTGGACCTAGTAACCTATTTGCTATAAATTCCACTGCCGTACCTGAAACTATATGAGGCCAAAGAACTTTCTGATCCATTCATATCATTGTAAGAATAATTCTTTATTGTTTTAGATATGCACTTTTACAAAGAATCATTACATAACTCAAGTTGCTAATAAACATACACCAAAATTGAATTTTTTTTCAAAATTGAATTTATTAAAATGTTCTTTTAAATCTTACCTTGGTGTTAGCCATGTCCACAATGTACTGGTCTCCCTTTATACATTCCATTACTTCAAAACCATCTCTGTCAATCACCTTGGCCTGTGAGCTTCCAGATACAACAAGAATCATGTCTCCAGTGTTACTGTACTGTAATGACTTGATTTGATGGCTGTACAAAAGAAAAAGAAAACAGTCTAGTGAGACACTAAGCACACTATTTACACTAAGTCCCCACCTTATGAATGAATTCTATTCCAAGAGAGCGTTCATAATTTGGATTCATTTGTAAGTGTGAAAAACTGAGTCTTGGACACCTTTGACACAAATATATAAAATAAAGCATAAAAAACCAAATACACAAATACTGTAAATAAACTATTTTTACTTTGAGAGTTACCATAAAACAGTGGCACAGTATAGTACTAGAAGTGGCACACAAAGGACTTCATGGAGTGACCTGATAAAAAGAGTTACTATTTGGAGAAGGGAAACTAAATGGAAGATGGTACATTAGCAGTAGGAGATAGAGAGCAAGGGAAAGGTGAAGGATCGTTAGCAATAGGAGATAGTGAGCAAGAGAGAATTTGGTCTACACCTGATGTCCATGACACAGGTTTTTTGATGGATTCAATTCTGAAATCTGGAATAAAAATGATGAAGTACGCCTGAGGAATGGCTCTTTTTTCCCTCATCATAGATAACTCTGTAGCACTAGATGGTATTCTGAAGGGATCCTGCAACCTTTGTGTATTGTACACTGGAGTCCAGAGCATCAAAAACTTAACAGTGCCTCTTCAAGTATAAAGCAAATCCCTTTGCCATTTCCTGGGTTGTGAATATCTATGGTTCTTCAGTTACATCTTTCTCTTGATCTTTGCATTGGGCCTGTAATTCCATCGGGTCTTCATTAAGAAGGTCCTCGTGCTGCACAGAAGGAATTTAGTGAAGTCATCCTCCCGTAGATCTAGTTCCAGCTTTTTGCTAAGGCCATTAAGTTGCTGAAGACCTCTTCAGACTCCTTAACCATCTTCTAAAATCTATGAACTTACTGAACTAACTGTGGACTCCATTTATGATGACAGCCAAAACCTCATGCCAAACAAATTTGGCTTTTTTTGTGGCCTTGTAGATGTTATAGTCATTTCAAAATTATTAAAAGGTTATTCTTGCTTCATCAATTGTCTTCACTGACTGACAAAAAGTATGAGGTAAATAGTATTTCTTGAAAGTCACAGTAACTCCTTGGTCCATATTTTAGATAAGCATGTGATAGCATCCACAGCATGTGATGACAGATGTACTACTTTGACATTGAAACAAAAATCATCCATGAATTAGGGGTGACCTGGTGCACTGTAAGGAAGCCATGAATGTTGAATGGGATACCTTTCTCCAAACAACATTTTTGTATTTCTGGGATAAAGTAGGGGAAAATCCAGTCCAGAGAAATGGCCTTCATAATACCCAGGGTTTGGAGTTGCTCTTCTACACAGTAGTCTATAGAGATCCCAATGCTATGCTTTTGAGGACTCTTGGGTTCTCTGAAAGGCAAGCTAAGAGAGACTTTGGTTTTATATCTCTGAAGGCACTGCTACCAAACAGCAGAGTAAGTCTGTCCTTTGCTGCTTTGAAGCCTGGTGTCAGATTATCCTCTTTACAGATGGCACTTAGTTCTGGCACCCTTTTCCAGTACAGTTGTCTCACAAAATAAAAGCTTGTTGGGGAAAATAAGCACCTTTATCAATAATTTCTCTAAGTGTTTCTGGAAATTTGGAGGCAGTTGTTATAACTGCAGTCACAGCCTTATCACTCACACTGGTACCTCAGTTTATGAACTTAATTTGTTTTATGATTTGGGTGAATACGGCTGAACTGTGTTCATGTGAGTAAAATGGTCATGGTTATGTTCATGATCCAATGTATAGTTTGAGAAAAGAAGTAAAATTTTGCTGAATGCTTTTGGTTGCAAACCAAACTGTTTGCAAACAGAAGTGTTTATGACTGAGGTATTACTGTACTTTTACCTTGTGAATGCTGGCTCTAGCCTGAATCTATTAAACCATCCACGGCTGTCAGGAAAAGATGCAACCTGTTCAGCCATGTTTTCTTCAAGTTTTCAAACAGGCTTATAGCTTTATCTTGAATAAACATTAATCTGAATGGGACGCGAAGGTAATGGTGAGCCTACATCCATACACTGAGAGGTTTCTCCGTCTATCACTGTACCATGCTTTTTCAATATTGTTGGCAACACTGGCATAGCAGACTACACATGCACCATGACACTGGCCTTCTTCTTTAGAACTGTTCTTCAGTAGAACTGTGCCAACTTTTGAACTATTCATCTTCTAAGAGCAAGTGAGTTTTACCAACTTTTTGCCCCTATCCAATCTGTACTATTTCTTTAGGTGAATAGGCCTGGAAGCAGTCTAATTAAACAAGTGTTACTTTGAGGCTGTGAAAAATCTAATATTTCAATATATCTTCAACAATGATCATGTGATACCAAGTCATCTGAAATTAACAGGTAAAGCTGTCTTTGTTGCCTACTTTTTGTGTTGCTGTTGTGTTGTCTACTTTTATAATTAAATAAGATGCTAAATTTCAGTTATAAGTTAGTAAAAAGCAAAATATTTTACCTAGTTTCACAGAAATTGGGAGACCTACTTGCTTAAATTATGAGCCATGGAGTTTAAAATAGCTATGAATTAAAAGTTAAATGATAAGGTTTATATAACTTATACCCAGTACTACATATCATTAAAAATGTGCATTTTGAAATGGAAAATAACTGATATTTAGAACTAATGAATGGGAGTTTAATAACAGAGAATTAGGTTGGAAAAAAATTGGGGACTGAAACATAGTAAGAAAAAATTGAAAAAGCAAAAAAACAAACAAACATAAAACACAAGTAAAATATGACAAAAATTGGCCTCACATTGGAATTTTTTTGAACTGTCTCATTGATACTTATTTCTCAGTAAGATTATGGGGAAAAAAAGGTATGTGACACAATTTTACATTAAGGCCCCCAAAGTTCACCAAAAAGGATAAGTGAGATACTATCATATTTTACAGTATAATTTAATCCCTAAATGCTAGAAAGTTCTCAAAATGAATCAAGAAAGCAAATTACATATTTTTTTAATGTTTTGATTGTTTTGGTATTTAAATCTGTATAATTTACTTTTTAAGAATTATGTAAGAATTTGTATTTACCAACAACTAAATTCAATGTGTATACGTTCACCAGAGATTATTTTATATTACATGGTAAATTTTTACTGAATTTTTAAAATTTTCTTTTATTTTGAAGAGTAAAAAGAAACAAAAACAAAAACAGGATAACATACAATTATACATTAAAAATAAGAACAGCTAATTAACTATGGTTGTTATATTATCTATTTTTATTGTCAAGTCTGTTGCTCAGATTGAGATACAGTTATACAAAATTAGACAAATATTACTCAGCTATAAAGAAAACCTTGAAGCCTTTACAGGTAAGTGGATGCAACTAGAAGCAATACTCATAAGTGAAATAATTAGACCCCACATGTATAAATATTGTATTGTCTCCTTAATGTAAGAAACTGAAAGAAGAAATAAAACCTGAAAGGTATACTAGATACAGTAAAACAGAAATAAACTCAATTTAAAGATTAAACAATGAAGATGAGAAAAAGGAGACAAGATAGTGAAAAAGGAAGGGGGAAAAACATACAAGTATAATACAGGATGGCTGAGAGGACTGTACTAATAATCTCCATCAGTTTTTTGAAAACAGCAGCTAATGTTCAGAAATTTCACCTTGACTAACTCTGTACACTGTTATCTGTGATCCAAGCAAAACAACATCAAGAACAGAAACATATAATACAAAAACCATGCTTGAATACCTTCTCATCTTGATCTTCTAAATGTATGCCATTTCTAATGTCTTATCAATTATATAAATATAAATATAAATATAAATATACTCTTTTTAAAGTAATTTTTTAAAAGTAAAAAAAAGACAAGATAAAAACTAGGTTTCTTGAAAGCAAGTGACAACAATCAAATATCTGAACTTTTACTCATTACAAAAATAATTTAACCATACATGTATAAGCAAAAGAATGTTCATTACAAGAACAGGAAACAGACATTACCAAATACTGAGAAGCACAAGAGTCCAGAAATGAAAGCTATTTGCCAAGCAGCAATTAGCAGAAAAAAGTGGTTTACTTAGAAAGTATTTATTTACTTAGAGCTTTGTTTAAAGGTCAAAGAGGTTATAGGGAACACTTGGAAGAACTATTCAAGCTATGCCTCACAAAGAAGTCTTCTTTATTCGGTAGCTTTAGTAATAGGACAACTGCTCTGATGACCCAAGGAAAACTCCAGCAACTACCCTTTAGTGTCTGTTGCTCCCAACTCTGCTTTGTCATTATATGACTCAAATATTCTGTCTCCACTTATACTACGTCCAGTTAATTTTTCTCTACTCCCACTGTTGATTTAAGCTTTCTGATGCTTGTGGCTTCAATTCCATGAGAGTTACTCAGGCTCTCTGTCTTTTCTCTTTGCTCCCACTGCTGTCCGCTTCCTCACCAATGTACTGCACATTCAAAACATTCTCAATCATGACAAAATGTGGGAGATGAGAGTTAGGAAAGGCAAACATTTGGGGATTTTTGTTTATTTGCATGTTCTGTTTTTTAATACTTGAAGGATAATATCAAAAGACAGGGTTTTGAGGGAGACAGAGCCAACTGCCACCCCAGTTACCACCATATGGTATGAATGAAACATAAATGAGTGCCAGCGAGATAGTTCAGTAGACTAAGCACCTGCTTAGACAAGCACAAGGACCAGGGTTCGATCCCCAGTACCACATGCCATTCTAGCCACCACAACCAGGTGTGGTAGAATGCTCCTGTAATCCCAGCGCTGGGAAGGCTGAGACAGGAGGATCACAATGAGTCCAAGCTGCATAGTGAGACCCTGTACCAAATAAATAAATGGTTAATTTTTTTTTTCTAAAGGAGGAAGATGACAGCCCTACAGAAAACCCACTACTATTATGGACTAATAGACTATACTGGAATATTTTGCTGAATTTATGCACCCACAATATTTAAATAACAATGAAATACCCTTCTCTGACAAAACTAAACCAAAAAAGGGGATACAAATGAAGGACCATTTTATATCTGGATATTCAACATAGTTAGGATAGACATACAGCTACATTCTCTTAATTCAATGAATAGAAAGATTTGTTCTAACAGTGTTTGTGGACAGGATATCATGTCTGCATCTTATACAATGAATAACCACCACAAAGACAACAATACCCAATGTATTAATTATTGAAACTGTCCTACTAATCGGTTTTGAAACTGTCCCACTGCTATTTGTTTCTCAATAAAATTATTTTTAAAAAACAAAACAAAATAAAATAAAGGAGGAAGAGAGAATAGAGCTGCTTATCTTCCTGTCTCCTGGATATGGAGCAAAAGCATCATCCTCTGCAAACAAGAAAGCAGGCATTTATGAAGACACAATGTCGAAGCATTTTGACTTTCAATTTTCAATCTCTAGAAGTGTGGGAAATACAGAGCACTGGCAGAGAAGAATTAACTTTGAAGGAACTTGCGATGTTCACAACAGTAAACAAATGGCTTCAACTCAGAGTCACAAATCCATTAACACATAACAGGAGACTAAGGCTGTTCTTAGAAGTGTTACCACAAAATACCAACTTCTCCCTAGCTATGAGTCCTAGATGATGGGCTTCACATTATTTGAAAATAAAGTAGTTGTAAAAATGTTATTTAATGCAACCACCTACCTCAACTGTCTTAGTTTATTGGTATAATTTAGACATACATAATGATCACATTTATCATAAAAAATGTGTACTTGTACACCATATATCTTGATTCATCTTTCCTCATTCCCCGACCTGCCCAGAACTTCTCTTCTTGCTCTTATTTACAAAAGCTTTACTTCAAATTTCTTTTTCTCTTTGCCTTTCTTCCTTTCCTTCTCCCTAGTTCCCCTTCCTCCCATTCCCATTCCTATTTGAATAATTTCTTCCTATTTTGCAATACCTACTATACATTTATCTACTATACTACCACTAAGTCACAGTAGAGAAAACACTGGGATATTTACAAAGGTACGTAAAATTCACTTAAGAGTATGGTCTTAAGGTGCATCCATTAGCTAGAAATGTCTCAAGTTTAATCCTTCTTTATGGCAGAGTAGTACTCCATTGTATAAGAAAATCTTTACCCATTCATCAGTTGATGGGCACTGGGGCTGTTGCCAAGATTTAGCTATTATACACTGTGCTGCTATAAATGTAGGTGCGCATATATCACTGTGGTATGATGCTTTTAACTTTTTCAGGGCGATACAAGAAGGGAAACAGAATGGGACCTCCAGTTATAGATTTTGAGGAATCTCTACACTGATTTCCACAGTGATTGCACTACTTCCACCAACAGCAGAGAGGGGTTCTTTTTTTCCCTATAACCCCAGCAGAAATTTGTTATTGGCTAATTTCTTAATAAAAGCTATTCTTTCTGGAGTAAGGTGAAATCTCAGTATTGTTTTAATGTGCAGCTCTCAAAAGACCAGTGATGGTGAATATTTTTTCATGTATTTATTTGCTATTTGTACTCCTTCATTTGAGAGTATGTATTCACCTCAGATGCCCATTTGGGATTGGGTCTTTAACTTGGTAATGCATGATTTTTTATTTTTCAGTTCTTTACATAGTCTGGACATTAATCTTCTGTCTGAGGAACAACTGGAAAAAATTTTCCCTACTCTATGGACTTTCTCTTCAATATACTGACAAAAGGTTTTGCTATTTAAAAAACTTTTAATAAGATGAAATTCCAGTCATTGATTCTTTGTAATATTTGCCATGCAACCGGGGTTTTGTTCATGAAGTGTCTGCCTACATTTATGCCTTCAAGAGTTCTACCTATTCACTCTTCCAGCAGATTTACTGTTTCTGTTTTAATATTTAGATCTTTGATCCATTTTGATTTAAGTTTAGTGCATGGTAAAAAAAAAAAAAAAAAAATGGGTCTCTTTTTAGTCTTCAGAGTGTGGGAAGCCAGTTTTCTCAGGACCATTCATTAAACATGTTATCTTTCTTCCCACGAATGTAATTAGCCCCTTGGTCAAAGATGAGGTGGTTGAATATGTTTGGAGTTGCTTCTAAATCTTCTAATCTGTTTTAAAGATCCGTGTGTGTGTGTGTGTGTGTGTGTGTGTGTGTGTGTGTTTCTATTTGTTTCTGTTTTTTGTTTTGTTTTGTGTATGTTTGCCAGTACAATGCTGTTTTTATCACAGTGTTTCTGTGGTATAATTTCAAGTCAGGGATTGTGAAGCTTCTTGCTTTGCCTTTGTTGTCCAAAATTGTTTTGGCTATACAAGGTCTCCTCTACTTCCAAATGAATTGGCATGTTTTCTTTAGTTCTGTGAGGTATGCTAATGGTATTTTGCTTGGGATTACATTAAATCTGTGTAACAATTTTAGAAGTATGGCCATTTTCACAATGTTGGTTTTCCTACCCAAGAGCAAGGGATGTCTTGCCATTTTCTCAACCTCTTTGATGTCCTTTATCAAAGTACTACAGAGTATTACATTTTTCAATGTAAAGACCTTTAAGTTTCTTTATTAGATTGATCTAAGTATTTCACTTTGGGGGGATGGTATTGTGAAAGGTGTTGTTACCCTACTTTCTCTTTCAGTGACTTTGTATAGAAAGGAAGGCTATTGCTTTTTAAGTGTTACTTTTGTCACTGAATTTGGTTATTAAATCTAGAGCTCTTTTCATGGAGTTTTAGGGGTCTTCTTTGTAGAGTACCATGTCATCTGTAAATAATGATAAGTTTACTTCTTCCTTTCTATCCTTATTGCTTTTGTATTTTTTTAATTGCTCTGGCTAATTTTCCAGAACTATATGGAGTAAGAGTGGTGACAGTGGACATCCTCCTCTTGTTCCTGTTTTTAGAATGAAGTTTTCAATTTTATCGTTACTATGATGTTGACTGTTGGCTTGTCATAGTTGGCTTTTATCAGATTGAGATAAAAGACTATTGATTCCAATTTCTCTAGAGTTTTTAATCATGAAAGGGTGTTCAACTTTGTGAACTGCTTTTATGCAACTACTGAGATATTAATGTGGTTTTTGTCATTGATTCTGTTACATTTCTTGATTTGCGTGTGTTGAACCATTCCTACATCCCTGGAATGAATCCTACTTGGTCATGGTGTTTCTTGATTACTTGCTGCATTATTTTAGCTAGTGTCTTGCTGAGGGTTTTTAAGTCTATGTTTTTACATCGATGTTCATTAGGGAGATTGGCCTGTAAATTCTCTTTTTATGATTGGATGCTTCTATGGTTTTGATATCAGGGTAATACTTACATCCAGGAATAACTTTAGAAGTGTTGCTTTCCTTTCAATTTCATTAAACAGTTTGAGAAGTGGTAGTGTTAGGTCTTCTCTAAATTTCTTATAGAATGCAACAATGAATCTGTCAGTACCTGGGCTTTTCTTTGCTGAGAAGTTTCTAATTAAATTTTCAATTTCACTGGCTGATAATGGGTTTTTTAGATTTTTTTTTTTATCTTTTTTAATGAGCTTTGCCAGTTCATATGTTTCTAAAAATCTGTTCATTTCTTTTGTGTTTTCCCTCTTATAGAATAAAAGTGCTCAATGTAGGTGTAGATGATCTTCTGGGTTTCGGCAGGATCCACTGTGATTTCACTGTTTGGATTATTAATAGCATGGATCTCAGTTTTGTCTTTCTTTCTTTTTGATAATGTTGGCTAAGAGTTTGTCCATTTTATTCAGTCTTTGAAAGATACAACTCTTTGATTGACTCCATATTGTTTTCTTAGTCTCCAATGCATTAAATTCTACTTTAATCTTTATAATTTTCTTCCTTGTATGAACTTCGATTTTCTTTTTCTAGAAGCTTCAGGTTCAACATTAGGTTGTTTAACAGAGTGGTGTTACAGCAGTGAGAATTCATCAATATTAATTTCCCTCGTATGACTGCTTTCATCAGGTTAAATAAGTTCTGGTATGGTGTATCTGCATTATCATTTAATTGTGGAAACTTTAATTTATTCTTTAATTTTATCTGTGACTCATTGGTTGTTCAGTAGGGTGTCATTTAATTTTCACGTGTTTATGAAATTTTTGTGGGGTTTTTTCCCATTGATTTCCAAATTAATTACATTATGGTCTGATAGTATACATGAGATCATTTCAATTCTTTGGATTAATTTAAGCATGTTTATGAGCTAGTGTGTTGCCTATTTTGGAGAATGTCCTGTTTGAAGTGAGAAGAATGTGTATTCTGGTGTTGTGAGGTGAACACTCCAGTCAGTACAAAGTCCATCTGTTAACAGGTTTAGTTCAGTTCTGATATTTCTTTGTTAATTTTTCTCTATTTGATCTGTCTATTTGTGACAGTGGTTTCTTTATTTTTTTTATGTTGTTTTTATTTTTTGCCGTAATTTTATTGAGAATCAAATAGCAATGAGACAGTTTCAAACCAAATTAGTAGGACAGTTTCAATAGTTAACACATTGCATAGTGGTTAATTACTGTACAAGATGCGGACATAATATCCTATTTACAAACACCATTACAACAAATCCCTCTATTCATTAAGAGAATGTAACTATATATCTATTCTAACCACTTTGAAT
>NW_004524578.1:34704237-34706513 GCF_000260255.1 Octodon degus
GATGGTAATCTGTAATAGTAGTTTCATGCTTGGAGTGCCTGTCATTCTGGTCTTCTGAATATGGGCTGCTTGTCATGACATGCCAGTTGCTGCTATGCTGTCTCTCGGGTAGATGACTGTTCAAAAAGAAGGGAGTGGTGAATGAAGGCAAGAGACAGGAAAAGGAATATTGTGGGACTGTCCTGTTTCAAGGTTGTATATGGTTAGATTTTTGGACTTATGTCTAAACATAAGAAGTATATAATTCGTTATGCCTATTTTTTAAATATATTCTAATTTTTAAATGTTTTTTCATCATATTCTGACAGTGGTTTCTTAAGGCCTCTAATTACCACTGTGTTAGTGTTTGTTTGATTTTTCATGTCCATTAAAACTTGTTTTATATACTTTGGTGTGCCAGTATTTATAATTGTTATCTTTTCTTCTTGGAGTTCTCCATTAAGAATTATGTACTGACCTTCTTTGTCTCTTCATCAGTCTTGGCTTGAAGTTCAGAAGTTCAGTTTGTATATAACCACCTCTGTTTTCTTCTGCGATCCTATCAAATGAAGTATTGTTTTCCATCTCTTGATTTTCAGCCTACAAACTTCTTTTTGAGTTAAATATATTTCTTATATGCAGCATACAGCTGTTTCTTGCTTCTTGATCCATTTTGACCATCTGCTTCCTTTGATTGACACCATTTACATTGATAATTATAACTGATATGCGTCAACTTATCCTTGTCATTTTATTTTCTTTTTGTTGGTTTCCTTTCTTTTCCTTCTGTTTAATCACTTGTCTTGCCTGGTGGATTATTTCTATTGGTGTTCTTGGGGTTGTAGTCTTCTTTATCTCTAAAATATCTCAAAAATATTTGAAGAGCTGATTTAGTGATCATCATTTCTTCAGTTGTTCTTTGTCATGGAAGAATCTTATTTCTCTATTGCTTTTGCAGAATGGTTTTTCAGGGTACATCAATCTGGGCTGGAGGTTGTTTTCTTTCAGTACTTGAAATACAGCACTTCAAATTCTCCTTGACTTGATAGTTTGTGTTGAGAAGTCTGCTATGATTCTAATGGATTTGATTAATAGGTGACTTTTTTCTTTCTCAAATAGCTTTTAGTATTGTTTTTGCGCTGAATTCTGTAATCTTAATTATTACATGCCTTGGTGTAATTTCTTTTGGTTATGACTAATTAATTGGAGACCTATTATGCCTGACTTATTTGTTGAATTCTTTTCCTACACTTGAGAACGTTTCTGCCATCACTTCCGTGGACAGGCTTTTCATGTGGTTTGCACTATCTCCTGCTTTTTTATTTATTCTGATCAATCTTATCTTGTTCTTTGTATCAGTTTGTAGTTGTTGGATTTCTCATGGTTCCTTGATATTTTTAAGTCATCTTTGTTTTCATGATCATTAACCACAATCCTCAATCCTGACTTCTATATCTAATACTGAGTCCTCACCTTGGTTCAATCAACTGCAAATACTTTTGGTGGAATTTATAATCTCCTGGACATCTATTTGAACCAGTTTCATGGATTCCACTTTCTTCCTGCATTGGGGATTGATGGTTTCCATGATTTTTAGCTTGATTTATTTTTTTAATCTGCTTGTTCTGGAATCACTGAGCAAGTCCTACATATTAATCTTTTCTTTTTTATTGGCCTGAGGATTATTTCTGATCTGATTTTCTCTATAGGTTCATTCATCTACTTTTTTTTTACTTCTAGTGCAACCATTTCAGAAAATTCAGGTGGGTGATTTCTGACTATCTCATGGGCCCCTAGATTTGTTTGGGTGGAATGGAGTTCTGGGATTACATTTGGCTTCTGTTTCTTATAGTTTTGTTCTTTTTTTTTTTTTTTAATTTTAATGTTGATGCTTATAAATTGCTTGTGGTACAAGCGACACCTGGGGCCAGTAAATGTCACGGTCATTGTGCACGTCCACAACACACTAGAACTTTGTGCGATATCCTATCCTCAAACTGTTAGAAGTGCTGGTAATTTATTTGCCATTCCAGTATTTATCTTCTGTTTTACTCTTAATACTTTTTTGCTATCATGTTTTCTTTTGTTTTTGTTTTTGTTGCAGAACTGGGGATTGAACTCAGGCCCTTGCGCTTGCCAGGGAAGTGCTTATTCTACTGAGCCATCTCCCCAGCCCCTTCTTTGCTATCATGAAAAAAAAATTTTAGTTCAATTGCTTTGAAACATTTAATTTTTAATTAATTAGTATTTAATTTTCTGAATACTGCATAATCTTAATCTTTGTTCTAAGATTTATA
>NW_004524578.1:34713835-34741492 GCF_000260255.1 Octodon degus
ACTGATCTATAAATTCTTCATTTTTATTTTGGACAATTTTTATTGCTATATTCATTTATATTTGTAAATAATTTATTTTCAATTTGCAATCTATTAAAAAATTAAAATAAAAAAATTGCTTGTGGTAAACAGTTTTATCTAATATCAAAGTTCCACCAAGAAATGTCTACTCCTCAGAGGTGTCCTCTAGGTATAGCTGGTTCTTGGTCTTTTTTCTGTCCCAAGATCCTACCTTCCCAGTTTACTAGGGATGAGAAGATGCAATCTGATTAGTTCAGCATCCTGTACTTGCACTAGACCAGGGTGATGATTATGACCTCATAAAATCAGTGTTTTGTACAAGGGAGAACAACTAATTACAACAGATATGATACCCTGGCTAAAGTACTACAATTTGCAACAACAATACCATCACTGACAGCCTAGCAATTGAAAAATAGTGGTAACTATTAACTTGGTACCTTTAATCTTAGAAGCAAGATCTAGAGTTATTTAACAAAGTCCAACATAAACCAGGAATGTGTACGCTGTGAGTTTCTCCCTAAAATAATGATTTTACTCTGTGAGTAGGAGTGACTTAAGAGGATAAGACAAAAATAACAGATAAATGAAGATAAATGTAGAAGAAGCAAGGCTGAAGGACAAAAGATGCTCACCCAACTTGGAAAAATTAGAGAAGAGGGGAGAAAGAGTAAGGGAGAAAGCAAAATAATATTGAAATGAACCATAAAAACTAGAGACAATGTTCACTCACATGAAAATATCAAAAAAGCAGGAAAAACAGTTCATTCAAGAAAGAAAGAAGCCAAAAAACAAACAAGGTAGGACTACATAGTGATTTCCAGGCCAACCTTAATAACATAGTGAAACCCTGTCTCAAACAAAAAGTTTATGCCCTAAATATGACTTCCAATCATAAATATTGAAATGAATACTGAATTCAGCTCAAGAAAAAATTTCTTTTCCAGAATGTTCCAATTCTAATAGAGAACAAATGGAATAATAAAAGCCACAAGTATAAAATTTATCTATCTATAAAAATAAAATAAAATCATTTTTAAAGCTGTCTTTGTAGTTTCTGTTACATATATAGCTCATGAAAAAATTCAATTAAATTCCTTGGTTTGCTAGATTAATCTCACAGTAAAAAAGCATGACTTTTAATAAAATTTAAGGCTATTTAGTTCCATTTACAGTCTAAGTTTATAACTCCAAGGCTGATAAATAATTAATAATTGTTTCAAATATTAACTTGTGAGGATATTGTCTTCTAGAAACAGAATACATTGGAAAATTAGATTTGTCTATCTATACTGCAACAAAGTTATTCTTTCTGGTTTTTAAATCTAAATCAGATATAATTATCAATAAAACTGTTTTGCTGCCACCCAGCAGCTAGAAATTGCTACTTCAAATTTATTCTGACCATTTCTCTTAAAATGTTGAAACTGTAGCTTTTTTTAAAAATTCTCCAAAAAATCATTCTTAATATGCTGACTCAGATGGCAGAGATTACTCAAAGATCTTGGAGTCTCTGAGATTAAAATATGTGACAACATGAAACATTTCACCACAATATCCAAGACCAACATGCCAAAGCACATGAGGACATGAAGTTCCAGGTCATATACCTATAAGAAGACTAACAGAGCAAAATTAAAATGACTGCCCAAGGTCCTTAAAAAACAAAAAGTACCTCTAGCTTCATAGCAGCCTTTCTAAAATTCTAGAAAAGATTAAGGTCCTAAGCAAAATTATGACAGAGATCACATTTTTTATTCTTTTTTGAGATAGGGTCTCACTATGTAGTTCAGGCTGGCCTTGAGCTCACTATGTAGACAAGGCTGGTCTCAAACTCATAGCAATCCTCCCACCTCAGCCTCCCAAATGCTGAGATTATGGACAAGCACCACCACACCAGGCCAAGATCACAAATTTAGATATACCTCTTTATGAGGTACTACAAAATTACATGTTTAACTAGCAGACATCCATTTGCTCATGTGTCTCCCAGCTCCAAAGTCACCCTTCACTTCACGTTCTGCAAAAATAGATTTAGGTCCCTTAAATACTTTTCTTTCACTGTCTAACCTGTCCTTCACTGTCATTAGAAGGTGCTGAAATGACTTTGTATGAAAGAGCAGCTCTCCTCCTGGGGTCAAGTACTCTCCTCCAGGCAGGCTTCTGTACTATATTACAGCTGTTTCAGTCCCCAGCTCCAGATGCATGTTCAGCTCTCTTCAGTGTCAGGCTCCTGAAGCATGCAGTATGCAGCAGCACTAGCAGTGTCCCCAGCACCCCTTCTGGGTATTGTTATGGCACAGTGACTCTGGTGGGTCAGTGACTCTTGGCAGGCAAGTTCTGCCATCACAGTACCACTGCCACTTCTCTTCATTCCATGAGCCACAGCCGTGCCCTCTCAGAAAAATGTCTGGATAAAGCAACAAGGCACTTCCTTGAATGTTCTACCTCATCCCCACAAGTATGGGATGCTTCTTTTATCTGCTATGTCTATAGTCTTTTAGAGTTCTCTTTACTTTCTTAGCAGATAATCCCTCATTGTTCCAAATTCCTATTAAAGTTAATAATTTTTCACATTAACCTTTTTTCAAATGACCTGTGACTTTTCTACCTGACTGACCAGTCACATTTCAGGCAATCAATCAGGAACTGGAAAGGTTATAGCTTGTTTAGCCCAACTTTGTCTTTTATATATAAAAAGATCTTTGAAAATTGGTGAGGCATTTAAAGCAACAATTGAACAAACTAGTACACAAGATGTATCTTTATTAATGGGCTCTCATTTCTTTCT
This sequence comes from Octodon degus, assembly GCF_000260255.1. NCBI lineage: Eukaryota > Metazoa > Chordata > Mammalia > Rodentia > Octodontidae > Octodon > Octodon degus. The sequence continues at coordinate 34,716,648 of NW_004524578.1, forward strand.
TAGGGGAAGTGCTAATTTCTTTATCATTTATACAGAGCTCAAATACAAAAAGTGATTACTGTCTTTTCTAGTCATTTTTATTTTAAAGAGAAATAAAAATGTAAAAAACTAAATTTCAGAATAGGAAATAGAAGCAGTCAGTAGCCCCACTTCTCTAGCTATTGCTCCACGAAACTACTCGATTTACACTTGGAAGCAAACCCAAAAATCTCAGCAGTTCCAAACTACTAATCACTTTGCTTTTTAACCATATAGGAAAATTTTTAACATTTTTCCCTCTCTCTTTTTATATAATCTCTGCAGTTCACTTCACCAACGCTGAAATGTTCAGCATCAAGCTTACCATTCCCGTCCCCACTTCGCTCTTAATTCTACTAGCCACAGAGTTAAAAGAACAGGATTAAGATTCATTAGACACAGTACTAAGAAGAATTAAAGGGCTTGTTCAAGGGGTATAACATCTGCTCCTCAAATTCCTGCCTAAACAACTAAGATTCGGATCAAAGAGAAGAGAGGGAAAGCCAATCTGAGAGTGAACTGGAGTCATGAGGAAGTGAATGTTCTCGCAGGGAGTAACCCTGACACCAGAGGAAGGCTTAGTAATATTGCACAATTCTTTCTGTGAAGTTATTCATGGGGCAAGTGGGAGTATACAAGTGGAAGTAGAGGGGAGTAGGAAGGTGAAGATTGAGAATCCTTTTAAGCAGTTTTTGCCTGGGTAGCAAAACAAGCTGGGACATGCAAGGCAGATAAACACAGCTGTCTGGGGCTGTCACTTGGGGCTCAGGAGCCAAGGTGTCCTGGTACAGTGAAAAGTGCACTGCAATGTGAGTCATGAGTCTAGGGGTCCAAATCCTCTCTCTGCTAACTAGCAAGCCTTTCAAGTTCACTAGACTCACACTCCTTATTCTATAGAAAATTAATTGGTGAGATGAGCTACCATTACTACTCAGAAGGGCTCTAGAGCCACAGAGTTCACACACTGGTTGTATAAATTTTATTGAGTCTTGGTTTCCCCCACTGAAAAAACAAGAGAATACTTAACTTGTAGGAAAGGAATTAAAGGTTAAAAATAGGGCTGGCCTGATAGTTCAGCAGACTAAAGTGCCTGCTTAGGCAGAGCGTAGCAGCTGGGAGGAGGGGGGGGGACGACGACGACTCCTGGCGTGCCGCGCCAGCCCTGCCCCCCGGGCGCACTGAGGCATTGGTTGAGAATGGGCATGGTGGCACACGCCTATAATCTCAGTGCTTGGGAGGCTGAAAACAGGAGAATCACTATGGGTCCTGTCTATGCAGTGAGACCCTGTCCTAAATACTGAAAAAAATAAAAGTAATACACAAGCAGTTACTATTATTATTCTTTATTTCCAAGGACTAAAATAATTTGAGAGGTATAAAAATTTGGTGGCCAAATGCAATGCTATTTTAAATTCACTACAAGTTAAGACAGCATGTGTTTGACATATATTTTAATTATTACAAACCCAAATACTCAATTCTTCCACCTTTTCTGATACTCTGCACCCACTCAACCTAAAATTGCATGTCAAATACAAATACTGAAAACAAAAACTACTGTAGTCTTAAAAAGGTAATAATGATTAAAGAAAATACAGTTTTGATTTGTATATTATCTTCCTATAGTTAAAATCACTCCTGAGTATCTAAAATCACTCCTGAGTATCTATAGAGAGCTTACTCCAGACCATTTGCAGATGGTTACTAAAATCTATCCTTATTCTAGCCGCTTGTATATTTGTTACAGGGTCTCACTCTGCAGCTTGGAGGCAGGGCCAGCAACCTAGCCCCTTATATAAACAGCATAGTTTTGGCATATAATCTACACATATCCCTTTATGTATACTTTAAACCATTTCTAGATGGCATATAATACTAATATAATAAAAATGTGATAATAGTTGTTATAATGTATTAATTAGAAAACAATGATAAAGAAAAAGACTATTATCTTGTTCAGTACAGACATTTTTCTTCATATATTTTCAGTAGACAGCTAGTTAAATCTATGGATGTGGAACTCTCAGATGCAAGAGAACATGGTGAGAACAGGCCAAGAATGTAAGATATATGGACAACCATCAGGTTTCTATTTTAGAATATGATGAAATAGTAATACCTTCCAAGCCAAGATGTTCAGGTACTTCAACTTTCTAGATTTTAAATTTAAGAACATATTTCCAGTGCAAAAATCAAGAAATATCACCCATTGTTTAACATACTAAAGTTACCAAGCTAGAAGCCAATTTACAAATTCAAGCTAAATCCACAGAAAATTTCTAAGATAATTCTACTAAAGTCAATCAATAATACTTTCTTTCCACTAAAGTATAAATCCTTCTTTTAAAATGTGAAAAAAATCAAATGAACTAAACAGACTGAGATAAGTAGGTTGAAAACAATCACGTAGGAAAGTTTTACAGTCCATTCTGTGTCACTGAAATATGCTACCAGTGATACTATTTTTCTAAAAGAAATCTCTGAAGTGGCTCTTATAAGTAAAATCTCTATAGCCAGTGATCTACCTGTAAAGTTTTTGAGAAGTTATGTGTACTCTGCATCCATCTCCTCATACAGCTCATGAACAGCCATGAGTTAACTTTAATGTAGTTAATAATTTTAATCATATCACACAAAATGCTATTAAATTCCAGTAACATATTTTGGCAGGCCAGGATTTCTTATGGATGACACAGTATATAGCTTCATATTCACAAGTGGCCTCTTTGATACAAGTAGTGAAACTATAAAACCATCCAATCATGGCAGCCACTCTGTCTGCACATACACTGACACAAAACGTACAAGCTGGTTTTCCTAGATAATCATTCAAAGACTTGAGTAGTTCTGCAGCGATGATGCTAGCTGGCAACAAATGTGCTCGTGTACGCCCTCCTGAAAAGCTCATTGCTCAAAAGCAAACATTGCTGCCATGTTTAATACAGTGCTGACACCTGGATCATGTGCCACAGTGATTTATTAATCCTTTCTAACAACTGTGCCTCTATATCCCTTGCTACTCATCAATTCATCTAGTTATGGTGCCAGCCAAAAAAAAGGAACACATGCTACCCTCTGAACTGCAGCTTCGCCCCAAAAGTTCATGAAAAGCATTCTCTAGCGGTAAACAAGACAACTCTTTTCCAACAGTAAAGGGCTTCTTTAGCAACGAATCAGCCACTAAGTATGATGTTCTCAGTACAGACCCAGTTGATGAAGTGGTAACTTTTGTTCTTCATATTCATGGTTTTTTCCTCTTGAAAATCTCAAAAGGCTTGTCTTTAATTAGGGTACTTGATCTTCATGTGGTAGAGCAGCTTTGAATGTTTTGTGGCTTCACTGGAGCCATGTGTGTGGTCAACACATACAGCAGTACCTCAATTTAAATACTTAATTTGTTTTACAATTTGGGGGAAGCGAGCTGCACTGGTGTTTGTGTTGGGAAGATTGCCAAAGTCATGTTTGTCACCTGAAGGGGAATTTGTGAAAAGAAGCAAAATTTAGACAACATTTTTGTTTGTGAACTGAAAAGTGTTTCCAAACAAAAGCACTCATGAACTGAAATATCACCGTATTGTACAAACCATGCTTGGAGAACATGAAGCACCTATTGCAGAACCCATAATTTAAGTAGCACTCTCTATTATTTTCTTTTGATATGTAACTTTCTGTTTGTTGGCAGTCTTAGAGTCTTGTGTTGTCAATCAATCATTCCACTTTTAAAGAGCTCACTAATGGAATCTGTTTTTTATTCTACTGACATAGGATTAGTGTGTAAGCTTATCAAAACTGTGACTGAGACAAGTGTGTAGTTTAGGAAAATGGTGCAGATTAGAATGGTAAATAAAATAACAGGTAGCCCTTGTGGGAGCTAAAATAAACTGTCAGATTCTGAATTCAAGCCTGCCAATGGATACCACTATACAGTTGCAGTACATCAACTCACTTGCCAATCTATAGCCTCCCACCAATACATGTTAATTGTTATTTGCTATTTACTGATAGAGTTTTAATATGAGTCTGCAAGCAACTGATTTATTATGGTCTCTGTGCAGCCAAACCTCTCTGGTAACATTAATCTGTATCTGCAGCTGCTCCCTTATTGCTCACATCATTACCTCAGCTCCACCTCTGATCATCAAGCATTAGATTCTCGTAAGAATGTAACCTAAATCCCTTGTATATACAGTTCACAATAGGGTTCAGACTCCTATGCGACTCTAATGACACCACCGATATGACAGGAATTGGAGCTTAGGCAATAATACAAGGTATGGTAAGCAGCTGTGTATACAGATAAAACTTTTCACTCACTTGCCTACTGCTTATGTCCTGTTGTGTACTACATTACTGTTCCGTAGTCATCAGCTAGGGAGTCCTGCTGTATACATGTAGGGATGTAGACGTAATGCACATATAGACAGACATAGATAACAGATATATAGATATGAGTTTAGATATGAGTTTGTGGGTTTACAGGTTATGGCAACAATATACATCCCAGACCATAATACAAATTTATATATATATATGGCCAGCGAGATAGCTCAGTGGACTAAGCACCTGTTTAGGCAAGTGCAGGGCCCACATTTAATCCCCAGCACCACATGTAGCACCTGCCTGACACACAGTCCCACTGAGCCAGCCACCAAGACCGGGTGTGGTGGCATATACCTGGAATCCCAGCACTGGGGAGGTTGAAAGCAAAAGGATCACTATTAGTCTGAGCTGTGTAGTGAGAACCTGTACCAAATACATTTAAAAAATATACATCCATCCCTCCCAGGGATAACAAGCATATTGAGAATCCAGATCCTGTTTCCTCATTCCTTTTTCCTAAGAAAAGACTGATTCTGGGACTCAGGGAAGTCAAATGTCAGCTGAGTCTAGACCTCACCAAAAAGTAAGGAAGTATTCAAAAACAAATTAAAAGAATGGCACATGTCAAAGCAATACAAGAGCCACAAAGAAAATGAATCCACGGGGCTAGGGAGATGGCTCAGTAGAATAAGCGCTTGCCTGGCAAGCGCAAGGGCCTGAGTTCAATCCCTGGTTCTGCAAAAAAAAAGAAAGAAAATGAATCCACATTTGCTATAACTCCAACACTATGAGGACAAAATAGTTAACAATATTAGATTATAACTTAAGATATAAAATAAATAGCAAACAGCTGATACTAGCAAAAGAAATGATAAGTAAATAAGTGAGGAAGAAGACACATATTGTCTTTACAGGAGAACAGAATTTTTTTTTTTTTTTTTTTTGTACCAAAAATCAAACTCAGGACCTAATGCCTGTCAGGCAGGAGCTGTGCCACTAAGCTATATCCCCAGCCCATAAATTTACTTAAACGTGACACATTTAAATGCTTTTAAAATATAGCACATTTAAGGGGAGGAAAAATTAACTTTATAATAAAGAAACCCAAAAAAATATGGCAGCATGTATCCCTGATAGGTGACAACGAAGATCTTCACTTCTGTGATACTTTGCCAAAGAAGATTCATTACCTCAGTCTTACAATAAAAGAAAAATCAATTCAACCAAATTGAGGGACATTCCACAAAATATCAAACCATCACCCCTCAAAATTATCAAAGTCACTAAGCATGGTAGCACACACCTGTAATCTCAGTACTACTTGGGAGGCTGAGGCAAAAAACTTGAAGTCAACCTGTGCTACATAGTGATGTCAAGGCCTGCCTTAACTATGCTGCAAGATCCTGTCTCAAAAAAACAAGAAGGAGGAGGAGGAGGAGACAAAAGAGAGGAGGAGGAGCCAGAAGAGAGGGAGGAACAGGAGGAGGAGGAAGAGAAGGAGGAGGAGGAGGAAGAGGAGGAGGAGGAGAAGAAAACCATCATAGATTAGAGAAAACTAAAAAAAATACAGATCTGCCTAGGGACCATAACATTAAATGAAATGAATTAGAAACACAAGCCCAAATATTGCATGGTTTCACTTACATAAGAACCCCAAGTTATAAATGAAAAGCAAAATAAAAGGCAATAAGAAGCAAAGTACGTCATTCTCAAATGATAAGGGAGTCAACATAGAGGAGAAGAGAGGGGAGGAGAAAAAGATTTAAAAAAATTGTTTTAGGTACATGTGCCCACTCCACACAAAGAACGTAAACATTATGTACTGTAAGCCTATACTAAAAAAATACTAATTAATTTTTCTAAAAAGACTAAATGTAATGATATTTTGAAGGGGTCACTCATGAAAAAGATAAAATCTAAATTAAGTTGGGAGTTTAATTAACAGTAATTAGCTAACATTGTCTTTTCACATATTTTTCTTTTTATCTTTTAAATTTTTTATTTTATGGAAAAAAGGTAAAGCATAATTTAATAACAATAATAGGAGAATAACAGTAGTTAATACATTGCATATTGTTATCCCTAAAGTGATCATTGAGAGCACAAGATGTGGTCATTAAAATTTTTCTAATTGATATTATCAGAAATTTTCCTTTTTAATGACTAAGACACACCAATAGTGTAACTGCCATGTATTCTTTTCCCTTTTCCCTTTCTACCCTTCCCCTTTCCAAAAGGATCTCTTTTTCCTTTTGAACAAATTTTTTCCTATTTCACAATCTATTGTACATTCCAGGCCTTATTTACTATTTCAGTTTCTCACACCAGGGAGACAGTATGATGTTTACATTTGTGAGACTGATTTTTTTCACTTATGAATATGGTCTTAAGTTGTATCTACTGACGTATTAAAGTTTCAAATTTATCATTCTTTACGGCTGAGGAATATTCCATTGTATAAAAGACCACATCTTTTTTATCCACTCCTCCTTTCATGGATACTAGGGTTGTTTCTAAGATTTAGCGATGACAAACTACGCTGCTATAAACATGAGTGCAAATATATCACTGTGCTATGATGTTTTTAATTCTCCTGGGAAGATACTCAGAAGGGGAATAGCTGAGTTGAATGAGACCTCTAATCAGAGCTTTTTGAAGAATCTCCATGCTGATTTCCACAGTGTTTATACCAGTCTACAATCCCACCAACAGTGGAGAAGGGCTCTCTTTTCCCCATGGCCTCCCCAGTACTTTTATTGGATGGTATCTTGATGATAGGCATTCTTTCCAGGTTAAGATGGAATCTCTGTGTTGTTTTAATTTGTATTTCTCCAATGACCAATAATGTTGACTATTTTGTCATATATTTGTTTGCTGTTTGTATTTCTTCACCTGAAAAGTGTGTGGATTAGGTCTTTGAATTTGGAGGTCTGATTTTTAAAAATTGTTTATATAACTTTGATGTCTTAATTGTGACAGAGAGCATGGTAATATATGGTGTTAACCATAAAGTAGTTGAGATGTGTTCATAACCTCTGTGCTGTTAGTAGCTATTTGGTACAGGGTCTCACTATGCAGCTCAGATTCACAGTGATCCTCATGTTGCCACCTCCCCAGCATTAGGATTACAAGTATTCACCACTACGCCTGGTCTCGGTGGCCAGCTCGGCACGGCACGTGGTGCCAGGGACTGAGCCCAGGTCCCTGCGCTTGTCAAGCAGGCATTTAGATCACTGAGCTATCTCACTGGCCTGTAACCTTTTTATAATTAAAATATTCTAAAATTTAAAGTTTACTAAAGTCATAAAACAGAAACTGTCAATGTAGTCATTATATGTAAACACAGACACACAAATGAAGGCATGCATGCATATACTTATCTACATTTTCTACTTCTTTCCACTGAAAAAGTCAAAAAACAATGATACCTTAATGTCAATGAGCATACCTACCATCCAAATTTGATTCATAAGGACCATCTCCCCAAAAAAGAGTTCCTTGGGAAAGTACTAATTCAGGGACGTGGAAAGAAATCTGCAAGGAAGCCTAGACTATGCTGCACAGAAACGAAGTACACTTTCAAAGACAAAAAAGGTCACTCCAAAATTACACAGCAATCAGGGACTCCCACTGGCCAAAGCTGGGATAATTTAAACATCCAAAAGAAAAATGACTGCAATTGACTGAAACACATGAAAATTAAAATTATTCTAAGTACTGACACTGAAGAAAGAGAAACAAAAATAGGAAAGAAAAGCATCCCAACCAATAACAGCAACAAGTCATTTATCACCATGAACACACACACTGAAAATGGGTCACCGAAGTGAAATAACTCAGTATTTGTCCTTCCCAGTAGGAACTGTATAAGGGTATTTCTATATTAACATCAGTTAATAAGAAACACTCTTCTCTCAATAAAATTATGGGAAAAAAATACCAATTTGATTTGAAACTGTCTCATTGCTGTTTGTCTCTCAATAAAATTATGGGAAAAAAAAAAGAAACACTCTTTTTTTTTTAGAAGAATGCCAATGGATAAATGTAAACATAATAACCAAAATTAGAAAATCATCAATATGGGCCGGGAAGATGGCTCAGTAGGATAAGCACTTGGCTGGCAAACGCAAGGATCTGAGTTCAATCCCCGGTTCCACTAAAAAAAAAAAAAAAAAAAAAAAGAAAGAAAGAAAGAAAGAAAGAAAGAAAGAAAGAAAGAAAGAAAGAAAGAAAGAAAATCATCAATTTGTAACCTTCAATGAGACAAATGGTTTATCAGGTCAAAATCATCAATGAATGATAAGCCCAATAAGTGAAAGAATGACAAATATCTGGGTATTTACACGGTATCAAGGTATCTCTCCAAAAAGTTCTTTGTAACTCAAGGATAAAGTACTCATAGTACAGTAGAAGAATCATATGAGACCACCTTCATCTAGGGATCTATCTTCATTTCTAGTCACTAAATAGTGGAACAACTTGACAGCACATGCCACTTGAGGTGAAACAACATGCAGCATGATCAACCCTTTAACCTTTGCTAGACCACACTAGAAAAGAGATAAACAAATTAAATGATACTCTAAGGGATCGATATGCTAGATCAGACATAGTCAAATATAGAGAATGTGGGCATGACTAATAGTAGCCACATGTCAATTCCTAGCTAGCTGATAAAGTACCGTATTTGGACAGTGTAGCAGGGTCACTACTTGCATACTGGCTTACCATATGTCAAACATAAGAACATAATAAGACACATCACAGGGTGTTTTAAAGTAAATGAAGCAAGAAACAGTTTCCAAATAAACATTTTTTTAAAATACAAGATAGAAAATGGCTTTAAAAAATAGGTTAATGATGCTAAATATTGATACGAATCATGGTGGAATTCAACTAATAACAGTACTGTCTCAAACAGGAAGTTAATATCATCTTTAAATATCGAGATAAGTCAAATACAAAGATATTAAGTGAGTACATACCACTCACAGGGCTGAAGGGATCGAAAAGCCTTAAAAGATGCATCCATTCCAGCAAAATCCCAAAACTTAACATCATAGTCATATCCTCCGGTCACCAAACGGGCACCTGAAGGATCTAGGCCCAGAGCAGATACCTGTTTAAAAAAAAAAAAAGAGCTGCAGATAAACAACTTACAATCTATTACTACCCCATTTCTATTTCTTAATTAACTCCAGCCCCTAAGCCAAAGGCATTAAATGCACAGAGTATAATTTCTATTTCTGAAAAGTTGAAAAAGACAGCAACTTCTATATCATTAAACTGGGTTATTATGAGTATTATTTCCTTTGAAATAAAGAAAAAATAAGAAATTTCTTTCTTTTTTTTTTTTTTTTTTTTTCCGGAAACGGGAATTGAACTCAAGCACTTGCCAGGGAAGCGCTTATTCTACTGAGCCATCTCTCCAGCCCCCAAAAATATTTTTAAATATTTAACACTTAAAATATTTTTCAATTGACAGTTTTATTACAACTTATCAACCATGGCTTTTTTACCAACACAGCACCAAAGGCGAAGAAAGAAACCCCTGTCCATCCCAAAGCTGAAGCCAAAGCAAAAGCTTTGAAGGCCAGGAAGGCCCTGCTGAAAGGCATCCACAGCCACAAAAAGACAATACGAACGTCACCCACCTTCTGCCATCCTGGCTCCGAAGACAGCCCAAATACTCGTTCCCCCAGGAGAAACAAGCTTGACCACTATACCATCATTAAGTTCCCCCTGACTACAGAGTCAGCCAGGAAAAAGACCAAGGGCAACACACTCGTGTTCATTGTGGAGGTCAAAGCCAGTAAGAACCAACTCAAACAAGCTGTAAAGAAGCTCTAGGACATCAATGTTGCCAAGGTCAATACCCTAATCAGGCCTGATGGAGAAAAGAAGGCATATGTTCAACTGGCTCCCAATTATGACGCATTAGATGTTGCCAACAAAACTGGGATCATCTAAGCTGAGTCCAGCTGGCTAATTCTAAATACATATTTTTTTTCCAAAAAAAAAAAAAACTTTATCAACTATGTACTCAGCTATCACTGTAATTCTATATGGGAGACTACACTGCTTTAGTAAGTAGAAATCTCACAAATAATTCAGCTTTTCCAATATACAATCTTCAACAAGCTTTTTTTTCTTTTGGCAGAACACAGGGATTGAACTCAGGCCCTTGCGCTTGCCAGGGAAGCACTTATTCCACTGAGCCATCTCCCTAGCCCCAACAAGCTTTTTAAGGTAATTAAACTATAACTGAGTAAGCATCACAGAAGAAAAAAATAAAAGCAAATGAATCAAAAATCAACAAAATGAGCTAGAAGGGTACAGTTGAGTGGTAGAGTTTTGGGCTAGCATATAGAGACATAAAAGGCCTTGGATTCAATTCTCAGTGTAAACAAGTAAGCAAATCAGTCAGGTCAGGCATGGTGGCACATGCCTATAATTCCAGCAATCAAGAGGGTGAGGCAGAAGGACAATCACAACTTTGAGGCCAATATGGATTACATAAGGAGACCCTGTCTCAAAAATAAGTATTTTTTTTTTGGGGGGGGGGGCTGGCCCAGAATGCCTTCAGGGCATGTTTGGCTGGCTGGAGTTGTGGGGATCGAACCACAGCAACCTGAGGCTGACTGCTTTGTTGAAGGAGCCACTTAAACAACTGAGCTAAGGGGCAGGCCCCTCTCAAAAATAAATAAAACGAAGTAAACAAAGAAATGCCAATGACCTTTTTATAAAAATCTACTTAACAAAGTAAAAAAAAGTAAAACTTCTTATGCGTATAACTAAATGGCTCAAGTACTCAATTATATTCACCTTAAACTTCTTTTTTTGTTGAGGGGGAAGGAGGTCAAGTTTTCACTATGCAGTTCAGGTTGGCCTTGAACTCACTTTGTAGCCCAGGTTAGCCTCAAACTTCCAGCAATACTCTTGCCTCTGCCTCCCAAGGGTTGGTATTATACGTGTGCATCCAGCCCACCTTAAACATTTTAAAAACCCAATTTATTACTTATATTATAATAGTACTTATAAGAGTCCATACAATATGTTCATTCCTTGTGAATGTTCACAGGTCAATTTACATACGAATTTCCAATGTATAGCTTACTATTTTTGAGCTGTACCTAACCTTTGTCAAAACAGCGAGTCCCTAGATCTCCTCCCCTCTCAGGAAGAAAGAACTGCACTAGGCCTTTTTCATGTGATTACCATATATGTGAGGTAAAAAAAGGATTAATATTTTATATACGTGAAATGTCCATATATCATAGACTTGAAAGTTAATTGTTGTAATATAGTAAGTATAATTAGAGTAACAAAATAATTTAAGTTCATGTCAACTAAGACTTGCAGTTGAATGTGGTGGCACACGTCTCCCAACACTCAGGAGACTGAGGCAGGAGGATCTCTGTAACTTTCAGGCCAGCCTGGGATACAAAGTGAGTTCAAAGCCAGCCTGAACTGCATAGTGAAACTTTGTCAGTAAAAGAAAAAAAAAAAAAAAACACACACACACACACAAAGACTTTCAAACACTGATTAAAGAATATAAGGGAATTATACATAAATAATAACTTATTACACGTTAAAATTAGATATGGGGCCAGGGAGATAGCTCAGTGGCATAAGTGTCTGCCTGGCAAATGCAAGGTCCTGAGTTTGATCCCTAGTATCAAAAATAAAACAAATAAAATTAGATACAAACTCTAAAGGTGTTAAACATACAAATAAGTACAAATCACTTTTAATGACTGAACAATGTTGTAAAAACACAATAAAAGAAACAAACAGCTGCTTAGAACATTAAGACATCTACTACTACCAGGAGCACACGCATTTGCCTCCATGTGCATTGTGCTACCCTTTTTTCCATTGCAATTAAAGAGGTGTCCCTTTTCCTGACAGGACTAATCTCCACAGTGTTCACTCCTCTCAAAACAGTTTGAAACTATAAATTCACTTGTGGCTCCTGTCTTCAGTGCCTGTCTTCTCCAGACTGTAAGCTCTAGACATACGTCATGTCTTGGTCAGCACACTGCCTAGTACAAAACAGAAGCTCTAATAAATGTTTCAAGGAAAGAAAGAAGTAAAACTTGTAAAATCTTATGTAACACAAGAGTCAATGCAGTCTGACAAATATGAGATAATTCCCCTTTACTCAAGAAAGAACAACAGAATAAATCTCAAAGTTGACTCTTTTAACTAAGGATAGAATACAGAAACTTGTTCAGCAAAGTAACAAAATGTTTTAAATGTTAGTATTCTAAAGTATCATGGTCTCCACTGTTGCTTATATACATTATTCTTGAAAAGGGTGTGAAAATAATGAACATGGTAGAAAACAGAGCTCAAGAAGGAAAAAAATTTACTCCCCCCAGTAAAGTTTGAGATGACAGAGAGATTAGCTAAACCCATTATAAATTTCTATGTTCCCAAGAATTGAAGAACGCAGGAAGTCTAGTGAATTCTCAACTGCATGTTAGCCAGAAAATAGCCTGTGTAATATAAATGTTGGCCTAAAACAAAAAGTTTAGAATAGAGTTGAACAAATATCTCAATTTACATAAAAAACTGAAATCTAGTATCAAAATATTGTACAATTATGACTTTTTGACCAAGAAATAAAATACTTCTAATTTTTTGTTTAAATATCAGATCATACAAAAATGTTACCAGTTCCTGAGAAAGAGCATATTTCAATATTGACCTATATATTGAGTTTTTATTTTCCTTATTCCAATAAGCTTTAGCAAGTAGTTCATAATCAGACAATTTAATTGGTCTGCCAGCACACTAATTATGACCTGCGTTCTTGCCATGATTATAAATTCTTTACAGATTTCTTTTTAAATAAAAGGTCTCACTGTGTAGTTCTGACTAGCTTTCAACTTACTATGTAACCCAGGTTAGCCTCAAACTCTCAGCAATCCTCCTGCCTCAGCTTCCTAAGTGCTGGGATTACCTGCCTGTAGCACCACACCCAGTTCTAAATTCTTTTTTAAAAGAGGAACTAAGACATATTATGTAGAGGTTCCCTATGATGAATGTGACCATTATGTATATCTAAGTTGTACTAATAAAGACTAGTGAGATTGCTCAGTGGAGTAAGACCCTACTTACACAAGAGCAGGGCAGGGGTTCAATCCCTGGCACCACATGCTACACGTGTCCTGCCCCCAGGAACGCTAAACCTGAGATCAAGTCACAGCGTGGTGGTGCATACTTACAATACCAGAGCTGGGAAGGTTAAAAACAGGAGGATCACTATGAGTCCAATCTGTGTAGCGAGATCCTACATATACACACACACACACAAAAAAAAAAAAAAAAAAAAAAAAAAAAAAAAAAAACCTGAAAAAATAATAAATTGTACTAATAGACAATTTTTAAATATTAAAAAATGATACTTGAAGTATTCCTTATAAAGAAAGTCTTAGGAATTTTTGAACTCACTATAAAGTTTTGATCTTCAATGTTTGTAACAAAAACTCTGAAAGAAATTCCCACCCAATTTCCACTTGTTAACATTTCAACGTTTCTTGCGGAGTTCCCCAAAGCATTCCTTTTTACTATTGCTAGAAGTAAACTAACATTGAAGCAATGTAAATACATATACCTAGAAATACATAAGCATGAACACCTCCATCAAAGAAATTAAAACAAGACCGGCCAAAGAGTTCAGCGGATTAAAGCGCCTGCAAGCAGGTGCAGGAGCCCGGGGTTCCATCCCTGCCATGCCCTGCCTGCCGCCCCGCTCCCAGGCACCTAGAGATGGCAATTGAGACTGGGCGTGGTGGCGCGCCTGTAATCCCAGCTCTTGGGAGGCTGTAAACAGGCGGATCACTAGGAGTCTGATCTAGCAGTGAGACCTTGAATACCCTATAGACCCCTCCCTAAAATACAAAAAAAAAAAAAAAAAATTCTCAAATCAGTAACTTATAAGCCTTAAAAAAAAAGCTTACAATCCTTAAAATCTTCCAAAGTAGCAAATAAAACCTAAAGCAAGCATAAGGAAACCACTTATAAAGAAGAGACCAAAAAGTAAAATAATTTTTGAAACAAACAAACAAAAAAAAATCAACAGGAACAAAAATTGGTCTTTTGGGGGCCAAGGAAATGGCTCAGTGGAATAACCACTTCCCTGGCAAGCACAAGGGCCTGAGTTCAATCCCCAGTTGGGGGGCGGGGGGGATTGGTCTTTTCAATTTTTTTTTTTTTTTTTTTTTTTTTTTTTTTTTTTGTTCCAGGGATTAAACTCAGGACCTTGTGCTTGCCAGGCAGGCACTTATACTGCTCAGCTATCTCCCCAGCTCTCTTTCAATTTTCAACAAAATTGAGAAACCTTTATTAAGAATGGGCAAAAAAGTAAGAAAGATTTGCTAATGTCAGGAACAAAAAGGAGACTCACTAATGTTCTCATTGTAATTTAGAAAATTATAAGGGATTTCTAAGAACTGTATATCAACAAATTAGATAAATGAAATGGAAAAATTCTTGGACAAAAATTATAAAACTATCTAATGAAGAAAAGGAAATAGGAATAGATATTTTAACAAGTAAATGGTTTGAAATACAAATAAAATCTCCTTACTTTTAGCAACAATAAAAATGAATGCTTTGGGGAACTCCACAAGAAAGACTGAAATATTAACAAGTGGAAATTGGATGAGAAGTTCTTAGTGAGTAATATCTCCTTAACAAGAAAGGCTCAAGAACAGGATTTATAGTCTCATGATTTTACTCAGTACTGAAGAGGAACTTCCAATCAGAAAGATGTTAATATTGGAAATAAAGAAGCAAAATTATGTGTGTACACAGATTATGATTTTGCTTAATAGAAAACTCTAAGAAATCTGATTTTTAGCAATAAGAATAAGAAAAAGAATAGAGGACTAGGGAGATAGCCCTGTGGTCTAAGCACCTGCTGGCAAGTGCAAGTATCCAAGTTTGATCTCCCGTACCACATGTCATGCCAGCCCTGAAACTAGGTGTGGTAGCACATTGCCTGTAATCCCAGCACTGGGGAGGCTGAGACAGGAGGATCACTATGAGTCTGAACTGTGTAGTGAGACCCTGCATCAAATAAATAAATAAAAATAAACATTAAAAAAATTAAATTACTAAATGAGTTCACAAAGTTGCAAGAAAAAAATTGACATACCAAAGTCAGTTATATTTCTATACCTTACCAGTGAACAATTTGAAAATGAGATCTTAAAAATTCCACTTACAAATAAAGCATTAAAAAAATAAATGTTACTGCAAAATTACAAAATATTTTTTAAAAACTAAATACACATGTATATGGAGATATATTCTGCTTCTGAGTCCAAAGATTCAATACTGTTAAGATGGCAATACTTTCAGAATTGTTCTACAGATCCAACACACATCCCATTAGAATCCAAGCTAGGATTCTTAAAGAAATTGATAACCTGATCCTACAACTTGTGAATACAAAGGACCCAGAACAGCAAAAAACAATCTTGAAAAAGTATAACAGAGCTGAAAAACTTAACTTTTCCAATTTAATACTTGCTACAAAGATACAAAAAGTTAAACTATACTACTAAACAGAAGAACCATTATAAATTTAAAAAATATGGCAAACATAGCTGGTACAGTGGTGCACACCTGCTGAGGCAGGAAGATCACAACTTCAAACTACACCTGAGTAACTTAGGATTTAGTGATCCTGTCTTAAAATAAAAAAATAAACTGAATAAATAAAGCAAGTGGAGAAGAGGAGAGAGCTCAGTATGAAGGCCCTGGGTTCCACTCTCTCAGCAACACAAAAAGAAATAATATCGCTAAAGCAAGACAGCAAAAAAAAACCCACAAATATAACAACAGTCTCTTAGGATGCAATCAGGTGTCCCATCATACAGACTCATTTGAACAAACTAAAAAAAGATGATATATAAAATGACTGTATAAATTATTAAACATTTACCAAATAATTGCTTTTTAAAATTTTAGGTCTAAAGATGTTAATATGTGAAGAATATATGTATACTCAAAAAGAGGAACTATATGGCCCAATCTCATCTCTCAAGAATTGCTATGGAAGTATTAACAGGTAAATCATATGGTATCTTCTTTTCAACAATCTTGCGAACTAGGATAGGAAAATACTAAGATAAAAATATACAGGAAACAAGATAGTCCTTATGAACACATTCACAATAACTAATGCAAAAAAAAAAAAAGGGGGGGGGCAAGTATTATAGTCACTGCCCTAATACTTGACATAGCTAAGAGGTGGAAATATGCACAAATTGATTTTCAATATGCAAGATGTATTTTTTAATTATCTTCTCTACAAAATTTGACCTCAGAATTTCACAAGAAATATTTAAGTCAAACATTCATGAAACCCAAGAGCTCATTAGTAAATTCTCTGGATTAGATGATGGAAAAGCATCCTTTAAACATTAATAGTCTGCAATTCTTTTGCTAATTTACTTAATGCCATGAAAATTAATATTATTCTATTATGGCTTCAGAATAAAATTATATATAAAAATAAAAACGCCTAATTTAACAGAAAGCAGATATAATACTAAGAATTAGAAGAAAAATATTTATGAAAGTAGTAGTTCTCAAATACTTTTAAGAGTTTTAACACTCTAAATCTGTTGAGATCATTTACACTTTTAAATCACTGAGGACCCCAAAGAGTTTTTGTTTATGTGAGTTAATATTTATATACATTAGTATTTATCACTAGAAATTTTTAAAAAGACAATTAAAAATGTTTCATTCCATTTAAAACAGTAAACTCATTATATTGGAGAAGTATTTTTATGAAAATATTTTTTGTGGTTTTTAAAAAAAATTTTATTCCAAAAAATAATGTATATTAGTATAGATAATTTGTAACTCAAATTATAAATTATAGTTATAAAAAGTGCAGATACTTTCTGTGGACAATAAACATTTTGGTTTTTTCTTGAAATCATTTTTTTCTAGAATTAATTTTATTTTTTTGGTAGGACAGCTACAATAATTAACACATTGCATACATTTTTCCTAATACTTAATTGCTGTACAAGATGCAGACATGATATCCCATTTACAAACACCATTAAAACAAATCCCTCTATTCATTAAGAGAATGTAACTATATATCTATCCCAACGACTCTGAATACACAGATACAAAATGGACATTCATCTGTATCCCCTTTTTTGTTAAGTTCCATTATTTGAATATTATAGGTGTGTAAAGTCAGCAAAATAGTCTAAAAGAGTCCAGTAGCCCATAACAGCATTGGGTCTTCCGCTTGACTGGCAATGTCAGACGTTGTTGACCCGAGTTCCCTACAGCTCAAAATAACAGCATGGCTTTACTTCTTATACTTCATTTTTATACTTTTCTGCTGGATGGTTAAGCCCAAGGTAAAGCAGGACCTATGCAACAAGAGTTGTAGCTTTTGGGTCTGATAAGGTCAGTGAAATCCCCTCAGGATTTATATGATATTTACACATGTGTGTCTGGTTTTATTTCACTTATGAGTACATCTTCAAGTGGCATCCACTTCAGTATAAAGGCTTGCAGTTTATCATTCTTAATAGCTGAATAATAGTCCATTGTGTAAAAATACCACATCTTTTTCAGCCATTTCTCAGGCGATGGTACCTTGGTTGTTTCCAAGATCTGGCTATCACAAATTGTGCTGCTATAAACATAGGCACACATATATCCCTATGATATGATGTTTTCAGATCCTCTGGGAAAATTCCCAGTAGAGGAATAGCTGGTTTAAATGGGATTTCCAATCCAACTTTTCTAAGGAGTCTCCACACTGATTTCCATAACAGTTGCACCAGTCTACACTCCCACCAGCAGTGGAGAAGGGTTCCTTTTTCCCCACAGCCTCTCCAACATTTGTTGTTGGGTGATTTCTTTATGATAGCCATTCTTTCTGGGGTGAGATGATATCTCAATGTTGTTTTAACTTGCTGAAAATATTTTTAAAAGAGAAAGTTTTGTGCAAATTACACTGCTTTTACAACTCTTGATGCACAGGTCCTGCTTTACCTTGGTCTTAACCATCCAGTAGAAAAGTAGAAAAGTATGAAGACGAAATATAGGAAGTAAAGCCATGTTGCTATGTTGAGCTGTGGGGGACTCAGGTCAATAATTTCTGACATTGCCAGTTAAACAGAAGACCCAATGCTATTATGGGCTACTGGACTCTTTTAGAATATTTTGCTGAGTTTACACACCTATAATATTCAACAACGGAACTTAAAAAAATTGGGATATAACTATGAATGTCCATTTTGTATCTGTGTATTCAAAGTGGTTGGGATAGATATATAGTTGCATTCTCTTAATGAATAGAATGATTTGTTCTAATGGTGTTTGTAAGTAGGATCACAAGTCTGCATCTTGTACAGCAATTAACCACTAAGAAGAATATATGCAGTGTATTATTTGTTGAAACTGTACTTTCGATTTGATTTGAAACTGTCTCATTGCTATATGTTTATCAATAAAACTTTGAAAAGAAAAAAAAAATTACACTGCTTTTAGGTCACCATGTATCGTCTTACTGTTTGTGTTATTTCTACGTCTATCTCAATTAATGTTTTCTTTCCATAAGGATGAAATACATGCCATATATCTATCTTTACATGTCAGATCTAAGAAAGGCACTTTTAGGGCCTGTGAGATAGTTCAGTAGACTAAACCCACACTTAGGCAAGCACAGTGTTCCAGATTTGATAGCAGACTAAACCCAAGGTTAGGCAAGCGCATGGACTAAGATCTGAGCCTCAGCACCACACGCCGCGCTGGCCCCACCCCGCCCTGGGGGCAACAAGCTAAACCTGGGTGTGATGGCACCTGCCTGCACTCCCAGCACTGGGGAGGCTGAAAACGGTACTCACTAGGAGGCCGAGCTGCGCAGCAACGCCCTTTATCAAATACGTTAAAAATGATTTTTTTTTCGAAAAAGACACTTTTGGTGAAAAGAGAAAGTAAGGTAATTTTATTCTCTCATTTTATATGCACTCTTCATCAAACTACTACTTTTCAATGATTTTCTAATAAGATACAATTTCATCTTCTATTTTAAATATTTTATATGGCTTATCTTTTTTTTTTTTTTTTCTGGCTCAGCCCACTCTGAGGGTGGGGCTGGTGTCTTATGTGGTGCTGGGAATCGAATTCCAGTCCTCTGAGCCTACCTAAGCTTACCTAAGCAGGCACTTTAGACCACTGAGCTATCTCGACGGCCCTAATTTTTTTCTTTTTTTTCTTTTTTTTCTTTTTTTTGCAGAACCAAGGATTGAACTCAGGGCCTTGTACTTGCCACGGAAGTGCTTATTCCACTGAGCCGTAGCCCCAGCCATTATATGGCTTATCTTTAAGTAACACAGGTAAATGCAAAAAGTAACATAATCTTAGAGTAATACAATGACTACTTAAAATTCAGTTTTCAACATTCATTTGTAAAGTGAAGAAACTTGTACCTTTTACAAATATAGTACAGAAATAAAGCTGTGAATGAGAAATTTTCCTATTCAATTAAAAACAAAACTATCTTTCAGATTCAGTTCTGTCCATTTGTAACATTCCTATATTAAAGAAATGTTTTTAAAAGCCAACAATATTAATAGCATATTCCCACTGTAAATAAAAGACAATGTCAATCATCATTAAACATAAAAATGAGCTCTCTCTAATGTTTAACACTTTTATGACATCAGTTGATTTTGTAATTCATCTTTAAGAAAAGTCTCTCATTAGTTCAACTTTTCATCAGAGCCCTATGGTTACAAGAAACAAATTTTTAAAACTTACTGTTTTAGTGCCATGCTTCAGCGTTATCTCATGTGAGTCAGGAATCTTCTGGACAGGATTCTGAAACAGGAAAAGTTCATGACATAAATGACTAGAATCATATATCTTAGTTACACTATATATCAAATTCAGAGAAAATACAGTTTTTAAAAATTACATCACAGCTAAGTGGTAGACCATTAGAGAAACTCTGGGTTTGATCCCAGTACTACAAAGGAAAAAAAAAAGGAGGAATATCAAAAAATCTTTTCAAATAAAGGAAAATGATTCTCCATATATTATTTTAAACGTACAGCAAAATTAACAAACCTCAGAATTTTGGGGAGTAACTTTCAAAATCCTTTGTCATAAAAATCAAAGAGAAGGGCCAGCCAGATAGTTCAGCAGATTAAAGTGCCTGCTTATGTAGACACAGAGATCAGGGTTCGATCCTGGGTGTGCCATGCCAACCCGCCCCCTGGAGCACAGTGAGAGAGCAACTGAGACTGGGCGTGGTGGCACGCACCTGTAATCCCAGCACTTGGGAGGCTGAAAACAGGAGCACCACTGTGAGTCCTATCTAGGTAGTGAGACCCTGTACTAAGTAAATTTAAAAAATAAATAAAATCAAAGAGAATCAGACAGACATAAAGGAAAGAACAGATTAAATAATTATTAATCATTCTAACAATTATGATTGCCAACAAATTCAAAACAAGTATTTTATGTAAAGCATTGTTCCCCTGGCAAAAATACTGACATAAAACCATAATTTACATTAAAATCCAATAACATGTTAACAAAAAAAACATGTTAATAAAAATAAACAAAACATGTTAATAAAAATAAACATGTTAATAAAAATTAACATGTTAATAAAAATAAACAAAACATGCTACTAAAATACAATGTTTTCCTTTTCTGTCTCAGTATGCCTAGAGAAAATCTCACGAAGATAATCATAAACTAAAAGAAATTAAATTACAATACCACTTAACATACTTTAACATTAAAAATTATTTTAAGACACTATAACCCATATTTAAAATAATCATTATAAAATTTCCTTTAAAATAACTGTATTTTGGATTCCTATATCCAAAATATTAAAAGCTCTCTTTTTTTTGCACCTAGGTATATCTTACAGTGTTTTGCACTTAATTTCTGACAGATACAAAAGTTGTCAAGGTAGCTATGTACTTTTTAACCCTTAGAAGGTTAAAAAAAATATTAACAAAATCTGCTCAGAAAAAGTACAAACAAGGGCCAGCAAAATAGCAAAGCGGATTAAAGGGCCTGCAAGCAGGGGTACGGGACTGGGATTTGACCCCTCCAGCCTGTCATGCCCACCCCGCCCCTGGGACGGTTGAGATGGCAATTGAGACTAGGCATGGTGGCATGTGCCTGTAATCCTAGCTCTTGGAAGGCTATAAACAGGCGAATCACTACCAATCTAGTAGTGAGACCCTGAACAACCTGCAGACCCTTCCCAAAAAAAAAAACAGAAAAAAGAAAAGGTACAAATAAGAAACTCAAGGCAGGCATAGTAGCATATACCTGTAACCACAGCATTCTGGGAGGTGGAGGCAGAAGGATCTTAAGTGTGAGTCCAGC
Organism: Octodon degus; assembly: GCF_000260255.1. Taxonomy (NCBI): domain Eukaryota; kingdom Metazoa; phylum Chordata; class Mammalia; order Rodentia; family Octodontidae; genus Octodon; species Octodon degus. Next base: position 34,738,401 of record NW_004524578.1, read on the forward strand.
TTAGGTAATTTATAGATTTAGCCAGACACTGTCTCAAAAAGTACTTTGCAAAGCACATCCTATATTAAAAGCAAACAAACCTCTGGCTGCACAAAACGAAAAGGAACACTAAGCCTACCCCCATGTACACCTCTGTCCAGGCCCCACACACGGTGTGTATTATGATACAGGGACACAAAGTTGAGGAAAAACATAGAACAAAAATTACTGATTCCCCTATAGAGACTATCTAGCATAGTCCCTTACTGCCTCTGTAATCAGGCTTTTCCAAACTGTGCATCCGAGAAGTTACAATACTCCATTATTACCCCAGATGAGTGAAAGAAATTAAGAAACAAGAAGGTCTTGAACAGAAAGAAACAGCTGAAAATTTTTCAATTTACTTCAAGACAAAGATATTAAGGTATGGTTAACTATACTGTAGAAGTATGCATGTATCTATTTCAGAGATGTTAATATTCCAACACAAATTTCAAAATAATAGAAAAGCTAAACAAATGAATTTTGGACTACCCTTATATTGAATTACCTAAGACATCCCTCTCTTTCCCTTGACAGTTATCAGTATTTGTAAGCAACAAAAACTCACTTAAAAGTGCTAACATTCTTGTAAAGACCAGGAATGTAATTGAAATGTTCCACTTAAAAGTATCATTTATCATAGTTTGTGCTGCATTTCATAACTAATTACTTTCTCATCAAGCAGCAAATAGAAATACTGTCATGTAAAAGCTGGAATGAAAATTTTTTTTGCTTAATTTAATGCAAAATATGCCTATATATAGACAATTTCTAATACGTAAAAAAAAAACAGATACACAGAACTTGGTGTTTATATTAGAAGTGAATTAAATGTTTAAGTAAAAGTTGTTTATATTTAAAAATCAAAGTTTTACTGGAAATCATATAGGACATAACTCATAAAAAGCCCACATAATTGGCACAACTAAATCATCTAAAATAGTAGTAATCCATCTTTTGGTAGCATATCACTTGATGGTAACTGTTCTTTTTCCAAAACTTTTCCTAATGACTTTTTGAAATATAGCTTAGTGTGAAATGTGCCATAACAGTAAAATATTTTCAACATTTTCCTGCCAAGGAACATCACAAACTACAGGAGTTTAATGAAGTAATTTATTACCAGAATTCATAACAAAAGCTACAGTCTTAATGGAAGAGAAAAAAAGATACCACGTTTTGTTTTGGTTTGGTTTTAAATACTGACCAAAGGATTATTTCCCAGGCTCTTTGGTCTATCCTCAATAATAACAGTGATAGTAAACATATCTCAAATAACATGAGCAATTCTTTGTGATTAACAGTTGTAGAAAAAAAAAAAACAGTTGTAGAGACTTGGAAATCAGAAACAATCTTTCTAGCACAGGCATTAATTAGGAAAGTTATATGCATATACTGCTATAGGTTTAGTAAAGCCCACTCTGTAACAAGAATCTGCCACAAGGCCTGGTGAGATAGCTCAGTGGACTAAGTGCCTGCTTAGGCAAGCACAGGGACCTAGGTTCAATCCCTGGCACCACATGACATCCGCCCCCGCCCCGGGGGCACACTGAGCCAGAAAACAAGTCCCACTGTGGGGCCACATGCCTGTAATCCCAGCACTGGAGAGGCTGAGAATAGGAGGATGGCAAGGAGTCTGAGCTGCATAGTGAGAACCTCTACCAAATACATAAAATAAAAATAGGGAAAGAGAATTAAGAATGTCAAGAAGAAGCTATAAACAGACCCATGCTACTTTCTCCAAGAAATCATTTAGGTTATAGTTGTTAGTGAAGCTTACTATAACAGAAGGTAGCTGGTTCCTCTACTTCATGACAGTACCCCAGATAGGTAAAAATCAAAAACAATACTAATTATAATAATGATAATGATAGACATGAAAAGTAAAAAGAGATCCTAATGCCACCTCCACTAAGGTCCCACTTTTCTGAGCCCCAACTGTTCTCTATCCTGAGATGTTTTGTCACCTCTATTTCTAGAGAAGGAAAACACCCTTTTGGGACATAACTATCTTCACCTGAGTTTCAACCCCAATTCAAATAGACTCATTAGAAAGCCTTTCAAACTACAGGTCTCAGGTAATGCCTCAGAAATAAGATTTCTCCCAAAAGTTTTACATTACACACTGACTCATGACAATGTTAATTCTCTTCCAGTCTTCCATTGGGCTATAGGCTATGATTTACTCTGCTTTGGACAGAAATCTTTGTATAGTGGAACCTGAAGCAAGGAAAAATTTGAAAAAGAATGAACACATCATTTAGTATTCTACATCTTCAGGATTTGGAGTAATGAGGCCTGGGTTTAGACCTAGGTTTTCTCATTAGTTAGATATGTGGCCTTAACTCAGTAGTTTTCAACCAGGTAGAATTTTGCCCTCCGGAGAAATTTTGTCAAGGTCTGGAGGCATTTCTAATAACCTCAACTGGAGGAAGAGTTAACAGCTGCAATAACACAATAGTACACAAGACAGTGCCCTCTCCTCCGTACAACAAAGATTTATTCTGCAAAAAAAGGAAAGAAAGAAAGAAGAAAAGAAATCAAAGATCACATTGATATTTTGGTCTAAAATGTCAAGTGACAGGCTGGAGACGGTGATACACAATTGTAATCACAGCACTAAGAGGCTGAGGCAGAAGGATTGTTCAAGGTCAGCCTGCGCTCCAAAGTGAGCTCAAAGCCAGCCTGAACTCTACAGTGAAATCCTGTCTCAAAATCATGAAATAAATAAAATAAAATAAAATGTCAAGTGACATTACACAAACAAAAAATGACAATGTTTTTAGGCTTTAGTTTATATACCTTTTAATTAGAGGCAACACTGCTAATATTGACAACTTTCCATGACTTTCGGGGGCCTGGGGACATAGCTCAGCTAAGTGCCTGCTGGCAAACGCAAGAATTTGGATTCAATCCCCATTACTGCATGCCATGCAAGCCCCAGCCCTGACCACCCAGTCAGCCACTGAAACCAGGCAAGGTGGTACGTGCCTATAATCCCAGCGCCAGGGAGGCTGAGACAGGAGAATCACTACAAGTCCCAGCTGCATAGTGACATCCTATACCATATA
>NW_004524578.1:34742522-34773513 GCF_000260255.1 Octodon degus
CATGTGGTGCTGGGGGATTGAATCGCAGTCCCTGTGCTTTGCTAAGCTTGTTCTAAGTAGGTGCTTTAGACCACTGAGCCATCTCACCAGCCCCTCAATGATGAATTTTATTTGTTCTTTGTCTCACATATTCCAGATTTAAGGCTATATATGACATTAGCCCAAAATGCCATGTCACTGACAAAACAGGTCTTAACAAAGGCCCACTCTCTCTAGTCAAAGAAGCAGGAAATGGACAGCCTAGTAAGACAGAACATTTTCAGAGAACAAGTGACTTATTACAGTTAGCCAGTGAGGTAGTGCATGCCGTTAATCTCACCACTTAGAAGGCTGAGGCAGAAGGATCACCACAAATTCAAAGCCAGCCTGGGCTGCATAGTGAGTTCAAGGCCAGCCTGCATTACACAGCAAGATCTTGTCTCAAAACAACAAAACAAAAACCAACTGTTAAACTATCTATGCACCCTGAGACCATCATGTTAAGTAAAACAAATGAGACACACAAACTTAAATATTGCATAATTTCTATTATATGAGACATTCAAAGTTTAAATAATTTAAAAAACAAAATAAAAGCCAGACAATAAACAAGTAAATAGAGGGATATAGAAAAAGAGAAGGAGGAGAGGGACAGAAAGGGGAATAAAACTTAAAAGAATTAAGATACAGGGCTGGGGAGATGGCTCAGTAGAATAAGCGTTTGTCTGGCAAGCGCAATCCCCGGTTCTGCCTAAAAAGTAAATAAATAAAATAAAAAGATATATTTTATACACGTACCTGAATGTAATCATTACATAATGTAAACATGTACCAATATAAACTCTCCCTCCAAAAAATGCATAGAGACCTAAAGGAAGGAGCATAATATTCTTAAGTATAAAAGAAAAAGAAGCCAGCTATCATGGAACACACTTGTAATCCTGGCATTTGGAAGGCTGAGGTAGGAAGATCACAGTGAGTTGCAAGCCAGCTCTAACAACATAGTGAGTTCAAGGCCAGCCTGAACTACATAGAGAGACACTGACTCAAAACACACACACAAAAACAAAGTATAGAATCCTATAACCAAAGAAAATATCCTTCAGGAATAAAGGAAAAAGCAAAAAAACTAAGAATTTATCAGGAGCAGACGTATCCATAAAGAATGTTGGCCAAGTATGGTGGCATACACTTGTAACCCCAGCACTCAGGAGGCTAAGGCAGGAGGATCATTGCAAATTGGAGACCAACCGATACTACAAAGTGAGCTAAGGCCAGCCTGAATTGCATAGCAAGACCCTCTCTCAAAAAAAAAAAGACAAAAAAAAAAAAAAAGAATGGTAAAAGGTAAAAGGAAATCTTTCTGAGCAAAAAAGAGGAAAAAAGGAAAGAAGAAAGGAGTGAAAGAGAAAGGTAAAAGAATAATAAAAAATGTCAGTAGACGGTATGCAATGTGTTAATTATTGAAACTGTCCTACCAATTTGATTTGAAACTGTCTCATTGCTATTTGTCTGTCAATAAAATTATGGAAAAAAATAAATTAGGTGAAAAAAAAATTCGGTAAATACAATGTTTTCTTCGAATGCTTAGACTTTGAAAATTGGTCTTAGTTGCATAAATTATAAAATTTTCTATATGGGTTTTAAATGTATGCAGAGAAAATATTTTGGATAATTATACACAGAGAAGGGCAAGGGGGGGCCTGGCCCTAGCTCAGGCCTTTAAGTGGCTGCTTCCACAAAGCTGTCAGCCTCAGGTTGCTGGAGTTCGAACCTCACAACTCTCCTGCTGGCCAAAAGTGCCCTGAAGGCGTTCGAGGAACCAAAAAAAAAAAAAAAGAGAAGGGCAAGGGAATGTAAAAGAAGGTAAGATTCCTGTATTTACTGAAACAAATGACACTAGTAGATGTGATGAGTTATGTACATCTCAGTGGAACACTTAGGACAAGCACTAGAAAATCCAAAGAGGTAAACTAAGAATACCAGTCTCATATCTAGTCATGTGACTTTGACCAGGGTGCCAGGACCACTGAGTGGATAAAGGATAGTTTTTCAATGAATAGTGTTGGGGAAACTGGAAACTCACATGCAAAAATATAAAGCTGTACCCTTACCTTTGCTATATAAAAATATTAACTCAAAATGAATTAAAGGGGGGCCGGGGAGATGGCTCAGTGGAATAAGCGCTTCCCTGGCAAGTTCAAGGGCCTGAGTTCAAGCCTCAGTTCCACAAAAAAATAAATAAATAAAATGGATTAAAGACCTGAATGTAAGAGTTAAAACTCTAAAAATATTAAAACATAAAACAGCAAGAAAAAAACACAAGGAAAATGTTTTATGACATTGAATATGACAGTAAATTTTTGGATCTGACACAAAAAACACAGGCAACCAAAAAAAAAACGGGAACAGGACTTCATCAAAATGAAAGATCTTTGTACACTAAAGGACAACATCAAGAGAGTGAAATAACAGCCAAAGGATGAGGGAAATGTCTTTAATCACATTTCTAGTAATAGCTTACAAAAAGAAAAAAAATTCAACAATGAACCTGAATAGGCATTTTTTCCAACGATATAAAAGCAATCAGATGCACATGAAAAGATGCTCAACATCACTGTTATTCCTTGAATAAGAGTGTTCACCAAAGGCCCATGAGCTCATAGGTGGGGCTTCTGGAAGGCGACTGAACATGGGGTGAGAAGCTGGCTTGCTGCTAGGATGGATGACCTGAACAAAAAAGGCAGGTGGTGAGGGCACAACCTGGAACGATTTACTTTCCTCCCTACCTTTCTCTTTTTTGTGACCACCATGACAGAAACAGCCTTTTCTCTAGCACATGTATCCACCATGCCATTTTCAGCATCTGGGCCACTATGAACATGGACTGAAACATCTGAAACTGTAAGACAAAATAAGCCTTTCCTCTTTTGTGTTGCACACATCAGGTGTTTTGACAAGGAAAGTGACAGGACACCAATCACTAAGGAAATGCTAATTAAAATCACAGTGAGATAATCTTCATACTTATTAAGATAGCTATGATTTAAACAAGAACAAAAATAACAAATTTGATCAGGGAAGAAATTGGGACTACAGCACGCATGGTGGATGGGAGTGTGAAATGGTGCGGCTGCTATGAAAAACTGTATGAAGACTTCTCAATAAATTAAAATAGAAATGTTTCCAATTTTCTGCTAGATTAAAAAATCTTCTGAAGATTCTCAGGAACATTGCCTTGCCCATCTTCTACATATAACTGTATGGCTTGACTTACTCATTGACTAACTATATATACTGATACCTGTGAAATGAGCTACTGCACTGCAGATGGTAATTTCTAATAGTAGTTTCATGCTTGGAGTGCCTGTCATTCTGGTCTTCTGAACATGGGCTGCTTGTCATGACATGCCAGTTGCTGCTATGCTGTCTCTTGGGTAGGCTGTTGTTCAAAAAGAAGGGGGTGGTGAATGAAAGCAAGAGACAGGAAAAGGAATATTGTGGGACTGTCCTGCTTCAAGGTTGTATATGGTGAGATTTTTGGACTTATGTGTAAACATAAGAAATATATAATTCTTTATGCCTATTTTTAAAATTTATTCTAATAAAAAAAAAATAGAAGTGTTGAGGCAGGACGATTGCTGTGAGTTGGAGGGCAGTCTGGGCTACAAAGTGAGGTCAAGGTCAACCTGAACTGCACAGTGAAGCTCTGTCTCAAAAAAAAAAAAAAAAAAAAAAAAAACAAGAATTACCATAAGCTCTGCCAATTCCAATTCTAGGCACATACTCAAAACAACTGAAAACAGGGTCTTTATTTGTATCTTATATTCACAGCACCAGTGTTAATAATCAAAAAGTAGAAGCAATCTACATATCCACCTACAGATGAACAGGTCAACAAAATGTAGATACACATACAATGGAACAGTAGTCAGCCTTTAAAAGGAAAGAGGGGCCAGTAAGATAGCTCAGCAGTGTAAAGCACCTGCTAAGGCAAGCTTAGGCAAGTGCTTGGACCGCAGTTCGATCCTCGGCATCACATGCTACACCTGAGCCGGCCACAAAAAATAAATCAATACATACACACATATATATGTACATATATACATTATGTACATAAATGGAAGGAGATTCCAACACAAGCTACACCTTGCTTGAATTTTGAGAACCTTATGTAATGAAAAGTAAATCCCATATACAAACTACACCAATACTGTATTTTTCCACTTACCTGACGTATCTAGAACAGTCAAGTCAGAGATAAAAAGAATGATAGTTGTCAGAGGCTAAGGGATGGCCCTTGTAATGCCAAAATTTAGGGTCTGAAGCAGGATTTTGAGTTTGAGCCTCAGTACAAATCAGATTCTGTCTCAAAAAAGTTACTAAACAACAACAACAAAAAGGCTCAAATTCTTTGCCTTGTTTATAAATTATGTTTGTTGATTGATTTAGTAAGGAAAGAAAACCATTTAACAAGTGGGATGAAGAGATGCCTGAGCATGATCTCCTCAGTTCTCATAGAACCTAAAATTTACTCAAGTACTTTAATACTCCAAATGTGGTCCACAGATATCACCACAGGAACTTGCCAGGGAACCTGTCAGAAGAGCAGAATCTCAAGCTTCTCCCTAGACCTAACTCAGAGTCCACTTACTCACATGCTTCCCAGAAGATCTGTATGCATGTTAAACACAACAGCTATAACAGAATGACTATCTAAAAGCTGCTATAGGGCCGGTCAGATAGCTCAGGAGACTAAAGCACCTGCTTAGGCAGATGCAGGGGCCAGGATTCAATCCCCGGCCATGTGTGCTGGCCCCACCCCTGGGGTGCACTGAGATGGTGACTGAGACTGCGCATGGTGGTGCACGTCAGTAATGCCAGCGCTTGGGAGGCTGAAAATGGGAGAATCACTACAAGTCTGATCTATGTAGTAAGACACTGTAGACCTTGTACTAAATACAAAAATAATAATAATAATAATAATAATAATAATAATAATAAGCTGCTATAATAGAATGGCTAGAACAGCAACAGATGTTGGTAAAGATCTGGATAAACCAAAACTTCATCTACTACTGGTAAGCATGAAAATGGTGCAGCTATTCCAGAAAAGCTTCGCAGTTCCTCACATCGTTAAAGTCAGAATCACCAAATTATCTAGCCATTCCACTTCTGGACACATATACCCTTAAAAAACTAAAATGTACATCCATTCGAAAACTTGTACATAATAGTCACAAAGCATGAAAAACACAAATACCCATCAACTTCATGAAGAAATATATTCATACAGCGGAGCATCATGGAGCAATAAAAGTCAATCAAGTACTGATTTGTGCTTGAGCATGGATGAACCCTGAAAACATCAACACAAATGAAAGAAGCCAGACACAAAAGACCACATATGTGTAATGCCAGGACAAGAAATGTCCAGAGTAGAGAAATCTACAGAGAGAGAAAGGAGATTATTTTTGCAAAGGATTGTGGGATAGGCATAGAATAGGGAATGAAATCCAAATGTTACAGGGTTTCTTGTTCGAGATGGGAAGTGTTAAAAGCAGAGCATGGTAGTGATGACACAACTCAGTGTCTATGCTAAACACTGCTAACCTGTCTATTTGAAAATGGTGAATTTTTAGATATGCAAATTATATCTCAATAAAGCTATTATTACAATATAAAACAGAGGAACATAACAAACACAGAGGTACAACAAAGGAGGAGATATTCAACAACTGCTGTGTGAGACAATTTTTCACAAGAAAGTACCTTCATTTGATTGGGAAAAAAAAAGCTGGATTCTAAAAAATAAAAGGTATCTGCTTCATGAAGGAAATAGGTCTGCACAATGTGCTCTAAAAGGTTTTACTGCTGAGTACATGAATGGAGTTGTACTACGCACTGCCAGCAACCCAACAAAGGAAAACCATGTTAGGATGAAGGAAATAGAATTCAACTGTCAGTTTGTATGCAATGGTGCAAAAAGGCATGCCTCACAAATGTTACCATGGCAAAACGGGCAGAGTCTACAACATTACCCAGCATGCTGCTGGCATTGTTGTAAACAAGCAAGTTAAGGGCAAGATACTTGCCAAGAGGATTAATGTGCATATCAAGCATATTAAACACTCAAAAAGTCGTGACAGCTTCGTGAAAAGAGTCAAGGAAAATGATCAGAAAAAGAAGGAAGCCAAAGAGAAAGGTACCTGGGTTCAGCTGAAATGCCAGCCTGCCCCTCTCAGGGAAGCACACTTTGTGAGGACCAATGGAAAGGAACCCGAGTTGTTGGAACTCATTCCCTATGAATTTATGTCATAAACTGGAGATGTTGCTCTGCCATTCAGTACCTAATTGGCAGCTTAAGTGTTCTAGGTCCTATGTAAAAATAAAATCATCCTGTGTTGTAAGGGTGGTTTTCTTAGTTGAACAGGTATGTGGTGCCTTCTTACCTCAGAAATATTTGCAGCAGATTTTCACTGTACCCAGTAATTGTGTCTAGCCTTTACTCTTCAGTATTTTCTTGCTGAAAGATATTGCTGAGGTATTGTGCAGGTGTATATCCAAAAATTCAAATATTTATAAAGTGGTTTTTTTGCAGAACTGGGGATTGAACTCAGGTCCTTGTGCTTGCCAGGCAAGTGCTTATTCTACTGAGCCATCTCCCTGGCCCCATATAAAGTTTTTTTTTCATAATTTTATTGAGAAACAAATAGCAATGAGACAGTTTCAAACCGAATTGGTAGGACAGTTTCAATAATTAACATATTGCATACATTCTTCCTAGTGGTTAACTGCTGTACAAGAGGCACACTTGATATCCTACTTACAAACACCATTACAACAAATCCCTCTATTCATTAAGAGAATGCAACTATATATCTATCCTAACTAATTTGAATACACAGATACATTCATCTGTATCCCTTTTTTTTGTTTAAGTTCCGTTATTTGAATATTATAGGTGTGTAAACTCAGCAAAATATTCTAAAAGAGTCCAGTAGCCCATAATAGTATTGGGTCTTCCGCCTGACTGGCAATGTCAGAAATTGTTGACCTGAGTCCCCTACAGCTCAACATAACAGCATGGCATATAAAGTATTTATATTGGCTTGAAGATCCTGAAAATCATTATGGGGAAAAGATGTATCAAAATAAATGGAAGTCACTTCAGAAACAAACTTAAATCCATTTCAGTTAAATAAATTCTTTAAAGCAAAAAAAAAAAAAAAGAGAGAGAGAGAGAGAGAAAGAGACAGACAGAGAGAGAGACTGAAGATACAAAACTATAGCTTAACAATGAATTCCTGACTATTTTTTGGTATCAGGAATCAAACTTGTACCTCACACTTGCCCGGCAAGTGCTGTGCCACTGAGCTATATTCCCAGTCCCTGACTATTTTTAATGATAGAGAACACAATGACTATATCATTAGTTTCTTCACTTAACTTAAAAAGTGTATCCCAATTTACAATGTCTCAGGCACCATGGGATACAAAAGCAAATAAAGACTAACTCCAACCCAGACCAGTAGGAAAATGACCAAACCACCCTGCAACAGCTGCCTGGTAAGCTACATGCAGCAAGTTGTGATCTTGGTCTCACTGCAAATTCACAATCAGCTGCACTTCTCACACTCAACGGCAGTCTGAATAAAATCTCTTTCCAAGTAAGGCTCGAGGTCTATAAAAGAATTTGAAAAGTTAGCTCTGTTGGTGCTGCTTTCATATGCATGTGTGCTGTTCTATAAATTTGTATTTCAAAATCATAATTTAGCCAAAGACAAACTTTACAATAATCATAACAACAAAGTGCTCATTTCTACTGAAAGATGCATTCAATCAATGTTGTTATATATTCCTGATTTTAAAAGCACTTTTTAAATGTTTTTAAAAAAATCTCAGGATTGACAAATGCAAATTTTCCACTTTTACACACATAAACAGAAGAGGTGAAAGATTAAGGGAACTGTTTTACTTTCACATACTGTGTTTATACTACTAAACTGAAAAGCTGGTGTGTCTATTTCTGTGATTTTGTTAAAATTAATATTTAGAGTGCATAAAATAATTATGTGACTCTAGTTCTTAAGAGACTTACTAGTTGGGAAGATAAGAAACAAAATGAGACAAATAAAGCAGCCCAAAATAAAATTTTAAAATAATTAATTAAAAGTAAAAAAACAAAAATGTGATCACACTGATACCTAGTATGAGAATGAATGCCTATAAAACCACCACTATGAGGCCGGACAACCACAAATTTGAGCCCACCTTGGGCAATTCAAAAGAACCAGTCTCAAAATTATAATTTTTTAAAATGTATTTGTGTGTGTGTGTGTGTGTGTGTGTGTGTGTGTGTGGCCAGTTCAGCCCACCAGGGGGCAGGGCTGGCTGGCATGTGGTGCTGGGGGATTGAACCATGGTCCCTGTGCTTTGCTAGGCTTATTCTAAGTAGGTACTTTAGACCACTGAGCCATCTCACCAGCCCCAAAATTACAAATTTTTTAAAAGGCTGGGGATATAGTTTGGGGTAAAAGGCCTGGATTCAAGTACATGGAATTCAGTGTGAAAGACAGAATGAAAATCTTTTTTTTTTTTTTTTTTTTTCAGTACCAGAGATTGAACTCAGGGCCTTGCACTTATTCTACTGAGCTATCTTCCTGGCCCTGAAAATCATTAAGGTAAATGAAATTAATGAAACAGTCGAGAGGTGAGGCATATGCAGGAGTAGATGCACAAGGAGTTAGGACAGGCAAAGAGAAATAAAGACAATATACAGAGGATGATTCCAGTACTTTATATAAACTACTGATGGTAGAAAATATCCTTTATGAAAAGGAAAAAAAAATCCTTTGAGAAAAGAAATTTTTGTAGAAATGAAAGCAGATTCTTTGACTGTACAAGACAGGGTGTATGTCTATAAAAAATAAGGTTATAAGGAAAAATCTCATAGTATTTTTTCATGACTGTAAGAGAAATAACCAGTTAAAACATGTAAACTGGGCTGGTGAGATGGCTCAGTGGTCTAAAGCACCTACTTAGAACAAGCTTAGCAAAGCACAGGGACCACGGTTCAATCCCCCAGCACCACATGCCAGCCAGCCCCGCCCCCTGGTGGGCTGAGCTGGCCACACACACACACACAAAATAAATAAATAAATTTTTAAAAAAACATGTAAACTATCGTAGAAGATAGGTCATAAAAATATCTGGGTAAAAATATCTTAAAATGAAATTTACAATATTTTTGAGACAGGATCCCACTGTGTAGTTCAGGCTGGCTCTGAACTCTGGGGTTACAGGTGTATACCACCGTATCTGGCTAAAATTTAAATTTTTAGAGGCTGGACATGGTTGTGCAAGACCGTAATCCCAGTGCTGGGGAGGCTGAAAACAGGAGGATCACTACGAGTGAGACCCTGCAGACCCTGTACAAAATACATTAAAAAATGAATAGAATTTTAAATACAAGTTTACCTAAGCTTAAAAATGTAAGTTATAACTGCAACAAATCTCAAAAAACAATACATGTTAGAAACCACAAAACAGTCCAGGTATGGAGGCACATGCCTGTTATACCAGCACTTGTGAGGCTGAAGCAGGAGGGCTGCTGCTGTGAGTTTGGGGCCAACCTGAGCTATATAGGTGAGCTGAAGGCAGCCTACACTACATAGTAAAACCCTGTCTCCATTTAAAAAAAAAAGGAAGGGAGGGGAGGGTAAGAAAGTTGAAGAAAGGGGCAGGGCAGAATGGAGTCACAAAAAGTAGGCAGTGATGGCAGCCCACACCTCTAATCCCAGTACTGAGACTGAGGCAGGATCAGCACCAGGAGTTCAAGGCCACCCTGAACTTTTGAAGAATCCCTGACTCGAAAAATAAACAAAAAGGGCCATTTATATAACTCAGCAGCGCACGAGGTCATGAGTTTGATTCCTGGTAACAACAAAAATACAACAACAACAAAAAGTATTATTTTATGGGAGTTGTTGGGTAATTTTCCTAACTAAAATTTATGATAACATAGCAGCCTGGACTTTATATGACTCGACTGTGACAGGAGTACTATTCAGAGGTCAGCATTATTATCCAGAGGGCTCTGTTTGCAAAACATACTCAAGGTCTTCATCAATTTTTTTCAAAAGGTCTTATACTTACAAACCATTTAACATTTTTGCTAATTTTCTCACTTTTAAGCAATCAAATTGAATAAGATCCTCATTTAACAATGTGTTTGAGAGTAGAGGACTTGTTTTTTAATCTTTTTGAGACAGATATGCACTTTAGCCCAGGCTTGAGCTCATTCTGTAGCCCAGGCTGGTCGTGAACTCGAAAAATCCTCTTCCCTGAGTCTACCGGGTGCTAGGATTACAGGCAGGCACCACTATGCCTGGCCTTAGGACTAAAATCTCATTTCCATCGACTGTATAAAATGTTATTTCAGCAAGATTTTCAGTTCACTGTACTGCACATACATTAAATTGACAGATGTTTAATGTTTACCAAAATATAGTACTGAATACCTACATATTAAAGCAAATTATAACTGAACTTCACTGCACTGAAAAGAATGCTTTGCATTATCTGCATGAACTAGTCCATCTACAGACAATACCCTAACTACTAATAAAAAATGGTCCATATCATATTGTCCGCTCACATAGCAGGTACACACAGAGTTTGCTGAACAAAACAGAATGACTGCTCAGGGACCCTTCAAAGGGTACAGAAGGCCACCTGGCAATGGAATTTAAAACTGACTATATCCTTTACCAAGGGACCTATAGCAGAACCAGCCTGAAATTGGAGTGCGGCAAGGGCTCTTGAGTGTCTAAAGCATAATGAGATCAGAATGTGGCTTTAATTCAGTGAAATGTTTAGAGGAAAGAGAAAAATTAAGAGCACCAACAAGGATGGCCATTCGTTCCTTCATTCTACAAGTGTTTCCTGAGTACATACTAGGTACCAGGTACCTGCACAGCCACAGAGAATACACCAGCAAAAGACAATATGGTATTCTGTGTGCAAAAGGACAACAAGCCATTAAAGTGTCAGACAACAATAAGTACCACAAAGCAATGGAACTGGGGGTGGGACATAGGGGAAGGAGGATATCTACATAAAGTGCTAAGAAGAGTGATGCCTGAGTAAAGATTTATGCGCCATTTCATAAAGGAGAAAGCATAAAGAGAAAGGCTCTGTGTGGGAACAAGAAGAGTTATTAAAAGAAAACCAAGTCGGTGTAGCTAGAGAGGAGTAAACAAGACCTTATGCAAGTGAAGGACTTAAGAGTCCAGAGTCATGTGGGCCTTCCTGGCCAAGGCAAGGAGCTTGCATTTCTTAGCAAAGTTATAGGCAGATACCAGCAGGTTTAGAGCAGGGGAATGACAAGATCTCATATGCATTTTACTTTTTTAAATTTAGGTTTCACTGTCAGGCACGGTGGCATATGCCTATAATTCCAGCACACCAAGAGACTGACGCAGGAGGACCACAAATTAAGCTCAGCTTGGATAACTTAGCAAATTAGCAAGACCTTATCTCAAAATAAATTTTATCCTTTTTATTGTATTTTCCTTCTTTCTGTTTTTCCTTTTTCAAAATAAATTTTAAAAGGAGCTAGAGATATAGCTCAGTGTAAAGGCCCTGGATTCAATCCCTAGTATCACCACCACTGCTACCACACACACACACACACACACACACACACACACACACAGAAATAAACGTCACACTAATGATCAGAAGAATAAATCTTATTTGACCTTAAAAATGTACATCTTAAATTATGAAGAGCCTATGCCTAGAATTCCTGCCAGTAAGCCTTATAGTACCAGGAATCTGTTAACTGCCAACCCAGTACTCAGGAGGTTAAGGCAGCAGAAACACAAGTTCAAGGCCAGCCTGCGGTACATAGTGAGTTGAAGATCAGCATGAACTGCACAGCAAAACCCAAAGGGGTTGGGGGTGTTATTTAAAATGCTTAAAAATAAATTTTAAACATATTTGTTATAATATTGTCAAATTACAAAAGAATAAACAGTAATTACTTTAGCATTCATCTCAATAACAAATTCACTTGGTGCAATTTGTACAATACATTACCAAAGACTCTCTTTTTTCTTTGTAAGGTAGACAAGAGACAGTTGGAAGAAAAAAATGGATTCTTGCCAAAATGCCTCCACTGCCCCCTAGTGTCCATTTAAAGACTAAAACTCTTCCAGTACTAGTAATTTAGAAAAGCTAAGGAACAAGTTCCCTGGATTTTGGAAGAGCTTCTAGCATCCTCTGCTGACAAAATCTTGCAGGTGTAACTAAATCGCCCTTTTAAATCACATTCTCCTTTAAAGCTAAACTCATTGAGCTTCTTCACACTTTTTAAATAATTTTTTTCTTCCTAGTCAGTTTAAATTAAATTGACCATTAGTGAAATATTAACGAAAGCATGCAATGTTGTTTCCATAACTGATTTCCTTCTCATATTACTAAAAACTAAAGGAGAGTTTACACATGTTTAATTCTTCAACCTTTCCTTAGGCATGAGGAGAAGAGACTGACTGATACAGGTGGTTGGCAATGACCAAGGGCAAAGGGATGAAAAGCCTCAGACCAGAAGACAGAGAGGCGTAATGGTGGCCCAAACTTGGACTCTCAACCACAGAACGTGCCAGGCAGGGAGTCAGACAAAGTTCATGGAAAACAGGTGCTCATAACTAAAAAGTCAGTGTTACATCCAGCCTTTAGTTACAGTCATAAAAGTCCAACTTCCAATTTTCTGTAGTAATGGGAAACAGAATAGCAAGAATAATGAACATGCTCAATAATCCCAAAGTCTCCATTTAATTATGAGTTACAACCTTTCTCACCTTAAAAAAAAAAAAAAAAATTAGGGCCACAGAGAAGTAAAAGGAGTGGTTAAAAATTATTATTCCCCTTTTTTTTCTGATCCTTTGCACTTAAATTTTTACTTGTTCAGTCCTAAGAAAAAAAGTAAACCTTCAAATTTTATGGGCATCAGAGATAAGGGGAATAAAGAATGAGTAAAAACAAGTTTTTCATCAAAATAAATTATAACATACATTAACATTTCCAATCCAATGACTCAAACAGTAACACTAAACCCAACTACTACTACTAACTGGAGTAAAATGCATATTTTAAAAAGTAATCACTGGGACCGAGGAGATGGCTCAGTAGAATAAACGCTTCCCTGGCAAGAACAAGGGCCTGAGTTCATTCCCTGGTTCCGCCAAAAAAAAAAACGTAATCACTGGCAATGCAGTCTATAATGTATGTACTAACATGCATATTGATTACTTTCCTTAAAATTCTAGAGCTATCACATGTTTAATTCTTCAGCCTTCCTTAGGCATTTTTAGAGCTGGGGAGATAGTTCAGTAGTCTAAGTGCCTGCCTGGTAAATGCAAGGACCAGAGTTCAAACCCCAGTACCACATGCCACGCTGGCCCAGGAACACCAGGCGCGCCATGGCACTAGGGAGGCAGAGACAGGAAGATCACTGCAAGTCCAAGCTGCGTAGCAAGACCCTGCATCTAATTAATTCATTAATTTTAAAAACTATTTTTAAAATGTGCAATTAAATGGTACAATGAGCTATGATCTATACAACTTAATGAATTAGTCTAGCTCACCTTCAAGCAGCTTTCAGTCGGTAAGCTGTTGTACAACTGACCTGGAAGGTTAGGACAGTGCATACGTAACGGTTCTTATGAAAACAGGTGTTGATCTACATTTCTACACTAGCATTTGGTCCGTTCAGTTCTCTACTTTCATTTTCCACATAAGAACTAAGGATGTGTCATAATGAAAAACATACTCAAAAGTTACAAAATGAAAAGAAGCCATAAAACGAACATTTCAACTATAAAATAAAAAAATGTTCAATTCTACTTCTGTAATTCTTTTCTAAATTGTTTTGTTTTACTGACACCAGGGATCGAACCCAGGACCTACCACATGTAGACAAGAGCTTTCCCACTGAGCCACTTCCTAGCCTAACAAATAACACTCCTATACATACTAAAACCTATGGGAGTTTTTTAAAACTACTATACCTTTTCTCTTCAAGTCCTTGTACTTGAAGTTATTACATATAATTACACACAAATAATAACCAAAAAAATTAAGCTTGCTACAGAAGGCAGAATCAGTCCTGTGAAGTAGTACATGAAGCTGGTACCTGGAAATGTTGCTTAGAGAAAAATCACATCAGAAATGGTTTCTAAAGGTTGGACAGAATTATAGTAACAGCAACTAGAGCAACAGAAAAGCAGCAGTCAAGTATTAATCAGTATCAACTCAATACAAGTAGACTCCTTTATTAGGAAAGAGGAGCCAAATAAAAACTGATCAGATATAATATGCTTACCAATCAGGAGATATCTGTATCTATATATCTATACCTACATCTACTTCTACATCTATATCTATATCTATATCTATATCTATATCTATAAACCTATACTAACGGAAAATTAAACATGTTATTGAAAAATATTCTAAGTTGCTGAGACAGCCAGAGCTGACTGGGCAATGAATTGTATAACTACAGAGGAAATGCAGGCAATAAGTAAAATCTCTCAAAAGCACATTTTTTCTTGTATAAAGTAAATTGGATTAGTAAAAAAATATACATTTGAATAATTTACTTTCTCAGTGTTCTGGAAGCTTGCAGTCTACAGTCAAAGTGCTGGTCGACCTGGTTTCTGGTAAGACCTCCCTGGTTTATAGATGATCTTCTGCTAAGGCCTCACCTAGTCATTCCTCCCTACCAGGGGCGAGGCAGCAGCAAGGTGACCACACACTTTTTGGTGTCTATTCTTACAAAGACAATGACCCTATGGTTTAACTTTAACAGTCTTAGTCATCCTCGCGGTGCTGGGAAAAAACACTCAGTGCCTATAACTTAAGGGAAGAAAGATTTATTTTGACTCCAGGTTTGATGGTATGGTCAGCTGGCTCTAAGGCAGACACAGAATGGCAGAGGGTCAGTCAGAGAATAAGGAGCTCAGTCCATGGCAGTCATGGAACAGAGAGAAGGAAGGAGCTGGGACAAGACACTGCCTTCCAAGGCATTTGCCAGGGACCCACCCCTTCCAAACAGGTCCCACCTCTGATTATGAGAATTTGGGGGGACATTTTAGATCTAAACCATAACAGAGGGGCTGGAGAGATGGCTCAGTGGTCTAAAGCACCTACTTAGAAAAAGCTTGGCAAAGCACAGGGACCGCGGTTTGATCCCCCAGCACCACATGCCAGCCAGCCCCGCCCCCTGGTGGGCAGAGCTGGCCACACACACACACACACACACACACACACACACAATAAATAAATAAATGTAAAAAAAAAAAAAATTAAAAAAAAAAAAAAACTAAACCATAACAGAGGTCTCACCTTCTGAAACAGCTACAATGGAGCCAAAATGGGTCTTCAATATCCAAGGTTTGCCAAGACAAACATTCAACCCATTACAAAATCTAATGTCATACACACTTCATAGTACTTTGCAAATTACACAAAATAATTAAGTACATCTTCCTCATGCTTTTTAATGCTTCCATAGCTTTCCATGATCTACAGATTTGAGGGACAGAGCTTAGAAATTTAGAAATGGGTACATAACTTTACAGTGGCCATATCTTACCTATTTTCTCTGATTTTATAGAAAACTGTAGAAATTTTTACCAAAAAAGAAAATTATGAATTTTCTAATAGAGATTTTAGTGAAAACATTTCAATTACAAAGATATTTTGGTGCATGTCTATAATCCCAGCACTCAGGAGGTTGAGCCAGTAGGATTACTGAGTTCAGGGCCAGTGTGGGCTACATAATGAGTTCAAAACCAGTATGAACTACACAGCAAGATCTTCTCAAAAAAAAAAAAGAGGGGGGATACAAAAGTCTTATAAAGAACACGATCTGTTTTTTTAATTCATTGCAAATTTGTAAAAGCGCAGAAAAAAATCTTCTCAAAAAAAAAAAAAAAAAAGATACTTAAAAGCACTATGATGGATATCAAAGGAAGAAGATCAATATTGTATTTCTGGCATTGATTACAAAATAAGATTTTCAATGAAACTGTCAAATTTATCCTCATGTTACTCTTAATTTTACATATCACATGTATCACATGTACATATTTCTACATATAGTCTCAGCCTATATAAAAATATATATGTTGTTTTATGTGAAAAAAATTACAAAATCTAAATTAAAAGGTTAATTTGGAACTAACAGATTTGTAATCCTATGTCCTGTAAAACAATGTTCCAATACCCAGTGTGACAGTCCTTGATATTTCTATGTCTTTTCCATTACTATAATCCATTTAAGTTTTTAATTACTAAGATAATCTGTCTTAGAGAAGGAATATATTTTTTAACTGTCTATTCCATATATCAATTAGAAAATGTACGTTTCTTTATCATTTTTCCGTTTACTATTTTGAGGATTACATATTTTATTTCTACTCTTTGGGCAACTGTTCAGAAAACAGTGAGACAGGGAGATAGCTCAGCAGTATAAGCGCCTGCCTGGCAAGTGCAAGGTCCTGAATTCAATTCCCAGCACCAAAAAATAAAAGATTGTTCAGAAAACTGTAATTTTCATACTGAACTTTTATTATTTTGGGGGTCTGTTTCTTTCTGAGATTCTTTTTATTTTTTGTACAGGGTCTCACTATACAGTTCATACTCATAGTGATCCTCCTGTTCTCAGCCTCCCCAGCAGTTGGCCTACAGGCATGCACCACCACGCCCAGATTGAGGTGCCTGATCCGCCTGCCCCAGGGGCGGGGTCAGTACAGCATGTGGTACCAGGGCTCTAACCCCAGTCTCTGCGCTTGCCTAAGCAGGTGCTTGATCCGCTGAGCTATCTCATCGGCCCTTCTTTCTGTGTTATTTTAAACAAGGGTTGTTAGATTTCTCTTTTCATTTCTTAAATTTACTCTGACTTATCACTAAGTTCAGCAGTAAACTGATGTTCATACTTCTGTAAGGACACTATTTGCAGGGCTAAGTAGATGGCTCAGTGGAATAAGGGTTTCTTGGCAAGTGCAAGAGCCTGAGTTCAATCCCCGATTCTGCCAAAAAAAAAGATACTCCTCATTTGGATTCTTAAATTATCAGAGATTCCTGAATTACTTACTTCTTCTTCTCCTTCATCAGCATCATCCTCATCATCATCATCTTCAGAAAGAGGTGGAGGCAAGGGGCCAAGGATGTCTTCTTCCACATTAGCTGGTTGTCCTACCATTTTAGGGGGTAAAGGAGGGCCAATTAACTCATCATCAGAAGAAGAATCAGAACTGTCTTCACTTTCACTGCTGCTTGAATCTCTGAAAATAAAGAAATAGAAACTCTTTGCCTCTGCTGCTATGAACTTTTTGCCTCTCCAGAATATCTCTGAAGGGCCAGGGAGATAGCTCAGTAGAATAAGCGCTTCTCTGGCAAGCATAAGGCCCAGAGTTCAATCCCCAGCCCTGCCACAGAATATCTCTGAAGATAGTTCTAGCTTCTCAGGAAGTCTTGCTTCTCCTTGTAACAACTGAGTCTGTCAAATGTTTGTTATTGTTGATCTGTTTGCTTATTTGGTTTTCTTGAGACAGGGTCTCACTGTGTAGTCCAGGCTAGCCCCAAACTCAAAACCCTCCTGCCTCAGTCTTCCAAGTGCTGGGATTATAGGCATCTAACACCATACTTGGTTTTCAAGTGTTTTGTTTGTTTTTTGTTGTGGTTTTGATTTTTGGTGTTGGTTTTTTGAGAGATGGTCTCACTATGTAGTTCAGGCTGGCCTCAAGCTCATGGCTATCCTCCTGCCTCAGCTTTCCAAGTGCTGGGATTACAGGTGTGAGCCACCATGTCCAGCTCCTTCATGTTTTTAAATTCACAATTCAACTGTTAAATATAGGACCAGGTGCAGTGGTGCACGCCTATGATTCTAGCCCTTGTGAGGCTAAGGCAGGAGGATTTCTGGGAGTTCAAGGACAGCATAGGCTACAAATTGAGTGCAAGGACAGCCTGAGCTACAAAGTGAAACCATGTCAAAAAGAAAAAAATAATAATAATTTATAATGCAAATATTATTTTAAGTAAAAATAAAAAACCTTTTCTAATCATCTTACTCAAACATAAATCAAAGATAAAAGGTCATACCAATAATGTGTTAGACTTCATTAAATCATTATCCCTCATAAAGAGAACAACAGGACACTTAAGAAAAACTACAAAGTACTAGATCCATAAAAGAGAGAAACACTGACATAGCCTATAGTTAATAGCCTCTATTAACTATATTTGAACCCAACAGTTTTTCATGGGAGCAAATAAACTAATTACTCTATAGAAGTTAGTGTTACTTCTAAAATACTTCAATACAAGGGCCAGGGAGATAGCTCAGCCTGCTTAGGCAAGCTCAGGCAAAGCACAGGGACCGAGGTTCGATTCCCCAGGACTACATGCCACACCAGCCCTGCCCCCAGGGAGGGCTGAGCCAACCACAAAAAATAAATAAATAAATAAATTTAAATACTTCAACACAAATTCTGAACTACAAATTATTTTTAAGTGCACTTCACATTTGGCAAGTTGTTAAAACACTGTATGAAATATTATTCCTGGATTCCAAAAAGTACATTACTCTAGGGCAGAAATGGCAAAGCATGGCACATGCGCCTCAGCAGTGGGCTGTCTGTACCACTGGAAGATCTAAAGTTTGCCATCACTGCCGCAAAGCACACTAATACCCAGTCTTTTCTTTCTTAATATACTACATGAAAGGACTATTATTCTCAATTAAGGTCGCTATCAAATAGCTCTAGGCATTCTAAAAGCCACCATCATCCACTATACCTTCATCCCATCTCAAAGGTTGAGAATTCAGCATTCCTAATTATATTGATTAAACATTCAAATATTTTAAAAGATTAAAACTGCCAATCCCTTTTAATGAAGTAGGTCTGATACATAAGTTCCACGAAAGCAAAAATTTCTCAGATTTTCTGTTGTTTCTGTGGTAATAGGGGCTGAATTTCAGTAGTGCTGAACATATCCCATCCCTTAGATTTTTCTCTTCTGTGGCAGGTTTTACTTTGTTGCCCAGATGACCTCTAACTTGTGATCCTCCTGTCTCAGCCTCCCAGCAGCGGGGATTGCCCGCATGAGCCATCGGTTTCCACCTGGTGAGGAGTTTCTGTTTTGTTCATTGCTGTTTCTGTCACTCAGCAGTTACTGAGGTAAATGTGAGATTTTTCTTTTTGTTTTTACCAAGGCTCAATATCACAAAGAATACTGTTCTTGCAGATCCCCACCTCCAACCCCAACCCCACCCCCAACTGGATCATTCTTCCCACTGCTTGTGTGGCTTCTTTCTTGTCATTCAATGCCTCAAAATGTGACCTCATCAAAAAAGGCCATGAGCACAAACTTTGGAAACTTTTACACACTCTACCAGTCTCTATTATCTTAATTATTTTATTTTGCTTGTCTTTATTACAAACATGGTTAAATTACCTTATTTGATTGCACCATAGTTGTTCAAAATATTATCTACCCTTTGACCCCAAGGCAATAGGAGCTCAAGGAGCAGAGATCTTATCTGAACTACTAACCACTGCATCTCCAGTGCCCATAACACTGCCTAACCACCAAAGATGCTCCTTAATAAAACTATGATAAGTTAATATTAAGCTATATACACACTCAAATTATCTCCCCTGTGTGACTAAAGCCTGAGTTTACCTCCATCCTCATTTAGAAGTCACATACTTTTTAATGCAAAATTATTCAAGCTATCAAAAGCTCTAAACTGCAATGCTGATCCTTAGCATCCATGCTAAGTTAATCGAGCTAACTAGTTCAAAAGTAAGCATTAAACTGAGAACTAAACTTATCCATGTTGATTTCATGGCTGATTATCCAGACCTAATACCCACACAAAATCTGAATGGTATGCATTAGTTTCTATGTAGCTTCTAATTCCATTTCTGGCTTTTTGCTTCTAATGTGTCCAAGCCAAGAAGAGACTTTCAACATATTTTCAATATCCTGAAAAATAAAATCCATGAAATTATGTCCAAAACTGCCTCTGATGGAAAACAGAATATATTCCATGTTTAAAATGTGCCTTGATTCAATATGATCCCAAAACACTAAATTCTAGCCTGAGAAACTGTACATACTGGCAGAGAAAATAATTGAAAGAGGCAAATCCTATTCTTTTCTCAATAACATTTTAGAAGAGATTTTTAACTTAATGTTAAATAATGCCTATAGGTATACACTATCAATTCACAAATTATATCCATAAAAAATTCATTCAGGCCTGGGGAGATGGTTTAGTAGAGTAAGCGCTTGCCTGGCAAGCACAATGACCTGAGTTCAACCCCTAGTTCTGAAGAAAAAAAAAAAAAAAAAAATCATTCATAACATTTCTGTTATTTCTTTTTCTTTTGTCCTTATTCTTTGCTTATTCTTTTTTTAAAGGGGAAAAAATAAAAATAATAATAAAACAGTTTCAAAACAAGGTAGTAGGAG
Organism: Octodon degus; assembly: GCF_000260255.1. Classification (NCBI taxonomy): domain Eukaryota; kingdom Metazoa; phylum Chordata; class Mammalia; order Rodentia; family Octodontidae; genus Octodon; species Octodon degus. The sequence goes on from NW_004524578.1 coordinate 34,763,055, forward strand.
AGTTATAATAATACATTGCATATTGTTATCTTCATCATAAAAGGAAATACAGATTTTTTTAAATGTATTCGGTTGTTACAGGGTCTCATTGTGCAACTCGGACTCATAGTGATTCTCCTGTTTTCAGCCTCCCCAGCACTGGGATTACAGGCATGCCCACAGTCCTGGACTCAGTCGCCTACTCAGCATACCCCAGGGGCGGGACTGCCATGGCATACAGGACCTGGGATTGAACCTTGGTCCCTGCACTTGCCAAAGCAGGCGTTTAGTCCCCTGAGCTGTCTTGCTGGTCCTAAATGGAAATACAGATACCTAAAAATTTCCTATCTTACAAATTTAGAGTGTGTACAAAACATCTCTTCTCTATCTTGAAGCAATATTTAATAGAATAAATGACATTTTTATTCCCTGTATGTAATTTTTGAATGGAAACATAACCATATAATATTTCTTAAAAGCAATAAAAATATAGTTATGTATCTTTTTCTGTAAGCCAAATCTCAATAATATAAAATTTTCATAAATTATGTACATGTTTAGTGAAATAAATTCTCAATATCACAAAGGAAACAAACTAACCTAATAGTTATTTAAAGGAAACAAATGATTGAATGAAATACAGCCAGGAGAACCACAGAACAATCCCAGAAATGAACTGACACCAAATAAATAACTTATACTTCCTAAGAGTACAACTCCCTTACATTTTGATGACTGTCCTTCTAAGAGCAGGCCCAAGCAGAGAGCAGTGACTAAAATTCATATAGAAACCTACTGTCGGGCTGGTGAGATGGCTCAGTGGTCTAAAGCACCTACTTAGAACAAGCTTAGCAAAGCACAGGGACCGCAGTTCAATCCTCCAGCACCACATGCCAGCCAGCCCCGCCCCCTGGTGGGCTGAGCTGACCACACACACACACATAAATAAAATTTAAAAAAAAAAAAAACCTACTGTCTCAGTTAGAGGTCACAGATAAAAAATGAAAAATGTGGGAAAATCCCTGAAAGGAAAAAGTACTAAGCAGAAAGAAGAAATAAAACTAAAAAGGAAGGCGGCCAGATAGCTCAGCGGATTAAAGCGCCTGCATAGGCAGATGCAGGGGCCAGGATTCAATCCCCAGTGTGCTGTGCCGGCCCCACCCGCAGGGCGCACTGAGACTGCCATTAAGACTGGGCATGGTGGTGCACACCTACAACCCCAGCACTTGGGAGGCTGAAAACAGAAGGATCATTACGAGCCCAATCTGTGTAGTGAGACCCTGTAGACGCTGTACTAACTACAAAAAAAAAAAAAAAAAAAGAAGAAGAAGAAGGAGGAAGAGAAGAAAGAGGGAAAAAAAATAATTCTTCTAAAAATTATGGAGGGATCCCTGAAGCAAAGATCATTTTCCAGTCTAAAGGAACTTAATAGATTCTTCAGCATTAAAATGACTAAATATGAGCTGGGAAGATAGCTTGGCCATCTAAGCATCTGCCTGGCTAGCACAAGGACCTGGGTTCAATCCTCAGTACTGCAACTGCCACCCCAGAACCCCAGAGTGCCATGCTGGCCACTGAAACTGGGTATGGTAGTGCACTCCTATAATCTCAGTTCTGGGGAAGCTGAGACAGGAGGATCACTATAAGTCCGAGCTGCATAGTGAGACTTTGTACCAAATAAATAAATAAATAATTTTTAAAAATAAATTTGAAAATGTCTAAAGTATTTAAAACAGACCAATAGGTCCAGCCAAGTAGCTCAATGGACTAAAGCACTTGCTTAAGCTGGCGCAGTGGCTGGGGTTCAATCCCCCGAATGCAGTGTCAGCTCCACCCGAGGCGCACTGAGATGGCCACTGAGACTGGACGTGGTGGCGCACCTGTAATCCCAGCTCTTGGGAGGCAGAACACAAGTGAATCACTACAAGTCCCATCTATGCAGTGAGTCCCTGTAGACCCTGTACTAAAATACAAAAATAAACAAATAAAAATTTAAAAAAACAAAAAAGACCAATAAAATCTGGTCTATAAAAAAATAAATTAAGAGAAGTCATTTAATTTAAGCATTTTTCACTGCCTGTTTATATCTATTTTTTTCCTTAAAATATAGAATTTTAAAAACTATTAAGCACCAGATGTACTGATGTATGCCCATAATCCCAGCATCAAGAGCCTGAAGTAGGAGGCTCCCTGTGGCTTCAAGGCAAGCCTAAAGTGCATACTGAAACCCTTCTCAAAAAGACAATCAATTAATCTACCTATTAAACATTTTGAAAGTCCTTGTCATAAAAGCCCTTAGCTAATGAGCAATGTCATGTCTTTTAATTGTGAAATCTATTGACTTACAAGATCTCAAAAGACAATTCCCTTTAGTCAGTGGTTTCCACCAATAAAATAGTGACCATTTCCATTTTAAGACTTGATTAGACAGCCTCCCACACTGCCAGTGCACAGCAGTTCTTTTGGTGATCCACAGAAGTTCCCCCGGTCTTATATTAAAACCTAATAGTGTTTATCTGAGCATCTTTGAAAAGAAAACATAATTTTAGAATGAAGGAAAATCATTACCCTATCTATCCTCTTTTTGTGCTTCATAACAGTAAGTAATAGAGTTTATTATCTAATGTTGTTGTTCAGGTTCCATAAATCAGATTCTGAGGATGAGACAATCACAATAGAATACTAAAATTGAAGTTAAAGCTTTCTAGAAACCATGCCAAGGGCCAGTCAGATAGCTCAGCAGTCTAAAGCACCTGCTTTGCTTTATCTTGGTCTTAACTATCCTGCAGAAAATTATAAAAACAAGGTATATAAGTAAAGCCACATTAAAACAATGAGCTGTAAAAGGCTCAAATCAATACCTTCTGAGGATAACCCACTAATATTATAGACTGCTAGACAGTGTTGGATTGTTTTGCTGAATTCAAATACCTATAGTATTTAGATGCCAATAAAATACCCACCTCTGACAGGACGAAACAAAAAAAAGGGGTTACAAAGGAAAAATCATTTTGTATTTATATATGCAAAATAGGATAGACATACAGCTACTTTCACTTAATTCAATGAGAAGAAAGAGGTGTACTAGTAGTGTTTGGACAGGATATCCTGTCTGCTTCTTGAACTATGGATAACCACTAAGAAAATAACAATGTACAATGTACTGATTATTGAAACTTCCTATAAATCAGCTTTGAAACTGTCTCATTCATATTTGTTTCTCAATAAAATTAAAAAAAAAAAAAAAAGCACCTGCTTAGGCAAGTGCAGGGACCACAGTTCAATACCCGGCACCACATACAGCACCAGACCCACCCCCAGGGCAGGCTGAGCCAGCCAAAAAAAAAAAAAAGAAAGAAAAGAAACGAAATGAAACCATACCAAAAAGGCCAATGGTATTTAGTTGTGAAAAGCATTTATAAGAGTTTTTTTTTTTTTCCTCAAGGTGCTAAATTCTAAAAATAACATGCTGTTTTGCTGTTGTTGTTCGTTTGGTTTGGTGTGGTGTGGTGTGGTGTGGTGTGGTTTGGTTTGGTTTAGTTTGGTTTGGTTTGAGATAAGGTCTGCTTTGTAGTTCATGCTGGAACTCACTATATAGCCCAGGCTGGCCTCAAAATTGTAGTGACTCTCCTATCTCAACCCCCTACATGCTAAGATTAAAGGCATGCATCGCTACACCCAGTTTACTCATTCTATTGAAGTAGAAACATTCTGGATTGCATTTTGCAGTGCAATAGAAGTTCTTAGGGGCTGGGGAGATGGCTCAGTAGAATAAGTGCTTCTCTAGCAAGCACAAGGGCCTGAGTTCAATCCCCGGTTCTGCCAAAAAAAAAGTTCTTAAAAAGCATGTATTTCTTTAAACAGACTTCCAGGATATTTTAATTTAGCCCAAGTTACTTCTATTGTAACATGATTCAATGCACAGAAGCACCTTAAATAGTCCTTAAAACTAGAGAAAATCAACCTAATACATTCAATATTAATATACTACCAACTGAAGTTTCAGCAGGTCTATTCATCTGCCACGCATTACTCAGCAGAGGCCTCCCTGAGATAGTAGTAAGTAAACTTTCATTCTTTGATCAATAAAATATAGTGATAAATTTGTTATTATAATTTCCCCATGGTTATTTATATTTTTGCATTTTACAATAATAGTGCCAATAGTAATTTTTTAATGTAATCTACCAGTGGCAAAAGTAATACTGGGGTTTAGAGGTTTGGTTTGGTTTTGTTTTTCGGCAGTGCTGGGAACTAACCCCAGGGATCACCAATATTGGAATGCTTGAGTTCTGTCATGACAATAAAACTTACTCCCAACAGCAACAGTAGATCTGTGGCATTATGGTTACTATGCAGGAAAATGTGGAATCAACAGAACAAATAAACTTATTAACAGTTCTCAATTAATGGAATCATTATTAGTCAAAAAGGTAAAGCTCTACAAAAACTCTACAGCTCTTAACATCTTAAATTACACCAAAAGGAACTAAATGTAAACACTAAAAGTTCTTTAAAAGAAAAGGATCATCTCCTTTCATTGTTGTTTTTATTCCTTGAAGCAGAGTCTCACTATGTTGTTCAGGCTGGCCTCAACCTCATGGCAATACTCCTGTCTCAGCCTCCCTAGTGCTGGGATTACTGTACAAGCATATGCCACCAAGACCAGCTAAGGAACATTTCCTTTTAACTAATATGAAACATTAGACAATGCAAAACTAAACTTTTATTAGTAAATAAAAAAATGACACTCCACTGCAAGGGTTAACTAACTTGGGTACACTGCTTATTATTAAAGTTCTTTTGGCATTCAGTCTAAATCATTCCTTTACAGATGAATTGCAATAACAAGTTCAACAATTGAGAAAGAAATTGTATGGCTCCTAATGCATAAAATATTCACTATCTGGGTCAGGTCAGACAGCTCAGAGGACTACAGCACCAAGCCGGCCCTGCCCCAGGGCGCGCTGAGACCTCAATTGAGACTGGGCGTAGTAGTGTGCACCTGTAATCCCAGTGCTTGGAGGCTGAAAATGGAAGAATTACTGTAAGTCCAATCTATACAGTGAGACCCTGTAGACCCTGTACTAAATACATTAAAAAAAAATTTACGAACTGCCTCTGACAGAAAAATAACTGGCAGTCTCTGCTCTCCACTAGTATATACAAAGATACCAATATGCTCCAGAGACTTCGAGGTATCAGGGATGCACTGTTACAAAAAGGAGAGTCAGGTTTGTAGTCCTATTCCCCTTCCTTACACAAACTATAAAGCCATGTTCCTGCACACCTTGTAATACCAGCTCTCAGGAGGCTGCGGCAGATTTTTGTCTTCAAGGTGAGCATTCACTACACAAGGAGTTTAAGACTGGACAGGACTGGGTGCAGAGCTTTCCTGGCACCATTTAAGAACTCTGGAGTACTCCGAGCACCCTGTGGGACTCTGGTGGGCTCTGACCTTCCTTACCCCCAGTGCATTAGTGTGGAGCTTCTGCTGGTGCCAGTCCAAAATTTTGGGAACTTAGTTTTGGGAACTCTGAGTGGCCTGTGGGGAGCTGTGATCTGTGAGCCTAGCGTGAGAGGGCACAGAGCTTTTCTAGGGTCATTTAAAAACTTTGGCACATTCTGGGCAGCCTATGGGACATCGGGGTGATTAATGGGAGATTCAAAAATGCCAAAATGCAGGAGCAAAAGGCAATCTCAGTCCTCCAGCCCACCCAGAACAAGTCCAGGAGACACATACAAGAACTTGAAAATCACACACCTGAAATCTCTGAAATGATAGCAACTGATATAAAGAAACAAGTCCATCAGGCTATAGAAGAAATAAGAGCAGGAAAAATGCCTCGGTTCCAAAAAGGAAGAACAACAATCATGAAAGGAATGCTCAGCACAGCTAAAGAAGACATAGAAAGAAAAATAGAGGAGAACAGAAAAACAACGGAAACACTGAATAAACAATACAGGAAAGAATCAGCATGAAACAGATTCAAACAGATATCCAGGACATTAACAACTCCATTGAAAGCTGGCAGAACTGCTTAAATGAAACTGAAGATAAACTTTCATACCCCAAAGACAGTGTTGCAGATAATGAACACGAAATAAAACATCTCTTAAAACTAACAAGGAATCAGGAAATAACAATTCAGCAGCTACAAGATGATGGAAAGAAAAATAATATAAAAAATAGGCATCAATGAGGCAGCAGGCGACAGCACAAATGCCATAAAAAGACTATTTGCAGAAGTACTAGCAGAAAATTTTCCAAACTGAGGAAAGAACCTGACATACCAATAAATGAGGCATATAGTACTCTACACAGCCATAATCACGATAAATCTACACCTAAACACATAATAATCAAGATCTCAGAAATTCAGGAAAAGAATAGAAGAAAAGAAACAGATCACTTACAATGGAAAGCCCATCACAATCATGGCAGATTTCTCAACACAAACCATCAAATCAAGAAGATCTTAGAGTATTTCAGTCCTGAAAGAAAGTAACTTCCATGCAAAAAAAAAGGGGAGGGGGTGTGCCAGGGATATGTCTCAGTAGAATAAGCACTTCCCTGGCAAGCGCAAGGGTCTGAGTTCAATCCCCAGTTCTGCAAAAAAAAAAAAAAAAAGAAGAAGAAGAAAAAAATAAAAGAACTTCCAACCCAGAGTGATGTACCCTGAAAATCTATCTATCAAATTCAATCATGAAATAAGATCCTTCCACGACAAAGAACAATTGAAGAAATTCATGACCACCAAATCAACCCTACAAAGAACACTGACACATATTTTAGAAAGAGACAGAAGTGATCACAGCTTCAAGAACAACAAAAAGGAACCACCAAACAGAGCAAGTAATTAAAAAGAGGGAAAAATTACAGAACCTATAACAGGAAAATAACATGACAAAGACAAGCCAATACATATCAGTTACAACCATCAATATAAATGGCCTCAATTCACCAATCAAAAGAAACAGACTAGCAGAGTGGATTAAGAAACAAAATCCAACAATATGCTGCATACAACAAAAAACAAATTTAACTCAAAAGGAAATTCACAAACTAAAAGTCAAAGAATGAAAAGTAATCCTCCATGCCACAGGCAATCAGAAAAAAGGAGGTGTAGCTATCCTGGTAGCTGACAATATCAACAATATCAACTGACAAAACCAAAATGTACAAAACAAACCCAGAGCCTCTTGCATGCTATGTATAAGTGTCATGTCACAGAGCAATATCCCAGGCCCTAGAGATACATTTAATTGTCAAACTAGTTCCCTAAACTTTTCATTGGTCACAAAAAAAATACTGTACAAAGTCGACCACTGAATTCACGTTTTATTCTATTTTTGCTTTGCTTTGTTTTTGTATTTTAGTAAGGGCTTATAGGGTATACAGGATCTACAGGGTCTCACTACGTAGATCAGACTCAGATCAGACTGTAGTGATCTGCCTGTTTTCAGCCTCCCAAAGAGCTGGGATTACAGACACACTCCATCACACCCAGTCTCAATTACCCTCTAGGTGTGCCTCGAGGATGGGGCCAGCATGGCAGGCCGAGAATCAAACCCTGGCCACTGCATCTGCCTAAGCAGGCGCTTTAATCTGCCGAGCTATTCGGCCGGCCCTTGATTCCAAATTTTACACAGGAATTTTTTCTGACCTAGGGATACACAACTGCCTAAAATGAAAAATTATGCAACGTGTTAATATCAGGAATTTTCCCTAAATTGTGTTACGAAAACCTAGAAAATGTCAGTTCAATAGAAGCCTCTGAAGAAAATTAGGTACCTCGATGATGATTTTGAGCAATCTCTGATCACATTTGAGCCCGACGATGTTGGTTCAGTATCTTCATTTTGTCTTAATTGTTTCTCTCTGTTCATTTCTTCCTCTTTTTCTCTTGCTTCTAAAAAGAAAAGAATTCCAACAACTAAACTTCGATATTTACCAGTTTTTGAAAGACTGAAAATTAATATAGTCATAGAAATGAGTCTTAGAGCATTTCCATTAACTGCAAAAACTTAACCTATGGCACAGCCACTGCAGAAAACATGAGGGCAGTTCTCTGAAAGGGTAAACACAAAATTACTATGTGACCCAGCAATTCTATTTCTGGGTATATTCAGGAAAAGTAACTAGGCATAGAGGCACATTCCTGCAACCCCAGCACGTGGGAGCCTAAGGCAGGAAGATTGCTGAGTTTGAGGCCAACATGGACTACAAAGTAAGTTCAAGTTCAGCCTGAACTGCCTAGTGAGACCCTGTCTCGAAAAAGAAAAATCAGGGTCTTAAAGAGGCCTGTGTACACCTATATTTATAGCTGTATCACTCACAATGTGGGAGAAAATAAATGGTCCATTTACAGAACAATGGATAAGCAAAACTGATACCCGTATGATGGGATATCATTCAGCCATGAAAAGGAATTCTGCAATATGCTAATCTGGGGGAACCTGTAAGATGTTATACTACATCAAAAAAAGTCACAAAAAGGTAAGTATTTTATGTTATCAACAAAAACACTGTGTTATAGTACAACAGCAGATTGCCAGGAGATGGGAGAAACAAATTATCCTTTAATGTAAGTGTAGAACATTATTTTACAAGATGTACAGCTGCAGACAGATGATGGTGATAGCTGCACAACAGTGTACACTTAAAATGGTTAAAATGGGGGGCCGGGGAGATAGCTCAGTAGAATAAGCAACTGCCTGGCAAGCCCAAGGTCCTGAGTTCAATCTCCAGCACCTCAATAAAATAAAATGGTTAAAATGGTAAATTTTATGTTTGTATATTTTACTACAGCATAGGAAAAAAAAATCAAGCTAGATGATCAACATTGAGAGAACTGAAATTACTGTACAGAATACAATCCAGTCAACAAAAAGATGGAAACATACAAATGTGGGGAATATATTAACAGACATGCTAAGCAAAAATAGCATGTGAATAGTATGTAAACTATGAACACACAAAAAGAGAAGGTGATATGTTGAAAACAACTTTTTGTAATTTACAAAAAGTTCAGAGGTGAAATGTTAGGTAATTTACTTCTTAACACTGTTCATTTCTGAAGTTCCTTCCCTGGACTTTTTATCACACTACATTACAAAACCATGAAACTTTTTCTTCTACATTAGGTTTCTTCAGTTGTTTCAGAATAACAAAAAGATGTTAGCGAAAGAAAAATCATCCCAATTTCACTCCGCAACCAAAGAGGGCACACAGGAAGGAAAAACAATTATAGGGATTATTTGGCTCTCAATTGCTACCATCTTCAGTAACTTGAGATCATCCAGAACATTTTTTAGTCATTTATCAATGAAATACTACACTATACACCAACATTAATCAGCAGCAAAGGACATTTATTAACTGGAATGTTGTGGTTTTTACAGTCTTAGAGTCTTTTGTTGGAGAACGGATGAGCAACAGAGATACCCAGCAAGGAACTAGTCTTGCCAGGCATGGTGGCTCAGGCCTAGAATCTCAGTACTAGGGAAGCCAGGGAAAGGAGACCTCTGAGAGTTCGAGGCCAGTCTGGGCTGTAACATAGTGAGACACTGTTTTAAAAAACAAAACAAAAGAAAAAAAAGAACTAATCTTTCATGTCAATCCTGGAAGAATTAAAAGCCCTTTAGGAAGAAATTATGCAAACAGTAGCTCTTGTACATAGGTTTTGAAGTGTTGTTGTGGTCACTGTTGTCTTGGTACATACTCTTCACTGCACTTTTATGATGCAAGAGTCAGTAATTCTCTACTCTTATACTGGAGAAAGCTGGGGAAAAAATTAGACATATAGTGTCCATATTAAGGAGAATGGAGTGGGATAGGTAGGGAAGAATTTATACTCTAGGATCAGATTTTTCCCTCAGGTCTTAAGAGTCAATTCTATCCCTAATCAGGAAAGGATTCATAGGCAGAAATTATTAGCTTTCAACCATACTGCTATGTACCCTTTGTCTTTGAAAACAAAACAAAACAAAACAAAAGACTATTTTTTCCATGTAGGTGGCAGCACTGTGCTTCAGAGCAATGCTGGGACGTTCTGTTCAGAGGAGGGGAAGTTTGATTCCATAAAAATACATTGCTCAACCAATGGCTGGTTTTGGAACTGATGTGCCAAACAATACTAGTAAGATATGAAGCTAAGTCTCATGGAAGTACATTTTTTACTCCTGAACCCAAACACCATCTTCTTTTCTGCCTGAGATGTGTTCATCTGCACAAAAGGACTAAACCTTCTGACAACTTGGGATCTTGAAAACAGTCAGCTTAGGTAAACTTAACACCCTAAAGCTGGCAAAGCAGAAACAAAACCTCATGTTCTTCGTGTCAGGACTGAGTCCCATTCTAGCACAGGAGATAATGAACTTTTGGGGGCAGGGAATACTGGGAATCAAACTCAGGATCTTGTGCTTGCCTGCTTGCAGGGCAAGGACTGTGCCACTGAGCTATATCCCTAGCCCTTGA
>NW_004524578.1:34784357-34790133 GCF_000260255.1 Octodon degus
TTGAAACTGTACTCTTGATTTGATTTGAAACTGTCTCATTGCTATATGTTTATCAATAAAACTTTGAAAAGAAAAAAATAAAATAAAAAGGAATTCAACGCCAGTCCCTGTGCCTGATAAGCAGGCACTTTAGTCCGCTGACCTATCTGGATGGCCCATTTTCTTAAATAATTCCTTTTCTTATAAATTACAAAGTAAAAAGAAATCATTTTTCATATTCATGTTGGCAAATTTTACCTTTTGTGTTTTACTATCTTTACTGTGTTGGTTGACATTGTAAAAATAGTACTCTTTCCTGCTGTTGAGTGGGTACACACTGAACAATCTTTGTGAAGGGCATTATGCCAATAAGTACCAAGAATTACCTCTCATCTTGATCTTCTAAATGTCTACCATCACTAATAGATTATCAATTATTATCATACTTTCTATTAAATAAACTTTAAAAAAGTAAAGACAAGAAAAGACAGTATCAAGAAGCTTTAAGAGATACTCGATTATGTCTGAATAAAGTAGTCCCTCTTCTAGAAATGCATTCTATGTAAATGCACATAAAAATCTCTGTACAAGAAAAACATTATTCATAAAAATGTTTCAGCATTATTGGAAAAAACACAGACTACAAGAAAGTTTTAAAAGGTATTAGAAATTATGGCACTTCTACTATGGTGCTATCCACTAAAAATTATGATTTATGGATTTAGGAGTGTAGCTTGGAGGTCGGGGAGATGGCTCAGTGGAATAAGTGCTTCCCTGGCAAACGCAAGGGCCTGAGTTCAATCCCCAGTTCCGCCCCCTCCAAAAAAAAATTATTTCAGCATGAGTGGAGTAGGGGACCTGGGTTTAATCATAAGGAAAACAACAATAAAAACATGTTTTAGAAGACCATTTTATAACGAGAAAATCCTCAAAATAGTCTTTATATCAGTGATATCTCTTACATTATTCTATGATAAAGCCTGCTGCAGCACACATGCCATAGGTTTGCCACCACGTATAAACCAATTTATTCACAAGCATAATACACTCCTATTTCACAGCAGTAAAAAAAAAAGTGAAAACAAATCGGTTTGATTTCTACTAGTAAAAACGATGTTACTTTACACCTTGCAATTCTGTTTCCTAGATTTTCTACAATTAATGTTTACTTTGAAATTAAGAGGGAAGACTTTCAAGAACCCTGAAATAAACACAAGTACTATAATTACCCTTACATAGACATGAACATGTAGTGGATACCAAATTTGTGCTTCAAGATATTGGCTAAGTAAATGAATGAAAGAATGAATGAACAAGTGCTCGCGCTCTACACATCTGTTAACGGGGATGGAGTGGAAAACAATTTACATTTTTTTGTCTGTTTGTTTGTTTTGGAGGAACCAGGGATTGAATTTAGGCCCTTGCACTTGCCAGGGAAGCGCTTATTCCACTGAGCCATCTCCCCGGCCCCTACAATTTACATTTGATTTCTTTTACAGGTAATACTTTTAGCAAGTGACTACAAAATCACATTTTTCAGAACTTTCTCTCTTAACATGTCCACATATTATCTCATAAGTAGGGTCCACTCAAAGACTGAAGGGAAGAGTCTTCCTTTTTCTTCATTGTGATTCTCCTGCCTCAGCCTCTTGAATGCTGGAATTGTAGGCGTACCCCACTATGCCCCGTCTCAAGTGAAGACTGTAAAGGCAATATATGAACTACAATGAATTGAACTAGACTGGGTGGTGCATGCCTGTTGGTCCCAGCGCTCAAAGGCTGAGAAAGGAAAATCATGTCGAGTTCAAGGCCAGCCTAAACTACATACCGAGACACTGTCTCAATCAATCAATGGAACTGAGCAACCACTATGACACCATTTAATCCCCATTCGTTAACCCAAGGTCCATCTCATTAAGGACTGTCAGGAAGCAAACAAACAGCCTCCATCAGCAAGTGTCGAAACGGGTGGGTAACGAAAGCAATCCCTTCCGGCTCAAAGTTTCTCACAAATGTCATCTGAACTGGTCTCAACAGATCAGCAGAAGAACAGAAGGTCTACGCTGAAGCTAAAGCAATTCGGAGTTGTCACAGCGAGCAGGCGCAAGGCAGAATGACAGCTCTGGAAAAAAGAAAAAGAAAAGCACAAACAAAAGAAAGTCTCTGGCCCGGACCGTCACTCACCGAACCCCGTGAAGCCCATGGTCACCGCCAGCTGTGGGTCCGGTCCCGACGAGTCTGGGGCTGTCACTGCGGCAAGGACAGGGAGGCCTAATTAGTGAAGCGCCCCGGTCTCCCCCGCCCCGCCCCGCCCCGCCACTGCCCCCCGCCCGGGCGCGCCCCACAGAGCCCACCTTCGCTGGGCGCCGATCGCTCCATAGCCGTCTCCGCGCAGAACGCCGGACACCTACAGCCCACAACACTGGCTCATTCTCCCGGCAAACCCGGGAGGAAGTGTCTCCGCTGAGATCGACGTCCTCGCGAACGCAAAGAGCGGCGTCCTCGGCGGAGAGAACGATGCTTGCTGTCCAGCGCCGCCCTGGCGGGTGGGCGGAGCAATGTCACTGAGGCCGCTTCCTGGCAACTGCAGTGGAAGAACAATGAATTATGTGGAGTTTCTGCAAAACCCTGGGGCCGGATGGAGGGACAGATATCCTCCTAACCCAGACTCCCAAGTGATGCTGAAACTAAGGGTGCACCACCTTGTGGGTGAGGGGGGGTAGCCAGGATAGAGAATAGGGGCAGAAAGATGCTGCTTACTGCTACCCTGCTGTGCTGCTTCCCCTGCCCTGCTTCATCATGGACTGTTTCTGCTCTGCGGTGCCCCTCTGCTAGGCCACCCTGCCTTGGAACCAGCCAACTATGGACTAAAATATGTGTAAACTAAGAGTCAAAAATAAAGTTTTCCTCTTTTAACTTTGGATGTTGGGTATTTTTTTTCCTCAGGAAGGAGACAAAAGTTGCTAAGACAGGTGTGATATAAATGTAACAATTGTTTTCTATAGTGAGATACATCAAAGTTGCAAGTTTTCCCTAACTCAGTGAATTGATATTTCCAAAATCACCAACTTCCATATTTTCCAAATAAGAAAACACAAACTCACACCATGTTAGACAATCATATAGGGAAAAAACATGGATCAAAGGACAAGATAGACCAGTGAATTTTCTTTTTTATCTTTAAGAAAACTATCTTTAAGAAACTATGAGGGGCCAGGGAGATGGCTCAGTAGGTTAAGTGCTTCCCTGGCAAGTACAAGGTCCCGAGTTCAATCCCTGGTTCCGAGGAAAGAAAAAAAAAAAAAGAAAAGAAAGAAATTATCTCTCGTAAACTTTTGGTATACTACAAAAATGATATTCAAAATTATCTAAAAGAACTGTGAAAATACTTATCCTTTTCTTAGATATGTAACCAAGGCCAGCTTTTCCTCGTTCATTTCAGTTAAACATACTGTGACATAGCCATAGCTGATGCACATGTGAGAGTCCACTATGACTTATTAAACCAGGTATTAAAGACATTTGCAAAAATACGAAATAATGCTTGTTCTCACTATTTTAGATTTACAAAGTACATTTGATTTCTCATAATATTATTTATATTCATATGAATTTGCTAAAGGAATTTAAAATCTTAATTGTTTTTTTTTGGCGTTTTTTGTTTGCTTTGCTTTTATTTTAGGGAAGGGTCTATAGAGTGTTCTGGGTCTCACTACTAGATTGGACTTGTAGTGATCCACCTGTTTACAGACTCTCAAGAGCTGGGATTACAGGCGAGCAGCACCACACCCAGCCTCAATTGCCCTTTCAGTGGCCCAGAGATGGAACCACGGGCCTCTGTGCCTGCTTGCAGATGATTTAATCCACTGAGCTATTGGCTGGCCCTTTTAATTTTATTTTTAAGTTAACAAAAAATAACTGTAACCCATATCAAACAAGACTCTGGAATCCTGAATAGTTTGTAAAAGAAACAAAAGAAACTGAGACCAAAATGATTTCGAGTATCTGCCCCAAAGAAGTAAACAAACTTCCTGTAAAGAGCCAAGGTTCTGTACCCTTGTGGCTTGTGTACTCAGTTCAACAGGTATATTAGGAAAACAGCCATAGACATGCAAACAGGAGTTGATAAGCAGAAATAGTAACAACATTGCTATATCATATATGTAATTTCTAGAGTTGAAAAAGCTCAGTTGTCTGATTTGTGCTGACTTAAAAGCAAGCATCATGCCAGACTGTCACATTTTAAATCTGTGATCTAAAAAGACAAACAAAAACAGTAAATTGATACAAGCATAGTGGGATATACATTCAATCCCAGTGCTCCAGGAGGTTGAGGTAATTTTGCTAGACTTTGTCTCAAAATTTAAAAAAAGGAGGGGTGGGGATCTAATTCAAGACTCAACTGCTTATGTACACAGTACTTTCCATCTTCAATTTCCTTTTGATATAGGGGAATGAAATTCCCAACCTGAAAGATACCTGGGTTAAGTTCCTGTTCTCTACAACTGAAGAATGAATTTTAGGAACAACGGAGATTAAAGGCCAGAATATTTTTACTGGGGGGATAAAAGCTCCTGTCTGAGAGGACAGAGGGTGACTCAAGTGGGTTGTGCCCAAATGTGTTTTCCAGGGATTTTTTTAAATAGAGCAAAACCATGTGGTGAGGTGGGTCTAAGGTGGAGAATGTGGGTACTTGCTAGATGGGCATGAGGTGGGACAAAATTATGGTCAACCAATAGAATTAGAAGCACCATTGCTCAGGTAAAACTGATTAAATCCAGGAACAAATTGGGAAGCGAGTAAGCAGGCATGAATACAGAACAGGGTTTTTTCCTGTAGTGGGCTGGGCTGGGTTAGTGACTTTTCCAATGTGTCCTCAAGGTGAGAGATCTATTTAGAGTATCAGTGCTTGATGTTTAACCTTAGGGAGTTATTCATTTGTTTGAACTTTTGTATTGGGGTCTGGGCCGACGCCAGGGAGTCTGTCTCCCCCAAAGTTGCAGACTCATTTTTATTCTATACGGTCTCCTTGAGGGCCTCACCCTGACTTCCTATTTCTATCTACCTCAGCTGCCTCCAACACTTTCAACATTTTCAGTTCCCGATGGGTCAAACATAACCCAAAAATGTATGGAAAGCTTTAGAAATAATTCATAAATTTTAAATTGTGCATGGTTGTGTGCTGAAATATCTTACATCAATTTGCTCAGTCCTGCTACAGATGTGAATCATCCCTTTGTCCAATGTATCCACACTGGGCACTGTACATTTTATCTGTGAAGTGTAGCATGTGAAAGAAAGGTACAGCACACAGTACAAAAATTTATCAACGGTCAAAGGAATGTAAAAAAGTTTACTGACCCTGCAAGAGAAGAGCAGGCAAATTTCAAGTGAGGATCACAACAGTGTTGAAGACTGGGACTTTATAAAGATTAGAAGATATGAGGGGTGTGTGATCGAAACAAGGATCCCAGAAAGGCTTTCTTTTTGTCTTTGGAAATAGACTCTCACTAGGCAGCCCAGGCTGGCCTCAAGCTGACCATGATCCCCCTGCCTCTGCCTGTGCTGCCACTCCTAGAAGTTAGGTTTTCCACTGCAGGATTCTAGTAGGTCAGCTTCCCCTCTATCTCATGGGAGTCATTTTCTGTCAATAATTACACATTAAAGTCAGCCTCAGGTTGCTGTAGTTCGATCCCCACAACACTCCAGCCAGCCAAACCACCCCTGAGGGCATTCAGATAAAAAAAAAAAAAAAATAGTTACAAAAAAAAAAAGCTCAAATCATCCACTTTCAAAA
>NW_004524578.1:34790233-34792482 GCF_000260255.1 Octodon degus
AAAAAAAAAAAAAAAAAAATAGTTACACATTAAAGGAAACAATTTGGCAGGGACTGCCCAGAAAGCCCTTAAAGACACTGCGTTCTTCAGAGTTTCTTCAACTGTGAGAAATGCGTTACAGATCCTTGGGAAGAAACAACAAAGGGATGTTTACGTTCACTTGTATGTGTTTTACCTAACACATTGCCAAGTGATGAAGCAAGCACTTTGTTCTTCAAAGTAGAAAACTAAGTTCTCTCCTGGCGTTTAGCCTCCACACTGCCATTGAGGTATCACAGTAGCTGCGTTCGGCTACCCCTTTATATAATTAATTTCACTCTTTTAATAGCTGCAGTTGCTGGATTCCTAGGAAAGCTCGAGACGTAGTACCCGCGCGCGGCAGAACCCAGGCCAAACGGTTCAGCAACCTCGCCTCCGGACTCCGGAACACACTTCCGGGTTCCGCCTCCCTTTTCCAGCCCAACCAACCCTGTCCCGCCCCGCCCCTCTCCCGCCCCTGTCTTTCCTCAGTCCCGCCCCTCTCCCCCGTCCCTAATTAATCTCCTTTTTCGCCTCGCTTTTCCAGCCTCCCCAGTCCTCCTCCCCTGTCCTCCGCCCCCGCCCCGCCCCCTCCCGATCCCCAGAGTCCCCGCCCCTTGCTCCACCCTCAGCGACCGTCCCTATCAGCAGCTTCCCTTCCCAATACCCAAAAGGCGACCTCGAGTCCCCGCCCCCACGCCCAGAGCAGGAAGTGCGTCATGACCAGGCGCCCAAATGCTCGTTTGGCGCGCGCGCCCTAAGCGGGGTGTGTGAGCTTTTTGGGTCTTGTGGCGTTTCTTCTTGGAATTTGACCATTTGTGAACTCTGGTGGCTACTGTTTTCGAGATGCCGTCTTCCTCACTCGGTACGCCGATGCCGGCCTCCACGTCGACCTCAGCCCTACAAGAAGCTCTGGAAAATGCAGGGCGGCTTATCGACCTACAGTTGGAAGAAGACCGCATGTACCCGGACCTTTCCGAGCTTCTCATGGTGTCTGCCCCAAGTGAGTGAGCTGTGCTTATTTCGGCAGAATAAGGTCCTCTCTTATTCTGCCGAACGAACGCTTCTGATTTTCTCTCCCAGGGTTGGTCCTGTGAGAGGACCTGCTGAGATGTAGGTCGCTGTTCGCTGGCTTTTATTTATTTATTTATTCCTTTAGTGTGTGTGTGTGTGTGTGGCCAGCTCAGCCCACCAGGGGGCGGGGCTGGCTGGCATGTGGTGCTGGGGGATTGAACCGCGGTCCCTGTGCTTTGCCAAGCTTGTTCCAAGTAGGTGCTTTAGACCACTGAGCCATCTCTCCAGCCCCATCGCTGGCTTTTGAAAAACAGGATTTTCTACATTTACTTTTTTCATTATATATATTTGATGCAGAAAGAGACAGAAACCCCCAACTCCAATAAGTGTTTCGCTTTCCCAAGTATTTGTTACTAAAGCCAAATAAGGATCTCTTCACCCTCGTCTCGTCTGTATTATTCCTGGTATTAATAAAGCCAGACGAGCAAACCGGTTAATTTGGAGATTAGCATATTGTTTCTGACATATGTCTTATTGTGTATTAAGTTGGTGTAATGAGAGGAGTTGAAAGATTTAGTGAAATAAAGGAAGAAAAAACGGAAATTATTGCTGCTAATGGACAAGAAGGGTATATTGTCAACAAAAAGACAGATGACTGGAAAGTGATTCGTTTAACGATCTTCAATTATGGGATGATATATGCTGCTACAAAGAGTGACCCTCTGGGAGATGAAAATTCTACAAAAGCAGACACCTGAAAGAAAGATACAGACGAAATTTTTCGTGAGCAAGAACAAGGATAGTGTGGAATGTAAATCAGAACACACCTCTGACAATTTATAAATATCCTAAATTCAGACCTAGGCAGAGTGGCACATGCCAGTAGTCCCATCTCTGAAGAAATTGAGCCAAGGTAACTTGAGTCCAGGAGTTCAGAGCCAGCCTAAACTACATAGCGACACCCTGTTTCAAAAAACAAAAACTACTGAAAGAGAAGTGGACGGTAATGTAAATCAAACGTGGTAGAATATATTGGTCATTGTTAAAACTGGACAATCACTACATACTGATTTACTGTTTTTCCTTATGCTGTATCATTTCAGTTTTATTTATTTATTTATTTATTTATTTATTTGGTACAGGGTTTCCATATGTAGCTCAGGCTCATAACTGATCCTCCTGTCTCAGCCTTCCCAGCTCTGGGATTACATGCATGC
>NW_004524578.1:34792957-34793746 GCF_000260255.1 Octodon degus
AAAATAAGAAAAGTCTTTCTGAAAAATAACTTTAACTCAGGATTGAAAACAGTGACTGCCCTCTCTTTGCCAGCATTTTTTTCAGCCTTTTCTGTATCAGAGCAGAACTCATCTCTTTGTGTCTTTAGAACCACTATATGCATATTTTTGTGGCTGAACTGCTTTATATGCATTTGATGATCAATACTTTTATTATAAATTCTGTTTCCTTTTTTGTAGATAATCCCACTGTTTCTGGCATGTCTGATATGGATTACCCTCTACAAGGACCTGATTTGCTGTCAGTACCCAATCTTCCAGAGATCAGTTCCATCCGAAGAGTTCCTCTTCCTCCTGAACTTGTTGAACAGTTTGGACGTATCCTATTTGTTTGTGTTTGAGTATTCAAAAAATGCTAAGTCTGGTATTTTTATTATACTTCTTATTTTGTGTTTAGTGTAGTATATATATGTTCATTGAAATGTTTTATGTTACATACATTTCAAGCTAGGCATATTGTTGTACACCTGTAATCCCAGCACTTGGGAGGCTCAGGCAGGAGGATTACACATTTGAGGCTGCTTGGGCTACACAGCAAGTCAAGGCTGACCTGCATTGCGTAGCAAGACCCTGTCTTACAAGAAAAAAATAATATTTAAGTACATGCATAGCTTGCTGTTTTTAAAGACTACTAGATTTGTTTGTTTGTGACAGTGCCAGGGATCAAATCCAGGGCCTCATATATGTAAGCCAGATCTCTACCCAGTACTGAACTACAACCAAAGCCCCTACTCCAGATCTTTTTTTTTT
>NW_004524578.1:34798051-34798942 GCF_000260255.1 Octodon degus
CACAACCTCGCACTTGCCAAGCAGGCACTGTGCCACTGAGCTACATTCCCAGCCCATAAAAGCCATTTTTGTTTCTGCATGCTTTCAGTCTTGATAATCCTAGAGTTTAAAACACTACATAGCAAACCTTAGACAAATAACAAGCATTGTTTTACTTAAACTGTGAAATTGATAATGCCAAATATTTTATCCATTCTGTTGAGCAGAGTGCATTGACTTAAATTGAAAATACACCTTTTGAATGTACCTTTCTATAAGAGGCATTAATCAGGCTGGGAATATAACTAAGTCTAGAACTCTTACCATTTGTAAGGCCCTAAGTGAAATTCCCCATAGCAGAAAAAATAATATACATTAGCTGGGTATGGTGGCACACATCTGGAATTCCAGCACTCTGGACATCTGAACAGCATTCTGGGCATCAGGATAGTAGGTTCAAGCTCAGCATGGGCAATTTAGAAACTTAGCAAGACTGTCTCAAAATTAAGGGCAAAAAATCTGATGGGATATAACACAGTACAGAGGCTCTGGGTTCAATACCCACTGCTATGGAAGGGTGGTGGAGGGTGGGGAAAAGGCAGAATCAGCAAAACTCAACTCTTGGCAATACCTAAATATAACTTTTTAAGTTCAGACTGACTTTTTTTCTTTTTTTTTTTTTGTGGAACCGGGGATTGAACTCATGCCTTTGTGCTTGCCAGGCAAGCGCTAGTTTCACTGAGCCATCTCCCTGGCCCCTTCAGACTGACTTTGAAATTACAACTATTCAGATAAGTAAAAACATACAAGTTTTTACAGTGTTTTTGTTATTGCACTGAAATTTTTTTTAATGGAAGCAGTGTTTACCATGACATGTGTCCCGGTTTTATTTTCTCCTTTAAAAGTTGAAAA
>NW_004524578.1:34799372-34801128 GCF_000260255.1 Octodon degus
TGGGCTGGCGAGATAGCTCAGCAGACTAAGCACCTGCTTAGGCAAGGCAAGCTCAGAGACCAGGGTTCAATCCCAGCACTGCATGTAGCGTGGGCAGCACCCCTGGGGACACTAAACTACCAGACTGGGCATTACAGGCTTGTAATCCCAGCACTGGGGAGGCTGAAAACAGGAGGATCACTGTGAGTCTGGGCTGCATAGTAAGACCTTGTACCAAATACATTTTTTTAAAAAAGAAAACCAATGTAACCATTATGTGTTGCAGGCCTGTAATAAATTTAAATATAAATTTCAAGCAGGGTGTGGTGACACATATAATCCCAATACTTGGTTTTGTACTTTTTTTTTTTTTTCTTTTTTTGCGGAACCAGGGATTGAACTCAGGCCCTTGGGCTTGCCAGGCAAGCACTTACCTTACTGAGCCATCTCCCTGGCCCCAATCCCAATACTTGAAAGGCTGAGGCAGGAGGATCATTGCAAGTTCAAGGTCAGCCAAGAATACAAAGTGAGTTCAAGAGCAGCCTGAACTGCATAGTGAGACCCTGTCTCAAAACAACATACATACATGCATACATACATACATATATGCATGCATTTCAATATAAATCGAGTTGTAGGCATCTTTGATTTGGAATGAAGGTATTAAAAGATTCTGACCCTTTGCAACTAACTAATGAAAAATTTTCTCCAAAATATATTTTACTTAATATTGCACATTTGAAATAAGGTTTGTACTAAGGAAACATCTTAAATTTTCATAAAGTTCAAGCTTTGTAAATCAGTTTCAGAAAAGCAAATATATTTTGAGTATTAGCATAGAAAGCGCTTTTGGTTTTATTGATTTGAACATTGATACATAAAGTTTTGGCTTTTGTGCTTTTTGGCATTCATGACTAAAAATAGCATCACTTATGATATAGGTTTGGTTCTGTTTTATTCTCTTTTGAAAGGCCTCTTAGCTATGCTGGCTTTGAACTCAAGATCTTCAAGTCTCAATTCTCTAAGTGCTAGGATTGTAATGGCTGCCATGCCTAGCTAAGCGTGGTATTTTTCAAGATAGTATAGTATCCCTAAGTAGAACAAATGTGGATAATAAAATGTCCATACTTAGAATCAGAACAAAGCAGTCAGGCTCAGGTTGCTGTGGTTCGATCCCTACAACTCAAGCCAGCCAAACCTGCCCTAAAGGCATTTGGAAAAAAAAAAATTCCTTTGTACTTAGAATCAGTGGATGTTATAATTTGATAATAGTGATGATTGCACATACCATCTCATGTCACTCCACATTTTAAAATTTTAATACCTGAGCATAAATTCACATTAAATTTTGTGCTTAGCCTGCTGTCCCTTCTGAATTCGTTCTTTTGAAGATGTACATGAATATATAACTTTTCCTCTAGTTATTACCAATATCCTAGAATTTTTCCCACTAAATATATATTGGTCTCTTTTATTTTCTGGTACCATAATTAGAAAATGAAATGTTTGTGCACGTGTGTTTCAGTTCTGGTTAAATGTACATAACATAAACTTTGCCATCTTGCAGTTTTTAAAATAAAGGTTCATGATATTATGTCTGCATTGTTATGCAGCCATCATCGCTATGCCTGACCAGATCTCTGTGACCCATTAAACAATAATACTTTTCTTTGGTTTTTTGAGACAGGGTCTTGCTATTGTAGTTCAGGCTGGTCTTGAACTCACTGTGTATTCCAGGCTAGCCTGGAACTTTTTTTTTTTTTTAATTTATTTATTT